>NW_026705081.1:324627-649254 GCF_029867415.1 Vicia villosa
GTTAAGGCAGGCTTTTCAAAGACGTACTTGATCGGATCCATTTTGGAGATTAACCAAGTAGTATTGTTGATCATGTATTGGCGGAGACGTTTTGAAGCCCAAGCCAAAGCACAACATGTTTTTTCGAGCATGGAGTAACGAGACTCACAGTCTGTGAATTTCTTACTCAAGTAATAGATGGCATGCTCCTTCTTACCGGTTTCATCTTGCTGTCCAAGCATACAACCCATGGATTCTTCTAACACAGTAAGGTACATGATTAATGGTCTTCCTTCAACTGGAGGAATCAATATTGGTGGTTCTAACAGGTACTCTTTGATACTGTCGAACGCTTTCTGGCAATCTTCAGTCCATACAACCCCTTGATCTTTGCGGAGAAGCTCTAAAATTGGCCCACAAGTAGCAGTCATTTGAGAGATAAATCTGGAGATATAGTTCAATCGTCCGAGAAATCCTCTTACTTGCTTTTCAGTCTTTGGTGCAGGCATCTCTTGAATAGCTCTGACTATGTCGGGATCTACTTCAATACCTCTTTGGCTGACAATGAAACCCAAGAGTTTTCCAGATCTAACCCCAAAAGTACATTTGTTAGGATTCAAGCGAAGCTGATATTTCCTTAATCGTTGAAACAACTTCAAAAGGTATTCAATATGTTCTTCTTCTGCGCTGGACTTGGCTATCATGTCGTCCACATAAACCTCAATTTCTTTATGCATCATGTCATGAAAGAGAGTAGTCATTGCCCTTTGGTAAGTTGCGCCTGCATTCTTTAATCCAAACGGCATCACTTTGTAGCAAAAGGTACCCCATGGGGTGATGAAAGATGTCTTCTCCATGTCTTCAGGAGCCATCTTGATCTGATTATAACCGGAGAACCCGTCCATGAAGGAAAAGACGTTGAACTTAGCGGTGTTATCAACTAGCATGTCGATATGTGGTAATGGAAAGTCATCTTTTGGACTGGCCTTGTTCTAGTCACGGTAGTCAACACACATTCTGACTTTGCCATCTTTCTTCGGAACTGGCACTATGTTGGCCAACCATTGAGGATACTCAGAGGTGACTAGAAAACCTGCGTCGAGCTGCTTTTGAACTTCTGTTTTGATCTTGTTAGCCATATCAGGGTGAGTCCTTCGCAATTTCTGCTTAATTGGCGGACATTCTGGCTTTAATGGCAAGAAATGCTGAACAATATTGGTATCCAACCCAGGCATGTCTTGGTAGGACCAGGCAAACACGTCAACATATTCTTTGAGAAGGTTTGTCAACTTACTCTTGACATCAGTATCAAGCAGCGATCCAATGGTCACTTCTTTTTTGTCTTCTTCAGAACCCAAGTTGATCTTTTCTAAAGGCTCTTTGTGAGGCAGAATGGCTCTTTCCTCGTGCTTAAGTAATTGAGAGATCTCGTCCGGGATCTCCTCTTCTTCCTCTTCTTCGGCTTCGAACACAGGAAACTCAAAGTTGGGAGAGAGCATAGGGTTATTGCATTCAATGGGTTTCTCAATAGTAAATCTGCACATATGATTTATATTTATTTCAGAAAATTTATGAATGCAGGAGTGTATGTAGATTTTTTTTTGAAATTTTTTTTTTTTAATTTTTTTTTATTTTGGTTTTTTTAGGATTACCATTTCCAGAAAAAGCAAAAATAAAACATATAATGTAGGGAATTCAAAATGACGCTTTATTTATGATTCATTTTTTAAACAAAGCCCTAAACACAAACTCATTTGTCTTGGGCAGGACAAAGAGGGAAACTTTTAAAACAAAGCCCTATACACAAAGTTATTTGGGCGGAACATTTAAAAGCAAAGCCCTATAAAACATCTCTCTGCTTTGGGCAAGGCAGGAGGTCAAAATAACAGCGAGGTGATTACTCTGAGCGGCGAACAACATTCGGAACGTCGACAGCTTTCCTGTAGCAACGAACTCCTCTGTGTATTATGTATTCAGGAAAATTCTCCTCAGAATTATCTCCAGTATTGACATTGACCGCTGGTCGAGCAGGATTTGAAGGTCCTGGTTGGTCAACCTTGTTCTTTGTAGAGTTAAAACGGTCTTCTTCTACTTCTTGAAGAGCATAAGATGAGTCACAATCTTCAGAATTTTCAGGATGTATTTCCCAGTCTTCGGGATGAAGAGACTCATTGTCAGCGACACTTTCCGAGTCAGTTGCGGGACCATCTTCCCCTTCATCTTCAAAAATGGCATTTATGTGATAATAACCATCTTCAGGTTTATGAACCTTGGCAAATGCATTGAAGCCGAAATCTTCAGTAATTTCAGGCTGCCGAGAAAATTGACAGGGCTGATAAGCCTCTTCTGGTTGACTATTATATTCAAAGGAATCTCCCCATCTAGTTGGTTGGATATCTTCAATCGCAATCTTTGAACTTTCAGGTGCAGTATATTTCACCATATAATCAAATTTGCCACTTGGTTGTCCCAAGGTATCCCAGACTTCTGCAGGAATAGGCTCAGTTTCATTGCCTTTGGATTTCTGTGACGGAGGATATGGTTCTTCCTGAGATATGTATCCCGAGTCATTGAGATAGCATTTCCATTCTTCTTCAGTATCGGAGAGACCTTCTTCGATGCATTCCTCGATAAGGACATTAACCTCTTGAGGAATCGGGTTAAGGAATCCTCCACTAATGAATGTATCTTTGATCGGACGAAGGGTTTCATCCTTCTTGGTGCAGTTTGAGAACATTGGTGAACATCCGAGACCTGCTCTGGTTTCATTCTTAGTAGGGATCACAACCTGCCCCCAGCCAGTGGTAGTTCCATCTTTCACTACTTTTACTGCCTCTTTGTAAGAAGAGATCGATTCTTTCTTCTTGGAAGATTCGTCTTCTAAAGAGAGACCTTGGAACTGAGTTCCTTCCACATCATCGGCACCAATGAAAGAGAAATTGGACAAATGGCTCACCATCAAGGCTTGTTCTCCACTTATCGTTACCAATTTTCCATTTGTTACAAATTTTAACTTTTGATGGAGCGTAGAAGTTACTGCCCCTGCTTCATGGATCCGTGGTCGTCCTAACAGACAGCTATAAGCAGCTTGAATATCCATGACCTGGAAGGTGATTTGAAATGTATGTGGACCAATTGTCATGGGAAGGTTGACTTCGCCGATAACAGATTTTCGCGATCCATCAAATGCTTTGACAACTACACCACTGAACTTCATAGGCATTCCTTGGTAAGACAAGCGAGAAAGAGTCGTCTTTGGCATCACATTTAAGGAAGATCTGGTGTCTACCAACACATTGGACAAAGAATCTGACTGACAGTTCATAGAAATGTGCAAAGCAAGATTGTGATTTCTTCCCTCCTCGGGGAGTTCTTCATCACAGAAGCTTAAATTGTTGCAAGCTGTTATGTTGACTATTATCCCATCAAAGTGATCAACAGTCACATCATGATCTACAAAAGCTTGATCCAAGACCTTCATCAGGGCTTCCTTGTGGGCTTCAGAGTTTAAAAGCAATGAAAGTATTGAGATCTTTGAAGGAGTCTGCATAAGCTGATCCACAATTTTGTATTCACTTCTTTTGATAAGCTTCAAAATTTCATCAAAATCTGGATTGACATTGGTTCCACTGGACTGACCAACATCAGTGCTTGTATTACTGACAGGAATTTCCTCAGGATTCCCTACTGGTGTATTCACAGGATTTTGCCCGGTTGCAGGAGCAACAGGCTGCTTTGGAGGTAGTGGAGTATACACACGTCCACTTCTTGTTACTCGACTCACATCAGCGATGTTCACGATAGATGAAAGAGTAGGTAAAGGAACTTCTTGTCCATCCTTTATCATTGTTGCATTGTAGTTGTATGGAACTGCCTTGTCAGAGTTATAAGGAACAGGTCCAGGTAGACAAATGATCAAAGGAGCAATAGGAACCTTTGGTTTGTTGTAAGTAACTTCCATGCGCTCAGGCATGTTGAAATGAGGAACGATGACGTTAACTTTAGGCATTTCCGAGTTGATATCTGAGACTAAAAGCTCATGTGGATAACATCCTATCATGTTAACTTCATTTTCATCCCTATTTCTGTAGATCTGAATAGTACCATTATCCAACAGAACTTGGAGATCTCTTCTCACAATTGAACATCCGTGAGGATCTACACAACATATGCTACAGGAACCGTAGTGATGCTTGCGAAAACTCGGCCCTCGACAGAGAGTGGCGTGCATTTGTACCAAATCTGCTCTTGAGAAATTAATATTATAGACTCTGTATGGACCAGGACATCCATACACCATGTTTACAACATGCCCTCCATGATTGGGCAGCGGATTTGCTTGCACATTAGGATTCAAATTTCTGAAAGAGAGGAGATTAGATCTAACCAACCTCTGAACTTCATATTTCAAAGCTATGCAATGCTCAAGATCATGGCCAGGTGCTCCTTGATGATAAGGGCATGAGACCTCGGCTTTGTACCACCATGGGAGTTTCTCAGGTACTGGTGGTGGTGCTTTAGTTTGAACAAGACCTCTTTCAATCAAAGCAGGGTACAATTCTGTGTAGGTCATCGGAATCGGATCAAACTGTGGAGCTCTTTGCACACGATTCTGATTATTGTTAAACTGCTGAGCCTGTGGTCGAGGCTGTTGTTGTTGAAACTGCGGGGTAAATCCCGGATTCGGTGTTGTATTAACAACTGGCGTAATAGCAGCAACCTGTCGTTGATGATTGACGTTTCCTCTTGGCCTCCCTTGGGATACCATGTCAACACTTTGTTCCTTCTTCTTTGGGAAATCACTTCCGAACTTTTTGGTTCCACTTGAAGATCCACCTTCTTTAGTTAGACGTCCGGTTCAGACTCCTTCTTCTAGACGCGTCCCCATGTTTACCATTTCGGTGAAATCACTTGGAGCACTAGCAATCATGCGTTCATAATAAAACGGACTGAGAGTATTCAAGAAGATCTTTGTCATCTCTTTCTCTTTTAACGGTGGATTAATCTGAGCAGCAGTTTCTCTCCATCGTTGGGCGTATTCTTTGAAAGCTTCATGATCTTTCTGAGCCATGGATCGGAGCTGATCTCTGTCTGGAGCCATATCCGAGTTGTATTTGTATTGTCGGACAAAGGCCTCACCTAGGTCATTGAAAGTCCGAATATTGGTGCTATCCAAACCTGTGTACCACTTCAGTGCGGCACCAGTCAAACTGTCTTGAAAGTAATGGATAAGCAACTGATGATTATCAGCATAAGTAGACATCTTTCTAGCATACATCACGAGATGACTTTGTGGACAAGAACTACCTTTGTACTTCTAAAAGTCAGGAACCTTGAATTTAGCTGGTATTTGTACACTGGGAACCAAACATAGCTCCTGGGCATTCTTTCCAAACAGATCTTTGCCACGAATAGCTTTGACTTCCAACTGAATCTTGTTGAACTATTCTTGGAGATCTTCCACAAGATTACGCTGATTTGTGCTATCACCTTGATCATGATAAATCTCATTGCCATCATAAGGAACTGTGTGAACCGTAGGGGTCGGAACTGTCATAGTGGGTTGAGAAAGTGCCATAGTAATCTGGGAAAAAGTTACCCCTGAATGTGGAATAAATGCTGAACCTTGTGCAGCAGGCGCTTCAGTTGTAGCTGTTTGAACTCCAGAGAAATTATGACGGAAACCTGTACCAAAGCTGAAAGGCGGGCCCCAACCTTCTGGCATGGAGAAAGATGGAATACCGAATGCAACTGTAGATACTGGAGTAGTGACTTCAGATGTTACCGTTGCTTGACTGTTGGGTGGCGGCGGCTGATTCTGGGCGGCCATTAAAGAGTCAACCAGAGTAGTGAGACTTTCCAACTTTTCCTGAAGAGTGGTCACTGTACCACGAAGCTCAATATTCTCTTGTTCAGAGTGTTCCATTACTCTTCTTCTGCTTGAACGAGTATTGTATCTGTGATCTGATTGCGAGCACAGTCGAGAAACTTTGAGACGCAATAGCTTGACGATCTATTGGAGAAAGATCCAAAAGATAAGACTCTATATAACAGACTCGATATGCAGGATGATGTATGCAAAAAGAAATTTATGATTTTTCCAAACATTTTAAAGATTATTTCCTTGCAAACATTTGAACACAAACTATTCTTTTATTGAAATAATGGGAAAATGTTACAACATTGGAGCGTAGCTTCTTACAGAAGCAAATGATAAATGAAAATCTAAACAAATCCTAAGCATCTTCATCAGACGAAGAACCAAATGCGTTATGCAGCTTGAGCTTCATGATTTCTTTCCCATAGTAAGCTTTCAACTCGGCCTTCTCAGCCCTCAGCTTGTCAACAACATTCTTCCAATTGTCAGGTATCGGAGCGTTGCTTGTCGAGGCTTCAAGATTTTTCTTGCTTTCTTTGATGTACCTCCTGATTGCGGCATCTTTCCGACGAATCTTCTCGTCTTTGCTCATGAGCCATCCATCTTGATAATAGAGTGTTTCTTCGTGATCTTTCACTCTTTTCTTCAACTTTCTATTTTCCTCATCAGTTTTACGAAACTTTTCTTCCCAAGAGTCCTTTTCTAACCTCATCTTGGCTAAAGTCTCTTGGTATTCTTCTATAGCGGGAATGTTGGGCAATTGAGATACTGCAGGGAACATGGGTTTTTCATAATCATAAGGCATTTGAAACTCCTTTGCTCTTTTCTTTACCCAGCAGGTGTAGGCGTTTGTAGCAATGCAGTTTCTTATCCCACCTTTTTCTTTTCTTCGGACGTTGTACCAAGCTTTCACCATTCTGGTCTTCAACTTCTGAGGATCTTCTCCTTCTTGGTAGAAGTAACTTTCCACTGCAAGACCAACAGGTTTAACTGAATTTGCATACCCGAGTTGTCGTCGGAAAAAATCATGTTTTTATGGGAAAAGATGGGTTTTTTAATGAATGTATGAATGCATGGATGCGTGGATGCCACATATTCAAACATGGTAAAGCAAACATGGTGCGACAAACATGGTAGCGCAAACATGGTAATTCAAACATAACTCTACAAACATGGTAACACAAACATGGTACACACAAGTTCAATGGTCCAGCGCCACGAGCATGAGGTCAGAGAACCAAACATGGGATAGTACTAGGGTTTATCACCTGCAAAACATGTTCTACTGATACGTCAGAGTCTACATTTTTCTTTCGGATATTACCGGCTTTCCACAATTAAACTCATGAGCCAGTAATATTCTCAAGAAAAACTCGTCTGAGTGTGGTTCTCCGCATGACAACTAATCCAAGTCTTCACCTGAATAGTTTCTGCACCACAACCTAATAAGGCCAGGATGGGTTGGGGTTCTACAGCCAACTCAGCTTCTACAGTTCAATGAAAGCAATAATGTCTTCGCAATTAAACTTGCTAAACATATACTACCAACAAGGAACCTCCACTGAGCGGAAGGATTCTCATGCTGACTTTTTAAGGAATGACTCCTTGTATGCCATACATGACTATACCCTCCACCTAATTCTTATGTGTACTTAATCCGGGTTAGGATTTGTCCATAATGTATCACTTGTAACAGAATCACACAAGTAACAGAACCAAGGGACCACACATGTAACAAGAATAAAATAAAAACAAAATAAATAGAAATAACCCTTTCTTTGGAAACAATAAAAAGTTTTTGTCCCCAATGAAGTCGCCATTTTTCTGTCGCGGGGAAAAATTGTTATCTTTTTTGGAGATGAGACACCTGATGCCTTCTTTGGGCTCAAGTGCTCAAAAAATGATTTTTCTTTTGTACCGACCAAACTTTTTATTATTTCCAAAGTAGGAAAAGGAAAAAGGCTGCAATAACCTTAAAAGTGGGGGGAGAGATCTTTGGGTAAGAGGGTTGGTTATACGAAGGGAAGGTATTAGCACCCAACGTATCTATAGTACTCTATAGGTTTATTTGTTTTGTTTTTCATTCCATGTTATTGAGAGGTTCTTGTGAAATAGGTGGGACCTAAGGTGTTTGTTTGATTATGCTCGCAAAGATCATCGCGATCCTCTGCATACATATCCCTTAGAGGGAATCAGAGCATCTGTAGCTCGGGTCTACGTGTGCTAAGGTTTGAGTGGTTTTTTTTGTTTTGTTTTGCTCGCCAAGGATACGACCTTGTGCCTAGGAATTCTCAAAGGGATGTTGAGAAAGTCAGAGCAATCGTAGTTCCCACTTATGCTAGTGGAAGCAAAGGATAAGAGACAAATGTCATCTAAATGTTCGATGTATCTAATCTATATCATCACATACATCTGTTTGATTTTTGTTTGTTTAACCAGCCTTGTGGCAAAAACTTTCAATGAAGTCAGCCTTGTGACAAAAAGTTTTGATTAATCAGCCAGCCTTGTGGCAAAAGTTTCAATGAAGTCAGCCTTGTGACAAAAACTTTGATTAATCAGCCAGTATGGTGGCAAAACGGTTTGATTGATTAGCCAGCCTTGTGGCAAAAAGAAGTTTGATTGATTAGCCAGCCTTGTGGCAAAAAAGAAGTTTGATTGATTAGCCAGCCTTGTGGCAAAAAAGTTTGATTGATTGATTGTTTGTGATGATATAGAAGAGATACTCCTATCATAGAGATGATAAATGTCTAATCTCCTAGGGTATTTGATTTGGATATTGGGGATGCTTATAAGAAGCCCGTGGGTCCTTGTACGAAGCCCAAGAGGAGGCTCTCCGAGGGTCCTTGCATTGTAAGCCCAAGAGGAGGCTATGGGAGGGACAATCCAGGGTCCTTGCATTGTAAGCCCAAGAGGAGGCTATGGGAGGGACAAGTCGTTTGTACAAAGCCCAATAGGAGGCATGGTATAGTAGGTTTGAGCTCTTAGAGCGATTTCACCGGGAAACCATACTCTATGTCCTAACCTAAACTAGGGAGATTCTTTGCACGAAGCCCAATAGGAGGCTATGGGGAACCTAGTGTTGTACTAAGTTGAACAAGTATATAACACAATCACAAATACATGAACAAGTATGAACAAACATGGACAAACATGAACAAGTATGAACAGTTATACATATATGACAAAGTGTGTGTATATAATGGAGTTTATGAAGGAAATATACCTGTAAGCATGATCCATTTGTATACACGGGGCTCGGGACTCATACTCGGGGAGAGGCCCTATTGAGTTTATTCAAAGCTATGTAAACAGGTATTTATAAAGGGGCTTGGGACTTATACCTACATGGAGGCCCATGGTATTTTTGGGAAGATTTAAAGAAAACCTTCATTTTTGATTAGTTGTTCAAAGTTAAAAATCAAATTGATCGAGGTATGTACAAAAAGGTGAATGTACAATGAAATACCTAATTTCATGCACGGGAATGGGACTTATACTTATGTGGAGGCCCGTGGTGTTTTATTTTATAAAACATGGTTGATTGTTTTATTAACAAACGCGAGGTTTCGTCGTTTTGAAAAGCTTGAAAGTTTGTTTTGAAAGAGTTTTCTTGTACAAAGAAAAACTGTAAAAAGAAAGAGGAAAGGGACTTATACTCTCTAATATTCGAGAGGCCCACAATATTTTAAAGTATTTAAAAAACACTTAAAAACATGTCATTTTAAACTCAATTAAAAATACATTAAATAAATATATTTTTGTGATTTTTTTTTATATCCATAAAATACATATATTAAATAAAAGGTGTGTAAAAAATGAAGAAAAAAAGAGTTAATTTGGTTAATTAATTAATTAAATGAAGTTTGTGAAGAAAATGAAGGAAAAAAGTGTTAAAAAAATGGTTTTGGCCCTGCCAGGGTTTGAACCCATGCCCTAAGGTTCACCACTCAAAACAACAACCAACTGAGCTGCGCGCGCAGCTTGTTAATGACACACACTCATTTAATTATATTTGAAAACTAATATTTGAAATTTCTGAACAGAAAATGGCGCCAAGAACACCATCCCCATTTGATTTTGAAAATTCTTGAAACTGGATTGTTTTGATCAAGTGGACAGTCTAACTCACTCGAATTTTAACAAGGAACATGATGGTACCATTTAATTTCATTTATTTTTGCTCTAAGATGATTAATTTTCTGATGAACACGAAGAACCCTAATATGACAAATCATTGTGAAATCGTGTATGATCATGATATGATGCAATTGATTGAGGGTTATTATTCAGTGATGGTGCAGAAACAAGATGGTAACTCAGTTTTTCATTTATGATGCATGTATGATAGAGTTTGAAGTTCATGAGCACTTACCTCAAAAACGGCAAAGCTGGAAATCGAATTTGAGCCTGGAGGTGTTACCGATGTTGTTGCTCAATCTGGACAGCTTCAATGGACCTTATAGAACATGTCTGGATGCTTGGAGTGAATTGAAAACCTCTTGATCACCTTGTGGTACCCGATCTGTAGTTTAGCTCAAGTGAGGATCAAGCTAGTTGATTTTGATGTTTCAGATCATGGATGATGGTTGGAACAATTCATATGAAGTATATGGAGTGTGTTTGGATGATTAACTTTGACAGATATGGCCTGGTATGAGAATTGATATGTTAAGGCTCATTTTATGCAAACATGGTGGTTGAAGAGTGATTCTGAGATTTAGGTGTTTTTGGGGTGTGTGAGTGGTTCAAACACATCACATTTGATGTTTATGAGTTGCTAGAACCATCACTTTGGCCATAACTTCAAGGTTTTGGAGGTTGAGTTTTCTACCTCTTAGAAACTTAAGAAACTTGCATTCTAAGAAAGAAGAGAGAAAACCTATAATTGTGAGGTTTTGGTGTGATTTGAAGAGTGATTTGCACATCTATTTATAGGCCACGAGTTCTGAATGCAGAGCTCTTGCAAGTTGATCAAGGAATGGTGATTTGGCATTTGGAGATAAAATGGAATCTTTACATTTAATGCAAAATGGTTAAAGTGACTTAACCATGGTTATTTCTCTAGCTTCTTATCCTCTTCCATTCTGATCTTCTAATCAGAAAATATCTCTCAATTATTGCTTCTATGCATCATTGCTTGGATTATAGGTCATGTAGTCTTGAAACTTAGTGAAAAATGGTGAAAATTCAAGTGAAAAAGTTCACTAATGTCAAAATTCAAAACCATGGCTACACTCCATATTTTTTCATGCTCTTGGACATTTTGGAAAGCTCATATTACACACTTCGAAACCCTAGTTGAAAGTTTCTTCAAGATCTTTAAGGAAGTGGGTGAAAAAGATCCATGAACTTTGAAGAAAGTGAGATTTTAAGTGCATTTTTCAAAAGATGCCAACTTTGAAGCTCCATATCTCTTAAATGGTTGATCTTATGGAAAAAAATTATATGTGTCAAAGTTGTTTATTGGATCAAAATCTACAACTTTCATGTTGGAAGTTTTTTTCAGTTTGTAGGTGAAATTTTGAGTTATTCCCTTCCAAAGTTTTGGAAACACCATTGAAAAACACTTAGAAAATTTTTCTAAGTATAAAAGTCAAACTTTGACTTTTTGATTCTTGATTGATTTTCTTGATTTTTCTTGATCAAATGACTTCATATATCATATATTGATGATTCAAAACTTCAAAAGTCATGGTTGACCAAAATTCTCCAAAAGTCAATGGTGATCTTGTACAGTTGACTTTTTCAGACGAATCGCGTTTCTGGAGATTTCAAATGAAACAGGCTATCCTCACCAAATGAATGGTATGAATGGATCACATTGAAGCATTAGAGGATATTGAGCCATGGTTTGAGTTGTGGCACCATGTCCTGATAAAAAAGTCAGTTGTTCAGTGAATTAGGTCAAAAACCCTAATTGTCGACCTGATGAAATTGATGACTGTGGATCTTGAATTGAGATGCAATTTCCATTGGATGTTGTCATAGGGATTATTTGAGGATGATTGAAATATTTGATTGACTTCCTGGGGATTTTTAGGGTTTCCCAAATGTGATCCCTGATTTCAGTCCTTGATAGTTCAAAATCCTAATCTGATGGTTTGAAATTTCACTGTTGATCAATCCTTGTGTAGGAGATGTTTTGAGCCAATGGATAAGGTCAAAATGATGTACTTGGGGTCTTGAGTTCATGTCCCACGTCATTAGATCAAATCCTGAGCAAAAGTCAGGAGTATGCTATCTTCAGTCAAAACCCTAATCTGGTTGATTCAGAGCCTTTGAGCTTGATGAAATGAATCTCTGAGGACCAAATGTTGACTGTTGATGAAGATAATTCTTTTGAGATGAAGGGAGAACAAAACCCTAATTGATTGTTACTTGTACTGATGAGTGATTTCCTGATTAAATCCTGCTGAGTCACAAGTAGCAAACACAAACTATGCAATTTGTTAGAGATGCAAATGATGCATATGCTATGATATGAGGTGGTATCTTAGGTCAAAAATTGGGGTATGACAGGATTATTATGAAATTCATGAGAATTTGTTATTTCCGTTGTGTATGCATATTCTTAATGAATTATGTTAATTAAAATGTGTTATATTAAGGACCAGATGAATTATATGTTTGTGGATGTACGAATGTTGGTTTTTAAAAGCTTTTAGTTTTTGAAAACATCGTTGTGAAGCCCCTATTTTATATGCATGCTTACTCTGAGTATTTGTTTATGATTACTAGTATTTCGGGGTATTAGAAAGGGGTGTTACATTAATGGTATCAGAGCATGGTCGACCAGTTGGTCAAGAGTCGTTATTGTTTTCTAATCCTGTTGTATTAGATTTGTGTATCTAACACGATCGATACTGTTTTGTCTGTTTTTGATTATTGGTTATCGTAGGACGATGGTTGCTGGAAGGAATGATGAGGCCATTGGTGATGCATTGAGGATGTTGGCTAGATCTCTCGGTCAAATTCCTCAAGCTAATGCTGGAAATCGGAATGGTGATGATGAGTATCGTGCTTTGGGGAAGTTCTAGAGGAACAATCCTCCTACCTTTAAAGGAGAGCATGAACCGGATAAGGCTCAAGCTTGGTTGAAAGCGATTGAGAAGATCTTTTGAGTCATGAACTGCACCGATGCTCAGAGAGTGCAGTTTGGTACTCACATGTTAGAGAAAGAAGCTGAGGATTGGTGGGGGAATACTGCTCAGAGGTTTGATGAGGAAGGTATTCAGGTTACTTGGGATCTTTTCCGTGATGCCTTTCTGGAAAACTATTTTCCAGAAGACTGTCATGGAAAGAAGGAAGTGGAGTTTCTTGAATTGAAGCCAGGAAATGGAATGATGGAGGAGTATTCTGCAAAGTTTCAAGAGTTGATCAAGTATTGTCCTCACTAAAATACCATGAATGCAGAACTATCTAAGTGTTTGAAGTTTGTGAATGGTTGAGGCATGATATCAAGAAGGCGATTGGTTATCAACAGATTACTTGATCTGCGGAGTTGGTTAACAAGATTCGGATTTACGATGAGGATAAGAGAGAGAGTGCTTCTCACTACAGGGCTACGAATGAGAAGAAGGGTCAATATCATGGGAAACCGTATGAAAAGAAGAAGAAAAGTTGGTTTTGGCGGAAAGTCAAGTGGGGGAGGATCTAGTGCTCTGATTAAGTGTTTCAAATCTGGTGTTGAGGGACATCGTGTTATTGATTGTTCCCAAGTTGAGGTAACATGTTTCAAGTGTGGCAAGAGTGGTCACAAGGCAAACAAGTGTGGAGTTGGTTCGAGTGTGACTTGTTACAATTATGGGGAGCAAGGTCACATTAGCACCAAATGTGATAAGCCAAAGAAGGAACCAGCGGAGGGGAAAGTGTTTGCATTGTTTGGGGCGACACATTCTTTCATTTCTTTGGATTGTGCTAAGAGATTGAATCTTGTGTTATCTGATATGCGTAGAAGTATGGTTATTGATACACCTGTTATTGGATTGATTTAGTTTGTCTTCTGTTAGAGCAACTTGATGTGATTTTGGGTATGAATTGGTTGGAATGTAATCGTGTGTATATCAATTGCTTTGATAAGACTGTTATTTTTCCTGAGATTGGTGTTAAGGAAGATTTGTTTTTATCTGCTAAGCAAGTTCATGAATCTGTGCAAGATGGAGTTGAATTATTTATGTTATTGGCAACCTTAGATGTGCATGAGAAGAGAACCATTGAGGGATTGCCAATAGTTTGTGATTTTGCGGAGGTATTTCCTGAGGATGTAAGTGATTTACCGGCGGAACATGAAGTTGAGTTTTCAATTGATTTAGTTCCTGGAGCTACTCCTGTATCGATGGATCTATATAGGATGTCTGCTTCTGAGTTTAAGGAGTTGAAGAGCAAACTTGAGGATTTATTGTAGAAGAATTTTATTCGTCCTAGTGTGTCACCGTGGGGTGCACCTATTCTGTTGGTCAAGAAGAAAGAAGGTTCTATGAGGCTTTGTGTTTATTATTATGGTGTCATTTTTTTTACCTCCCCATTTCACTTGGGAGGATGGCACGCTAAACCCTTCACGCGAAATTTGGAAGGAAAGAAGCGCCCTTGTGGGATGAATTTTATTTTAGTTCTTACTATGATAACACACAAACTTTTTAATTCGGGATTCACCTAGACTAGAAATTCGGGAGTCCAGGAGGTCGGTTATACATAGGGAAGGTTTTAAGAACCCTACATATCCGTAGTACTCTACGGGAACCTTTTATGTGTCTATGTGTTTGTGTTTACTGCTTATTGATTGGGAAAGTTTCTCCTTTGCGTTAGGAGAGAGAATTGAATTGAATTGAAAGAATGAACGGACTATTTTTGGTTTTTTGATTAGCTCGCTGGGATTCCTTGTGAATCTCATGCCTACATATCCCTAATGGAAGTCAGAGCTTTTTGTAGTTCGGGGAACTAATTAGGGAAATTAATTGTTTTTGGTGCCTTGCTTGAAGCTAAAGGTTGAAGCTTGAATTAAATCTCAGTTTACAGTAAAGAGACATGAAATCATCTTTACAGATAGGTATTTATACTATTCCACCACAAACATCTAAAGTGACAGAAAAGCTGAACTTGTTTCATTAAGAGAGGGACCTTACTTGGATGTACAAGTATACCAGTCAAATGTCTCTTAAATGAAAGAAAGATTCTCAACCAAATTAGGGAAAGTTACACAAGCCTGGGAATACGTGCCAGAGCATGTCTTTCAAAATCCTAAATGGGAGAATGTTTAAAATTAAAATGTAAATGTTTGTTTGTTTGTTTGAATATAGTGAAATAGGAGAAGTATCTCTCTATAGAGATAAGCTATGTTTATCTACTGTATAAAAGATTTGATTTTAGCTGGCTTGTATGAGGCCCAAGCTTGAGGCTTAAAGGTTTTTTTATTGACTCTGGGAGATAACTCCGCTGGGAATTGACTTTTAACTGAAGGAATTTTGTGTTCTGTATGAAGCCCAAAATTGTAGCTGACTCTAGCTGGAGAGTGTTTATTTATTTGATGGATAGAAAGGTTTATTTAGTGTTCTGTATAAAGCCCATAATTGTGGCTGACTCTTCCTAGGGAGACTCTATTTTATGCCTTACATGAAGCCCAAGGTTATGGCTGATTGTTGAGGAAAATGAGTATGGATGACTCTATTTCGTGCCTTGTACAAAGCCCAAGGTTGTGGCTGACTCTCTAGGGAAAAGATCCTAAAAGTTAGGAATCTTTTGACACAGGGAATGATGTTTATCTTCCTTTTACAAAGCCCAAGGTTGTGGCTACTTGATGGGGAAGGACTCACTGTGGAAACTCTACTATCTGCCTTGTACAAAGCTCAAGGTTGTGGCTGACTCTGAATAGGGGAATACCTATGAGTAGGGTTTTTGACACTAAAGGGGATATATGCCTTGTACAAAGCCCGAGGTTGTGGATGACTTTTAAATGGGGAAAGATCTACCAGTGTGGGACCTTTTGACTCAGAGGGGATTTTTAACTCTACTGAGGATTATTCTGTTGTTTTGGAGACTAAGGTTGACCCTTCTGAGGATTGTGCTTTTGTTAAGCAGGGATTGATGAATGAAAGACCCATGTTTGAAAATTGACCTTACTGGGGAATTTATTTGAATCATTGACCTAAAGTAGACTCTACCGGGGAATTGTTTTTATTGACTGAGACTGACCTAGGTGGGGCTCAACTGGGGAGTTTTGAAGTTTTAGATGAAAGATGGTGGAAGCTGACCCTTTCTAGGGAATTTGTATTTGAAGGAATGGTTTGTTTTTTGAGGCTGACCCTTTCCAGGGGATTTGGATTTGAAGGAATGATTTGTTTTTGGAGGCTGACCCTTTCCAGGGGATTTAACTTTTGAAGACTTATTGGAGGCTGACCCTTTTCAGGGGTTCTGATTAAGTGTTTTAGACTTCTTGTTTAAAGCCCAAGATTAAGGCTGACTCTGACTAAGGATAGACAGATGTGGACCTAGACTCTGCTAAGGACAATTATTGGAGATTGAGAATAAAGGTGACAGAGACTGTCCATGTCTCTCATTCCAAAAGGTGAACTTAATACTGAGATTAAGACATTCTTAGCTTGTTTAAAGTCTGGTTTAAAGAATAGAAGAAACTCACCAGGGTAGGCTAAAAAGTGTTAGAACAAGATTTGTTCTGATCAATATTCTTAGTTTTGATGATAACAAGGATATGAATTTTGTTTGAGATAATGTGGTACTCTAATACATTGCAATTTCCCTTTCAGGAAATATATAAAGAGTATGCACAAATCAGCGCTCAGAAACTTTGACTCAGAAGGTTCAGCATGCAACATCAGAACATGGTCTGGCAAGACATCAGAAGATGGTCAAGGCAGAATCAGAACATGGGTCTATGGAAGCATCAGAAGAACTTGAGTTCAGAAGCAGAAGCACTGAAGTTCTCATGGTATCACGCTCAAAAGCACTTCAAGGTCAGAAGACAAGAAGATGCTATGCACCAAGCTGTTTGACTCTGATGATATTCAAACGTTGTATACACAAACATCAGATCAGAAGCAAGTACAAGTGGCAGGCTACGCTGACTGACAAAAGGAACGTTAGAAGCTATTAAAGGCACCGTCAGTAGACACAGCGTGAACAAGGCTTGAGGTAGTTGACAAAAGCGTGAAACATTAAATGCAATGATGTACGGAATATGCAAAGCATTAAATGCTCCCAACGGTCTTCTTCTCAAGTGCCTATAAGTATGAAGTCCTGATGAGAAGCAAGGTTGACGATTTCTGTGAATATTAACTTGCTGAAACGCTGTTCAAATCAAAGCTCTCAAACTTCATCTTCATCAAAGCTCACTACATTGCTGTTGTAATATATTAGTGAGATTAAGCTTAAACATTAAGAGAAATATCACTGTTGTGATTATAGCTTTTCAGAAGCAATTGTAATACTCTTATTTGATTACATTAATTTGTAAGTAACTAGAGTGATCAAGTGTTGATCAGGATACTCTAGGAAGTCTTAGCTTGTGTCTAAGCAGTTGTAATTAGAGTGATCACGTGGTGGTCAGGATACTCTAAGAAAGTCTTAGTTTGTGTCCAAGCATTTGTTCCTAGAGTGATCAGGTTGTGATCAGGATACTCTAGAAGACTTAGTTGTGGGCTAAGTGGAAAACCATTGTAATCTATTGCGATTAGTGGATTAAATCCTCAGGGGAGGTAAATCACTCCGTGGGGGTGGACTAGAGTAGTTTAGTTAACAACGAACCAGGATAAAAATAATTGTGCAAATTTTTTTTATCGTTCAAGTTTTTAGACTACACTTATTCAAACCCCCCCTTTCTAAGTGTTTTTCTATCCTTCAATTGGCATCAGAGCGCCGGTTCTAAGGTGCAAGCACTTAACCGTGTTTAGAAAAGATTCAGGAAGAGAAAAACGCTTCAGTAAAAGATGGTTGGTGAAATTCCAACAAATCCACCTGCATCTACATCTGGCTCTACTGAACAATACAATGGTAACAATGGTTATACTAGACAACCAGTATTTGATGGTGAAAACTTTGAATACTGGAAAGATAAACTGGAAAGTTACTTTCATGGTCTAGATGGTGAACTATGGGATCTTCTGATGGATGGTTACAAACATCCAGTGAAAGCTAGTGGCGTAAGGCTTACGAGGCAAGAAATGGATGATGATCAGAAGAAGCTTTTCAAGAATAATCATAAATGTAGGACTGTTTTGCTGAATGCTATCTCTCATGATGAGTATGAGAAGATATCTAACAGGGAAACTGCCTATGATATATATGAGTCATTGAAAATGACCCATGAGGGAAATGCTCAAGTCAAAGAGACTAAAGCTCTTGCTCTAATCCAGAAATATGAAGCCTTCAAGATGGAGGATGATGAAGATATTGAGAAGATGTTCTCAAGATTTCAAACTCTAACTGCTGGATTGAGAGTTCTGGGTAAAGGCTACACCAAAGCTGATCATGTAAAGAAAATCATCAGAAGCTTACCCAGAAGATGGGGTCCAATGGTGACTGCATTCAAGATTGCCAAGAATTTGAATGAAGTTTCTTTGGAAGAGCTTATCAGTGCCTTGAGAAGCCATGAAATAGAGCTGGACACAAACGAGCCTCAAAAGAAAGGTAAGTCTATTGCATTAAAATCTAATGTTAAAAAATGCATTAACGCTTTTCAGGCTAGAGAAGAAGATCCTGAAGAATCAGAATTTGAAGAAGAAGATGAACTGTCCATGATCTCCAGAAGGGTAAACCAACTCTGGAAGAGCAAGCAAAGGAAGTTCAGAGGCTTCATAAGTTCAAAGAGATTTGAACGAGGAGAATCTTCTGGTGACAGAAGATCTAACAAGAAGAAGGTTGTCTGCTATGAGTGCAATGAGCCTGGACATTACAAGAACGAGTTTTCAAAACTTCAGAAGGAGAATCCCAAGAAGAAGTTTCATAAGAAGAAAGGTCTTATGGCTACATGGGATGATTCTGAATCAGAATCAGAATCAGACTCTGAAGGAGAACAAGCCAACTTTGCGCTGATGGCTACAGAAGATGATGGATCAGAATCTACATCAGAATCAGATTCTGAAGAGGTATTTTCTGAACTATTTAGAGAAGAGTTAGTTTCCAGTTTAACAGAACTTCTGGAACTCAAGGCTCATCTTAGTATCAAATACAAAAAGCTGAAGAAGCAGTTTGAATTTGAAACTAAGAAGCTGGAATTGGAAAATTCTGAACTGAAGGAAAAAGTTTTAAATCTATCCAAAGATAGTGGATCTCCTTCTGAAACAGAAAAATCTATTCCTAGCATGAATCATATTCTGAAAGAATATGACTCGAGTTTCAGAAAGTTCTTATCTAGAAGTATTGGCAGAAGTCATCTTGCTTCTATGATATATGGTGTTTCTGGAAACAGAAGGTTTGGTTTTGGCTATGAGGGTGATACCTCACATAAAGTTTAACTTGTTGATGATCTGAAGATCACATACAAGCCATTGTATGATCAGTTCAAATATGGACATGCACATGATATTAGGCTCACTTCACATACACAGAAGTTTAACATTGTTCACACCAAGAAGCATGTGACACATCCTAAGAAATATCATGCTGACAAACCTAAAGAATATCATGCTGTTCCTCCTGTTAAATATTTTGCTAAACCCAAGTTCAATCAGAACTTGAGGAGAACAAACAAGAAAGGACCCAAGAAAATGTGGGTACCTAAGGAGAAGATAATTTCTGTTGCAGATATCCTTGGCTGCAAAGAGGACAAAAAGCAAAATGTCATGGTACCTGGACTCTGGGTGCTCGCGACACATGACAGGAAGAAGGTCTACATTCCAAGACCTGGTGCTTAAACCAGGTGGAGAAGTCAAGTTTGGAGGAGATCAGAAGGGCAAAATCATTGGCTCTGGAACCATAAGTCTTGGTAACTCTCCTTCCATAACTAATGTACTTCTTGTAGAAGGATTAACGCATAACTTATTATCCATAAGTCAATTAAGTGACAATGGTTATGATATAATCTTCAATCAAAAGTCTTGCAAGGCTGTAAGTCAGAAGGATGGCTCAATCCTATTTACAGGCAAGAGAAAGAACAACATTTATAAGATTAATCTTTCAGATCTTGAGAAGCAAAAGGTGACTTGTCTTATGTCTGTTTCTAAAGAGCAATGGGTCGGGCACAGAAGATTAGGACATGCTAGTTTGAGAAAGATTTCTCAGATTAACAAACTAAATCTGGTCAGAGGACTCCCTAATCTGAAATACAAATCAGATGCTCTTTGTGAAGCATGTCAGAAGGGCAAGTTCTCCAGACCTGCATTCAAGTCTAAGAATGTTGTATCTTCCTCAAGGCCGTTAGAACTCTTGCACATTGATCTGTTTGGCCCAGTCAAAACAACATCTGTCAGAGGGAAGAAATATGGATTAGTAATCATATATGATTATAGCTGCTGGACATGGGTAAAGTTCTTAAAACACAAGGATGAGTCTCATTCAGTGCTCTTTGAATTCTGCACTCATATCCAATCTGAGAAGGAGTGCAAGATCATAAAGGTTAGAAGTGATCATGGTGGCGAATTTGAGAACAGATTCTTTGAGGAGTTCTTCAAAGAAAATAGTATTGCCCGTGATTTCTCTTGTCCTAGAACTCCACAACAAAATGGAGTTGTAGAGCGAAAGAATATGACTCTACAAGAAATGGCCAGAACCATGATCAATGAAACCAATATGGCTAAGCACTTCTGGGCAGAAGCAATAAACACTACATGTTATATTCAGAATAGAATCTCAATAAGACCTATTCTAAATAAGACTCCTTATGAATTGTGGAAGAACAGAAAGCCCAACATTTCATATTTTCATCCTTTTGGATGTGTGTGTTTTCATCCTTTTGGATGTGTGTGTTTTATTCTGAATACTAAAGCACAAAAGTGTTTCCTTCCTGGATATTCTGAACGCTCTAAAGGCTACAGAGTATACAATACTGAAACATTGGTTGTAGAAGAATCAATCAATATCAGGTTTGATGATAAGCTTGGTCTTGAAAAACCAAAGTAGTTTGAGAATTTTGCAGATATAGATATTGATATATCAGAAGCTGTAGAACCAAGAAGCAAAGCTGCAGAAGCTGAAAGTCTCAGAAGCAATGGATCAGAAGATCAAGTTGCTGCATCTTTAGAGAATCTCAGGATTTCTGAAGAACCAACAGTCAGAAGATCACCTAGACTTGCTTCAGCTCACTTAGAAGATGTGATTCTTGGGAAGAAAGATGATCCTATCAGAATAAGATCATTTCTAAAGAATGACAATCAGAAGCAGTGATCAGAATCACAAGGCGTAAATTCTATTCAGAAAAATACAGTTGTCATCTATTTTAGGATGGTGAACGCGTGTCTGTACGGTTTGTAAAAAGCGTGTAGTTGAAAAGACGCCGACCTAGGTAACTATGTTAAATCATTTCATTTACCACGTTCTCTCTCCTAATGTCATTTCTCATTAAATTCATAATGATGTTTTTTTTAATTTCTTTTCAAAACAGTATTTTTAATCTCTTTTCTTTTTCAAATCGTTTAAATAACCCGCTTCACCTTCATTTTTTCTTTTTCTTTCTCTCTCTCTCTCTCTTTTGTGCATCTCTTTCGTTGCATCTGTTTTCAAACCCTAGTTTCTGTTTTGATCTCAAGCACAATCATCATGAACTCATCTTCAAGCTCATCAAACCCAACAGAAAGACTCACTTCTACACAGATTCTTCTACGCAAATATGAGTATGCTCCATTGAAAACATGTTTAATTCCCACGGAAGAACTGAAAGTTCTATGTGAATCTACTGTGGACATCAACAACCTAAAAGAAAATGGCTTCAAGTGTGATGTAAGAATCTTTGAGCAAGGATGGTCTAAATATCTTGATAGATTGGTCGGACCAATTTATCCTGAACTTGTGAAGGATTTCTGGGTACATGCAACGGTTACCCCAACTGCCATCATTTCATTCGTGCTAGGGCATGAAGTGGTTATCACTGAAAAGCTCATCAGAAAGCTGTACAATCTGAATGATGAAGAAGGTTGGTCTGGTCTTCAACATGCAACAGTTGACTGGTTTCAAGTTGAGCAACAAATATCTCTGGCCTTTGGAATTGATTCTCATAACACGGGCACCTTAAGGCCGTTTTATCAAGTATGGGCTGAGATTATTCTGGGTTCTCTTCACGATAGAAAGAAGATGCTCTCCTCCTCCTACATCAGTTCGGCTCACAAGTATACTCTTTTCTACATTGGAAGAAAGATAGAGATCAACATCTCTCATATTCTGTTTGAGAATCTGAAGACTTCTATTTTTGAGTCAAGAGAAGATGAAAGGGCGAAGTACCCTCATATTCCAAGAAAGACTATTCCTTTCGGAAGAATGATTTCATACATTCTGATTGAAAGCAAAGTGTTGGACTCCATCAGAAAACTCAATGCGTCTCATTTTCTTGGAGTAGTTCAAGGTCCCATCTTCAATGGTGTGGATTTGTTCAGACTGGAACTCATTCAACATGTACCTTCTGTGTGCACAAGCTTTCCTGACATTCTGTCAAGAAGAGTTTCTGTTGAAGGTTTTGTCTCTTTGTTTCATAAAGAACTTTATCAGGTTGTCAAGCTTTACCTGGAAGATTGTGTTAGGAAGCAATCAGATATTGATCCTGCTTGGATCCGTGGCAGAGTACTTTCGTCCAAAGCTGATCTTCTGAAGAAGGATCAGAAGGAACAAAAGGCAAGGTGTAGCGGGGAAATTCTGATATCGAAGCCATGGGATTGACTCGAATCAATATTCCGTTTTGAAATCGCCACCGCGCTTTATTTTTTCAAAGGAAAAGGGAAAAGAACGTAAAACCCAAAGTTTTGTTTTAAAAAAACAAGAAAGAGAACTCAGGTTCGGGTGTTGATTATATGAGGGGAAGGTTTAAAGCACCCCTCATATCTGTGGTATTCCACAGGAACCTTTTTGAAAATCTGTGTTGTGTGTGTGCTAAAAAGGGTTTGTTTTATTTTTAAAATAAGCTCGGCAAAGCGTTAAGCTTTGGGCCTACATACCTCCTCGGTGCAATGGAGAAGTCAGAGCTAATGTAGTTCCTCTTTTGGGAAAAACATTTTAAAACGAATAAATACTTTGTTGTCGTTAGAGAGAAATACTCAACCATTGATCTTGAGCATGAGAACAAACAAGTTCTTTGCATCGCAAATGAAAGAAGGGCTCCAACTCGGATAAAATCAACGAGTATGCCACTAGCTCTCTCACGCGGAAAAGATCTCATTATTATCAATCAATTTCAAAATCGTGGGGTATAACCACTCGTTTCGACAATTAACGGTGTCTAAACTTTTGAAGAAAAGCCACTAAGGGCGAAAGATATTTTTTGAGAAAAGGTTTTGAAAAGGTTTGCAAACATAAGAATATTTTGGAAAAAGGGAGAAGATTTTGAATATCTAAGAAGTGGGAGGAGATGAAGAGGCTAACCTAGTGCATAAAATAAAAGCTAAGGAAAGAAACGGCCTAACCAAATAAGAAGCCAACACTCGACATTAAGAGCCAAGGTAGTTTTCCCATCCTTTGGATTTATCAATACCAACACATTAACACTTGGGGATCCAGATGAACTTATTGTCTTAGCACCACTTTGCATCAAGCATATTAAAATTCTGACGAAAATCGGGCAGAGTAACGGCTGTTTTCGGGTAAAATCCTTATATCAATGCCTTGGAATTAACTATCAAGGGCTTTCAAGGAAATACCTGCACACATAAACATACAACGGAACAATGCCAGACAGACAGAACAATCACAGGATAGTAATAGAATGAGTCCAGAGGTACTAGGTCCATAAGTCCGAATCTCCAAAGTGCTAGGGATAGTAACCGATAGTCCAAAGAGAGCCTTATGTATTTTTTTTAGATTTTGGTTGTTTATTAGTGTTTTAGCAAAAAAAGTAAAGTATGGTCCAAGTGGACAAAAGAAAAATAACGGAAGCATAAACATATGTCGAAGTGGACAAAGAAAAAATGGCGGAAAGTAAATATGATGAAATGATAAAATAAAGCGATAAAGCGGGAAATATAAAGAGCGGTATAGTAAAGGTGCGGAAATTAAAGTTAGTTGTTAAATGTTAAAGATAACCATCTTGAAACTTGTCAAGTATGTTATCAAATTTAGTAGGAAGATCTATGGTGAGTGAATGATGTACTCGGATTTAAATTCAATGGGGTTTATCAGAAGCTTGATAAAATCATAGCGACTACACGATAAAAACCTCCACAAGTCTTAAATCAACCGCATACAATTCTCTTCCATATTGGATCTTTTTATTCGGGACACGAAATATTGCGCTATGTTAAGCAGATCGCCAAGTGATTTATGTAGAAATCACCCTACAACGAGGCCGGTCAAAACTTTATGTGCTAATGCATGCGAGAAGAACGATATGTAGATCGCCTTCCGAAAGCAATACCGCACGAAAAGAAAATAGGTGAGTGATCTAGTCTTCACCAAGAATCCATAAGAATTCTCAAGGCATTAAGACTTTCATCGACCAAAATAAAAAGAAGTAAAAGATGGAACCACATTAAAAGCTCCTTTCATCCATAATTTCAATCACTTAATATTCCGGATTTGGATTCTCATCCTATCGACGCCCTAAGTCCATTGAAATTAGAGAGAAATTAGGCCTCTAACTTGTGATTCAAAGAAAATATCAAAAGAAAGGAGTAGAAGATGAGTTAGAACCAAAAACAAGTCAAAAACCACAAAAACAAGCATTCTGCCTCACTGGAAATCGATTTACCTCTGTAGGAAATCGATTTCCTGCCTGCAGAATTCAGATCTGGCGCAAAAAATAGAGTGGAAATCGATTTCCCTCTGTAGGAAATCAATTTCCTGCGCACAGTTTTCAAAAAAACAGCATTATGAACTTTGAAACTTGATTTAGGCAAACATACAAACACCTTATGATCACATATCCATTGGAGCACGAATTTTCCCTCAAATCACCATCAAATAGCACCAATATAGCATCAAAGATGCATTGAACACAAGCAACAAAGATCTACATCTTAGAATTGAGAAATTTACCAATTCTTGAATTAAAGTGTTGAAGTAGCTTCAAGAACAAGCACAAAGTGTAGATCCTTCAAATATGGAGATGAACAATCAAAGCAAAGAGAGAAATGTAGGAGGCTTAGTTCAAAATTAGCAAGATTCAATGTGAACCTTACTAATCTT
The DNA here is from genome assembly GCF_029867415.1 of Vicia villosa. Classification (NCBI taxonomy): domain Eukaryota; kingdom Viridiplantae; phylum Streptophyta; class Magnoliopsida; order Fabales; family Fabaceae; genus Vicia; species Vicia villosa. Next base: position 349,757 of record NW_026705081.1, read on the forward strand.
ATGAAAATGAACTTTGGGTGAGGGTTTTGGAAAGGGTGAGAAATGAATTTGCAAGCAATTTTTTGGCTCTCCAAGCTTGAGAAATGAGAGAGTAGAGGGCTCTATTTATAGAATTGGAGAAAGATTAGTGGCAAATTGGTCTTTTTGTGTTTGGTGATTAACTTGTGTTTAATTGGTGATTAAAGTGGCAATTAAATGGTAAAAATGGTAAAATGAGGTTAAAGAGGGTTTAATTTTGATGAGGTGGAAAATTGATAAAATGATCAAATAAAAAAGGTGCTAAAATGATGTCAAGCTTCCCTCTTTATATTTTTTTGACTTTTGCGCACAGGAAATCGATTTCCCACAGGGGTAAATCGATTTCCACCTTCAAATTTTCAAAAATTGTTTTCTTGCACTGTTTTGATTTTTGCCCGATCTTTCACCTGTAAAATATAAACAAAAGAGACAAAACATACATTTTTGATTTTTGGTTAGTATAAACAAATAAAAAGGCTATAAATGCTCGATAATTCCTCTCAGAGAGAATCACAGTATCAAAGATGAAGCTTCACAATGGTGTTCTTGATTGATGATTGAATGCAATTGATGTGTGATCTTAGGGTCAAAAATTGGGGTATGACAGATGCCCCTATTTAAGTTTCTTCGATTTGGAGATACGATAATTGGAAATCTTCGTTTTGACAAAAATCGAAGAGACTTAAATATATAAAACACAATTTTTGATCCTAAGATGCAATGCAATGTTAATGAATGCATGTGATGATAATAAAGCATGACAACACTGGGGAGTAACAAGTGATCCACTGGGGAAAACAAATGTCTTGCTATAACTCCGCTTGAGAAACAAACGTCTTAGAAAATCCACTGGGGAAGGCAAGACTTTGTTGGAGAGACGGAACTTTGGAGGGAAAAGAAACTTCTCTAGGGAAAACACTTCGCGTCAGAGAGGTTATAGCATCCTCTTTCACTGGGGATGAGAAAAAGGGAACATCCTCTTTCATTGGGGATGAGAAGGTATGCAACCTGAATGCCAATCATATGTTAACAGAAATCACACCATCGTACCATTGATGATTGAAGAGATGTACCGCCGTACCACTGACGATAACACATACCAACGTTCCACTGAAGGCATGAAGAGAAATATACCACCGTACCACTGATGACATAGAAGGGATAATTCATCGACGTACCACTGACGATAGCATATACCAACGTTCCATTGAAGGCATGAAGAAGAAATATACCACCGTACCACTGATGACATGAAGATAGATATACCACCGTACCACTGATGATATGAAAAGAGATATACCACCATACCACTGATGATATCAGGAGAGAATACATCGACGTTCCACTGACGATGAAGATAACAAAATACACCAACGTTCCACTGAAGGTGAACTACCAACATCCCACTGGAGGTAGAAAGAGATGTATCGCCGTACCACTAACGATAACACATACCCACGTTCCACTGAAGGTATTGAAGAGAAATACATCGACGTACCACTGACGATGAAGATAAGAAAATACACCAACGTTCCACTGAAGGTGAACTACCAACGTCCCACTGGAGGTAGAAAGAGATGTATCGTCGTACCACTAACGATAACACATACCCACGTTCCACTGAAGGTATTAAAGAGAAATACATCGACGTACCACTGACGATGAAGATAACTGTCGCTACCGCGAAAATTAACAGAGTCGCCACTAACATATTTATCCTGAAAAGGAAGGGAATGCCAGCAAACCACAAAACAAAACAACGGTCTCACGACCAGAGAAAAAGGGTAAGGGAGTCGGTTACGCGAGGGGAAGGTATTAGCACCCCTCGCGCCCATCGTACTCGATGGTATCCACGCCTGTGTCTAAACCTATGGGTGTGTAAGCAAACTACGCTAATCTGGACTAAAATGAATGCAGAATGTAGGGAAAATAAAGGATTATGCTCGCACGGGCCCTACCCCGCTACCTACGTATCTGTTTTGCAGAATCAGAGCTACCGTAGCTCGGCTAACTAGTTTTTGTTTGTTTTGTGTTTTTTAGGTGAACGAGTTACATTCACACTCCGCTGCTCGACCTTTGGAGACTTATGCTTGGGAATGGAGCGGAAATAACAAGCTCTTAAGAAAAGAAAAATCAAAGAGTGTGATTTGTGTTTTAAAGAATGCATGAGGAAGACCTAAGCTAAGGGGGAAAGCTTGCTACCTAATGTTATCATACAAAGGGTACAAGTCTAAACTAAGCTATCAACCTACGAGGGAAAAGGGAAAGCAAACAATGAGCACACAAACGAGCATCCACTCGTAAAGCAAACAAAACCAACGGTACTGACCGAATGGTAGAAAAGCGGTCCCGCCATAGCCAAGGGGAGCAGCTCAACCCAAGTCAACCAAGCATTAGACCTCGCGAAAATGATCGGGCCATAGACAAGAGGGCGGACCCCTCTCAGCAACCAAGCCGTCACGGATCGTAAAGGAAAACGGTGCGTGCGTACACCGAGCATCAACGTCGAGCAACGCGAGCTATAAGAAAGGCGGGGGTCCGGCTACATGAACCCTTTTCCTGACATACTCGATAACAAGATCTTGTGCAAGTTCGGAAGCGAGCAACGCGTAGCGTGCGCATACCAAACGGACTCGATGAGACTAGGAGGGGGTTGATTACGAACCCTTGACCGCATGCCTTCCAAGAGGACTTAACGGAGTGCCATATAGGACTTATTACACCGTGACTCCCTGCCGCAAAGCACAAATATAAACACACCAACAAAAGCTGAGCCTCTTTCGAGGGCTTGGCCAGATGCATGTCTAAGTCCTACTTCTCATGTTAAAGGATGATGCGGGAAAGCGATAAAGTGCGAGAGAAATAAAATGAAACGGGATCAATACCAAACGGATGATGATCCGTAAACTAAAGAGAGGCGAAGCGAAGAAACTAGAATCCCGCAAGCGAGCTAGCAAAGCAAAAACAAACGGTCAGCACACCGATTAGCCATAAAGCACACAAAGGTCGACACGCGCGTCGAGCATAATCACGATACACCTGCAAGAGTAACAAGCAAACCAAACAAGCAGATATAAAGCAATAAGATCGTGTCTCCAAGTCGAGAGCACGACACGAGTCAACGAGATATAATCGTATTCCGCAAGTGAAGCGGAACACTTAAGCAATGAGTATCAATCGGTGACCGTCCAAAAGCCTTGCAGACTAGCACACAAGTTAGAGATAACAAAACATCGCAATCGGAATTGCGTTATTACATTCTAATCTAAAAGAAAATGAATAACTAAAGCAAACATGAAATGAACAACAAAATGCCAAGGGGAAAACAAAGATGAATAAACCACAATCAATCAATACCAATCATCTCACAAGATAGCACGTTTCACAAGCTTTCCAACGATATAAAGAACGCGCAAATCGGAGTTACGAGAAAAAAGATATGAAAGATTGAAGTTAGGAAGCAAATGAAGCAAAAGTAGGTCGACCTACCCTCGACCTTGGTCGACCTAACAGGTCCAGAAACGAAAGAAACAGCTCTAGGTCGACCTAAACTCACTCTGGGTCGACCTAACAGTGCCAGGATCAAAAATGAAGGTTTTAGGTCGACCTAAACTCACCCTGGGTCGACCTAACAGTGCCAGGATCAAAAATGAAGGTTTTAGGTCGACCTAAACTCACCCTGGGTCGACCTAACAGAGCCAAATGCCGAAAATTGAATTTTCTCGCAAGGAAACATGATGCAATTCTCATGAATGTTCAGCATACAAGCAAATATCAAACATGCAATGCTATGAGTCAGGAGCAAACACATTATTCATCAAATTGATCGGTCTTTATGAGAAAAATTAAACATTCTATCGAACAATTAGCATGCAAGCATTGAATCGTAAGCATTGTGATTATATCATCAAGAGCAATTGTTATCAAACCTCGAATGGCATCAATTTAGCGTAGGCATCATGAATTATCATTCCACAATCAATTATCACATGCTAGAACTCAAAATTAAGCACAAATGCTTCACACATTCAAATTATCAAACACTTAGTATGCAACTTCTTGTGTCATAAGCAACATGCGTATAGCATCATCATTAATTCAACAGTAAATCTCAAATTCAATCAAATAATCAAGATCAACACGAATCAATCAATCGACAAGCAATTATCATCATCAATTATCATAGATCCATCATCCATAATCAAAAAACTTCATGATCAATGTCGAATTAAGCAACAAATTCAATAATCTAGCAAGGTTTGTAGTGAATTTACCGGATCGAACGAAGAGAATGAGATCGGATGAACACGAGCGCGAACACGACGCGAACACGAACGAAATCCAAGAGATGTGAGGGAGAGAGTGGCGCGCGAGATCCTTTGATAGGGAGAGAGATGCGCGACACTTTAATCGGAGGGGAAGATCTTGATTTGTGCTTTGATCTTCATTTGTTCTTGAAATTTGATCTTGAATTGATGAAGTTTTTGTGAGTTTTTGTGGTTTTGATCCAAGAAAATTGAGAGAAAATTGAGAGAAAGTGTTTTTGATCTTTTTGGGTGAAATTGAAGTTATGAGAGTTCCCTTCTGATTTGTGAAGAGCAAAATGTTTATATATTGTCAACGCGAAATGTCCAAATTGCCCTCGGTGCGTCTCATTTTGGCTCGTTTTTAAGGAAACTCGGTTCGGCTCTGAATTTCGGAACGAAACCAATGCCACTGTGAAGATGACCAAATTCGTGACTTGTCGTCGCGAGAATCACCTCAATCCGATAAGCGATGAAGAAAATACGCCGGTTTGAATGACGAGAAACGTCGATTCATCTGGCGCGACTATGCGAAATTTTGTGAGTACCGCTCAAAGAACTCGATAAAACCTTATCTTCGGCTCAAAATCTGAACAGGCATGTGTGACGAAGAATCGAAGCTAACGAAATTTCTGAGAGAATGCCGCCGGAATGGACTTCATACGATAAAAATCGAAGAAGTTATGAATTTTCGAACTCGGCACGACATACCCGAAAACACACTTTTTACCGAAACAACGCGACGATCCTTAAAATTCTGGGAATTTTCTATGCATATTTGGCCTTCGGTCCGAACATATGAAATCTTGGTAATGATGCCACGGAGCTCCAGTTAAATTTTCAAGCGAATCCGGCGAGCGGATTAGGAGATATGAATTTTCCGAGGCGCAAAACCCTACATTCAGCACTATTTTTCACTATGAAACCTCAAGTAATTTGCAAATTTGACAACCTTCCTCAAAGAGTTGGCTCCCGAGCCGAACACGAAAGTTGTAGATATAGTCGAAACAGTGGGGATAACGCGGGAACTTAACTCATATCACCTTCCAAATAGTATTTATGAATTTTCTCGTACTTTCACCGTTTAAACCGCTCTTTCACACTTTACCCTCCTAAACCCATGAAAACTCTTTATTATTTTTCTTCCATTTTTGGATGACGAAATAAACGTCATCATTAACTTATAGCTCAAATAAAGAGGGCAAATTTTGGGGTGCAACAGCTTCCCCTATTCAAACTTCTTGAACCTGACGAGTGAGAAACGAAAGTTTCGAACCGTTGAGGTGGAAGGAGATTGAATACCAGAATGAACTCAAAAATTTGCGCTCTTGATCAATAGAAGATTCCATATCGTAATAAGAAGGAATGTACCACCCCGCGAGCAGGGGAAAAAACTTCAACTGATCTGGATAATAAATATGCTCCAACTTGTGAAAAAGGAGGAACGGGCACCCACAGGCAGGGGAAAACACTTCAAATGATCTGGTTATCAAGAGAAGGAACATCTCGACTGATCTGAGTATCAGACGTAGCAGATGTCTCCGAACATGCATCGGGATAGATGTCTTAGGTCGATCTGGGAATCGAAGGAGATACGCCGGTTGATCTGGACATCAACGGGTAATAGGTATCTCTGATCTGGGAATCTGGGCAGACATCTCTTCTGATGCAATTAAATCATCAGGTAGATATTCCTACTAATCTGGGAATTAGCGGCTAGCTCCTTCGTAAGACCACGGGGATCCGGAGGCGGTTCCTTCAACTGAACGGGAAATCAGGATAGGAACAATATCTCTTCCGAATTGTGTACGCCGGGGAAAGAATGCCTTTAAACTGATCTGGACATGATGCCAGAAAATAAGTAGGACAATCTTCATCTGAAAGACAAAGTCGATCAGGCAAACATCTCCATCTGATCTGATGATATCAGTGGCTTGCTCCTTAGTAAGATCACGGGAGATCCGGAGGCGGTTCCTTCAACTAATCTGAAACTGGATATTAGGATAGGAACGGATGTTTCTTCCGAACTGTGTACGCCGGGTAAAGAAAACGTCCTCAACTGATAGTAAGGTATCAGGACTGGGCAAACGAGTTTCTTCTTCTGAACGAACTAAATCGTTAGGGAGTAGATATTTCCAACTGATCTGATGTATCAGAGGGCTTGCTCCTTCGGAAGATCTTGGGAGATCCGGAGGCGGTTCCTTCAACTGAAAGTGTGATTTATCAGGAATGGGAACAAATATCTTCCACCGATCTGGGGGCATCGGGAATAGGAATGTCTTTGAACTGATCTGAGCTGTGCCAGAAAATAAGTAGAACAATCCTCTTCTGATTCGAAATATCAGGATAATAGCCTGTAATGACTAGGCGAATATTGCTCTCTATGGAGCCTTTGAATCTGGATGACTTTCCTGTAGAAAGAGACAACAGATATGATATGGTTTATGCATGATGTATGTATGCATGTGTATGGAATAACGTTTCCGAGAAGGAAGACGCTATACGCTTTTGAGAATGCAATGCAAATGATGCATGATTCAAACGTTGCTTGGGGAGACAACGGAGGAGCACTGAATTGCTGAAGAAGTCCTGGAGAGATTATAGAACTCTGCGGAGAGGACAAGATGGGTGACCAAGGGTCACAAACTGCGAGCTGGCCAAGATGAATCATAAATCTGTTGGAGATGATCAAATTTGGATGCGAGCTCTGGTTGGGGAATAAATCTTGCTTGAAGATATGAACATCCCACTTAACTGCTTGGGGAAGACCCATGCAACTTCATATGGAGAAGCAAATTCTCGACACCCTGGGGATGTGAAGGTAAAGACAAGTTATGGAGATAACTCTGATGAAGAGTAACCAACTTGCTTGTATAGGACGCGTTCCGCTGGGGATGTCCTAGATGAGAACAGATCCTGCTGAGGATGCATGTGAATTTCTGCTGAGGGAAGAAATTCAGTGGGGGAAGATGAATACTTCTGCAAAGCGAACTGCTGAGGATATGAGAGATCCGCTGGGGATAAGGAACTTAGCATAAGAACCTTCTGTTAAGGCAACTCCACTGGGGAATAAGATGACTCTCTTGGGGAAAACAGGTCAATCTGTTGGGAAGAGAAAGCCCTCTACTGGGGAACATGAGGCATTCAGGCAAGGAACCTCATTAAGAGCTAGCTGGGAAATCAGACACCATTCATCATGATTCAATTGGGGAGAGAAAGCATTCCGTCGGGAATAAGGCCTCTGTAGCATAGAGAATGCATTAAGATGTGCTTTGCTGAGGATGTGAGAATCCTGGAACAAAGAAAGTCTCATCTGAATGTAATCAGCTGGGGAATGAGAATCTCTCATTAGGAAGCACTCGGCTGGGGAGTGAGAATATCTCATGATTTGGTCCGCCAATATGTCGATACAAAGCGCTAGCAAGCATGTACCTGCGAGACAAACAAATGCAAATGCCCCAGGATATAGCATGGTGTCTTAACCTGCCATCCTGGTTACACAAAACTTCGAAGTAGATTCAAAGGATTTTATCATTTCTAATCATGTATTGTAAAAGCAATGCAGTTTTCATATGCAAAGTTTAACACAAACTCAGGACGTTTTATGCAAACAAAACAGTAAAAGAAAACAGCCTTTTGAGATGAAAAGAAGTTCATTAAAAACATGCCCGAAAGAGGGCGAACACATTTCAGAAGCAGTTCCTAGTAAGAGGTAACCACACATTTATTGAGTACAAGAGAAACGGCAATGTGAAACGGATATCCATTGGTTTCGATCCCGCTATCACTTTTATAACTCCGACGTTCTCATCTCCTTGCTTTGGAAGACCGTACTCATTAGGATTGATCACTGCCCGATTTAACAGCTGATTGGTGACATCACCGAACTTGTGGACCCGACGGGGTTTGCGAGTGCCTTTAGGGATTTGAGTTGCCAGGTGCAAACTCAAGAACACGGAGTCTTGCTTATCCCTCGGTCGAGAGCCCTAAACAAAGTGATTGGATGTTGTGCATGCTTTAGGGATTTGAGCTGCCAGGTGCAAACTCAAGAACACGGAGTCTTGCTTATCCCTCGGTCGGGAGCCCTAAACACGACGATTGGAATTAGAAAACACTTTAGGGATTTGAGCTGCCAGGTGCAAACTCAAGAACACGGAGTCTTGCTTATCCCTCGGTCGGGAGCCCTAAATATGTATGAAGAGTGATTGCCAAGGTGGCATGCGAGATGTAGTCGTTCGCTTTTGTCCCTTTTTTGCCTAAGCCACCCTTTCGGGTTTTCAACTTAACGGGTATATTTATTTCTTTTTCATTCTTTTGCCTGATTCATTTTCTTCTTTTTTTTCCTTTTCTTTCTTTTTTTTCTTTCTTTCTTTTCTTTCTTTCTTTTTTCCTTTTTTTTTATCAGGTCTATGCGAAGTATTTTTTGACTACATCTGCGTTCACAGGGTGCGGAAAGTTCTCGCCATCCATTGTTGCAAGCATCATGGCACCGCTAGAGAACACTTTCTGCACAACGAAGGGGCCTTCATATGTTGGAGTCCACTTGCCCCGAGGATCACCTTGAGGGAGAATGATTCTTTTGAGTACCAGATCACCTGGTTTGTAGCTTTGGGGTCGCACCCGCTTATCAAAAGCTTTTCTCATCTTCTTTTGGTATACCTGACCATGACCAATAGCCGCTAAACGCTTTTCATCAATGAGATTCAACTGATCCAATCGATTCTGTACCCATTCTGACTCGTCAAGCTCGACGTCTTTCATGATCCTCAGGGAAGGAATCTCAACTTCAACTGGCAATACCGCTTCCATACCATAAACAAGTGAGAAAGGAGTTGCCCCAGTCGATGTACGCACAGAGGTGCGATAACCATGCAAAGCGAAAGGGAGCATCTCGTGCCAATCTCGGTAGGTCACTACCATCTTTTGCACAATCTTCTTAATGTTTTTGTTGGCCGCTTCAACAGCGCCATTCATCTTTGGACGATACGGAGAAGAATTGTGATGCTTAATCTTGAAGGACTCACAAAGCTCCTTCATCAACTTATTATTAAGATTCGATCCATTGTCAGTAATGATCTTCTCAGGAATCCCATAACGACAGATTATGTTGTGCTTGATAAAGCGAGTAATCACTTGCTTGGTGACATTCGCATAGGATGCGGCTTCAACCCACTTGGTGAAGTAATCGATGGCAACCAAAATGAAACGATGTCCATTGGAAGCAGTAGGCTTAATCTCTCCAATCATATCAATGCCCCACATTGCAAAAGGCCACGGAGAAGTCAAGACATTCAAAGGCACAGGAGGCACGTGCACTTTGTCAGCATAAATCTGGCACTTGTGACAAATTCTGACATGGTTATGACAATCAGTTTCCATAGTGGACCAATAGTAACCAGCCCTCAAGATCTTCTTAGCCATTGTATGCCCACTTGAATGGGTACCAAACTCACCTTCGTGCATTTCCTCTATGATTTTCGAAGCTTCTTCCTTAACAACACATCGAAGCAACACACCGTCATGATGCCTCTTGTACAACACCCCACCGTTGAGGTAAAACTTAGCTGCAAACCTTCTCAGAAACTTCTTATCAGTCACCGATGCTTCGGGAGGATACTCTTGAGTTTCGAGGAACTTTTTGATATCATGATACCATGGATTACCATCCAATTCAACATCAGCCTCAAAGCAAAACGCCGGCTCATCCAACCGGTTGATGGTGATGTTAGGCGCTTCATTGGCCCATTTCACTTTGAACATGGAAGCCAAAGTAGCGAGAGCATCAGCAAGATTGTTCTCTTCTCTAGAAATATGCTCGAATGTGATCTCATCAAAGTACGGAATGAGTCTCATCACATGCTCCCTGTATGGAATCAGATTCTGATGGCGAGTTTCCCAATCTCCATTGATCTGGCTAATGACAAGATTGGAATCCCCATAAACTTTCAAGTACTTGATTCGCAAATCGATCGCAGCTTCAATACCATAGATGCAAGCTTCATACTCAGCCATGTTATTGGTGCAATCAAAACAGATTCGGGCTGTAAACGGAATATGAAAACCTGATGGAAAAGTAATTACAGCTCCAACACCATTCCCGAGTGCATTAGAGGCACCATCGAACACGAGCGTCCATCGCGATCCTGGTTCGGGTCCTTCCTCTGGGCCAGGAATGTTACAATCTCTGATGTACAGAACATCCTCATCGGGGAATTCAAACTTCATCGGTTCATAATCTTCAACAGGCTGGTGCGCAAGATAATCCGCCAACACACTACCTTTGATGGCTTTCTGGGTAGTATACTGGATATCATATTCAGTCAAGATCATTTGCCACCTGGCTACTCTTCCGGAAAGAGCGGGCTTCTCAAAAACATACTTGATAGGATCAATCTTGGAAATCAACAAGGTGGTGTGAACCAACATATACTGCCTCAGCCGGCGAGCAGCCCACACCAAAGCACAGCAAGTTTTCTCGAGCAGTGAGTATCGGGATTCACAGTCGGTAAACTTTTTGCTAAGATAGTATATTGCATGCTCTTTTCGGCCAGACTCGTCATGTTGACCCAACACACATCCCATTGAATTTTCAAGAACTGTGAGGTACATAATCAAAGGCCTTCCTGGAACTGGAGGCATTAATATCGGAGGTTCCTGCAGATACTCTTTCACTTTTTCAAATGCTTTTTGACAATCATTATTCCACCTGGTCGTCTGATCCTTTCTTAGCAATTTGAATATTGGTTCACAAGTGGCTGTAAGATGAGAGATGAATCTAGCAATGTAGTTCAACCTCCCTAAGAAACCACGAACCTCTTTTTCTGTTCTCGGCTCAGGCATCTCTTGTATAGCTTTTATTTTTGCAGGATCGACCTCAATACCTTTTCCACTGACAACAAAGCCCAACAACTTTCCGGATCGCACTCCGAAAGTGCATTTGTTTGGATTCAACCTCAGTCTGAATTCCCGAAGCCTTTCAAACAACTTCTGCAAATGAACCAAGTGCTCTTCTTCAGTATGAGATTTTGCAATCATGTCGTCAACATACACTTCAATCTCTTTGTGAATCATGTCGTGAAAAAGAGTCACCATGGCACGCTGATACGTTGCCCCGGCGTTTTTCAACCCAAAAGGCATGACTTTATAGCAGAAAGTCCCCCACGGTGTGATAAACGTTGTTTTCTCCATGTCTTCTGGTGCCATCTTGATCTGATTGTACCCAGAGAAGCCATCCATGAAGGAAAACACTTTGAAAGGAGCAGTATTATCCACCAACACGTCAATGTGAGGAAGAGGAAAATCATCCTTGGGACTCGCCCTATTCAAATCTCTGTAGTCAACACACATCCTGACCTTTCCGTCCTTCTTAGGCACAGGAACAATATTAGCAACCCACGGCGGGTAATTCACAACTTGCAGAAAGCCAGCATCAAACTGCTTCTCAACCTTTTTCTTAATCTTCTCAGACATATCTGGGCGAGTCCTTCGAAGCTTCTGCTTGACAGGAGGACTATCTTTCTTGAGAGGTAGACGGTGCACCACAATATCTGTATCAAGACCAGGCATATCCTCATAGGACCAAGCAAAGATGTCCGCATACTCTTTCAACATAGCAATAAGCCTCTGCTTCACACTGTGCTCAAGCGCAACCCCTATCTTGACTTCTCGGACTTGCTCTTCAGTGCCAACATTCACCATCTCAATTGCCTCCTGATGCGGCTGAATCGCTTTCTCTTCTTGTTTCAATAATCTGGCCAACTCATCGGGGAGATCACAATCTTCATAAGCTTCCTCCTCGGCTTGGTAGATCGGATTGTCAAAATCATAATGAGCAATAGCGGAACTGTTACCAATGGAATCCGTGGTAGTGGGACATCTGCATGATTGATGTTTTTATTTTAGTTTTATTTTTAAGCTATGTGCAAGTGTGTGCGAAAACATTGCCATTTAAAGGAAAAAAGTTTAAAAGAAAGACAAAGAACAAAACATTTGAATGCAAAAACGTCCTTTTATTTCATGATTAACTTTGAAAATGCAAACTGCATGGCCCTACAAATGATTCACTACGCCTTGGGCAGAGCGTAGGAATTATGGCATGATCAGAAAATTAAAAACAAGGAATTTACTCCTGAGCTTGTGTAACTTGGATGACTTCTTCAATTGTCCAGTTGCAAGGCATCTCTCCTGGAATACTTGGACGGATCCAGCTATCAAAGTCACAATTACTATCCACCTCTTCACCCTTGACAATGGCATGAACCTGACCGTCTTGAATAACACCCCCACTCACGAACTTGATCGGGCTGAGTACACCAGACTTGGACGATGCGTTATGCTTTCCGGGATTGAAACCAAGACCATTCTTGTCAAATTTGGGACGCACGTCAATTATTTTCCCCCATCCTTCCGCTCTTCCCGTCTCAACAACAACCTGAGCGTCTTTCAAAGAGGACATAATCGTTTCTGGCTTCGTTATCTCATAAGGAGGAGTTCTCACAGCATTCACAGCCTCAAACGCTTGAAACGGAGTCTCATGTATTTCACCTTCGATCTCCACATATCGGAAAGAGGACAAGTGACTCACGATATAATCTTCCTCACCACAAACCGTCACCATTTTACCGTCAACAGGGTATTTCAACTTCTGATGAAGAGTGGATGTCACAGCACCATCCTTGTGAATCCACGGTCGTCCCAACAGACAACAGTAAGCGGGTTGAATATCCATCACATAAAAGGTTGTAGTAAAGATCTGAGGACCCACTTGGATGGGTAGGTCTACCTCCCCGAACACAGACCTCCTTGAACCGTCAAAGGCGCGCACTATTAACTCACTTGGCCTTAACTCAACACCGGCATAGTCAATTCGCATGAGAGCTGATTTGGGCAGCACATTTAAAGAAGACCCGGTATCAACCAAAACACGGGACAGGGTCGTCCCCTTACACTCAATCGAAATATGCAAAGCCTTGTTATGGTTTCTCCCTTATGGAGGAAGATCACAATCTGTAAATCCCAAACCGTTCCCAGCAGAGATGTTATTGGCTACCGCCTCTAACTGATTCACAGATATTTCATGCGGGACGTAAGCACCATTCAGAATTCTCAAGAGAGCATCTCTATGACCTTCTGAGCACGTCAGTAGTTGCAAGATGGAAATCTTTGACTGAGTCTGACCCAACTGCTCAACCACTTTGTAATCAGACTTCCTGATAATCCTCAACAGTTCTTCCACATCTTTGGAAGACACAACATTATCAGTTGTCCCATTCTAAATTGGAGAATTCTGGCGAAGTCACATGGAATTTTGTAAGTGCCTTAGGGATTCGAGCAATGCAAATGGTGCAATGCTCAAGATAGACAATGTCTTGCTTATCCCTCGTTCGGGAGCCCCAAGCAACTTCAAAGACTCGTAGATCCTAACATCATGACCAAGCGCTCCAGGATAGAACTCACACCTAGTGTCATTGTCATTAAGCAGAGAGTTTGCAGACAACCACACAACACTGAGCTTAACCAGTTGCAAATAAAGCAAGCATGGAAGCGAATGAGCATAAGACAAGTCTTCGAAAAGAACCCCAACTGAGCTTTCCTCTTGGTCACCTCACAAAATTGCTTCATGACTGATGTTTGAACACTCAATAAGAACAAGTCAAGTCTCTGAGTCTGAAGGAGAGTACCAAGTCTGAATAAGAAATCACCAACTCTGAACACCTGTTATGCATGAAATATATGAGATGCATGATATGCGTGAAATGCCATGTTCATTCAATTTCCAAGGAATCCTCGTGTTTTGATTTTATTTAGCAAGCAAGAGATGGAAAAGCTCGACACGAGGCTTAAAGACATGATTCCTTTGAAATGGAAGGAACATGTATGCTAGTTATTTTTTGTACATCATTTTTTTGGAAAGTAAATATGCAATGATACAAAGTGGTGGGGCTTGTTGCCGCCCACCAGGCATTCTGGACTGCCGGTAACACACATAGTACAAAGCCAAAGGTTCGGCCCCCAGATGGTATACCATACGGAACATAGAATGTCAACCCACGGAACCAACATCCATAGAACATAGATCATCACTCGAACTAGAACCATAGTACCCCACGAACAAGAACCAACAGTAACTCTCGAACAAGAACAGCGGTAACCCTCGAACAAGAACCGACGTCACCATCAATGTACCTGTTAAGCAATGATTGATTCCCGCCCCACTCACGGGTAAATCTAGGCCAAGGTAGGTCAAAAAGCCAACAGAGGATCGAATGTAGGCGTTATCATACGATATTGCCTCATTCCACCAAGCTCTGCCCGTGGATACGTGATCAGATCAATCAGGCATACGCCTTCTGTCCGTCACGGCCACTCTAGTCCTAGTTTCTATGGTATCACTCATAGCCTGGGTATTGGGCCTTTTACCTCTTGAAACACCCACCCAACAGACAGAAATCCAGACAGTCCAGAATACGATGCAGAAAAGTAAAAGCGCACATAGAATGCAATGCAAACAGATAAATATGCAAAGCAATAAACACCCAAAGATAAACACACAAGCGCTAGGATCGACTCGCTGAGTCCGGACCAGCAACAGGTCAAAATGTCCCCAGCAGAGTCGCCAGTTGTCGCTACCGCGAAAATTAACAGAGTCGCCACTAACATATTTATCCTGAAAAGGAAGGGAATGCCAGCAAACCACAAAACAAAACAACGGTCTCACGACCAGAGAAAAAGGGTAAGGGAGTCGGTTACGCGAGGGGAAGGTATTAGCACCCCTCGTGCCCATCGTACTCGATGGTATCCACGCCTGTGTCTAAACCTATGGGTGTGTAAGCAAACTACGCTAATCTTGACTAAAATGAATGCAAAATGTAGGGAAAATAAAGGATTATGCTCGCACGGGCCCTACCCCGCTGCCTACGTATCTGTTTTGCAGAATCAGAGCTACCGTAGCTCGGCTAACTAGTTTTTGTTTGTTTTGTGTTTTTTAGGTGAACGAGTTACATTCACACTCCGCTGCTCGACCTTTGGAGACTTATGCTTGGGAATGGAGCGGAAATAACAAGCTCTTAAGAAAAGAAAAATCAAAGAGTGTGGTTTGTGTTTTAAAGAATGCATGAGGAAGACCTAAGCTAAGGGGGAAAGCTTGCTACCTAATGTTATCATACAAAGGGTACAAGTCTAAACTAAGCTATCAACCTACGAGGGAAAAGGGAAAGCAAACAATGAGCACACAAACGAGCATCCACTCGTAAAGCAAACAAAACCAACGGTACTGACCGAATGGTAGAAAAGCGGTCCCGCCATAGCCAAGGGGAGCAGCTCAACCCAAGTCAACCAAGCATTAGACCTCGCGAAAATGATCGGGCCATAGACAAGAGGGCGGACCCCTCTCAGCAACCAAGCCGTCATGGATCGTAAAGGAAAACGGTGCGTGCGTACACCGAGCATCAACGTCGAGCAACGCGAGCTATAAGAAAGGCGGGGGTCCGGCTACATGAACCCTTTTCTTTACATACTCGATAACAAGATCTTGTGCAAGTTCGGAAGCGAGCAACGCGTAGCGTGCGCATACCAAACGGACTCGATGAGACTAGGAGGGGGTTGATTACGAACCCTTGACCGCATGCCTTCCAAGAGGACTTAACGGAGTGCCATATAGGACTTATTACACCGTGACTCCCTGCCGCAAAGCACAAATATAAACACACCAACAAAAACAGAGCCTCTTTCGAGGGCTTGGCCAGATGCATGTCTAAGTCCTACTTCTCATGTTAAAGGATGATGCGGGAAAGCGATAAAGTGCGAGAGAAATAAAATGAAACGGGATCAATACCAAACGGATGATGATCCGTAAACTAAAGAGAGGCGAAGCGAAGAAACTAGAATCCCGCAAGCGAGCTAGCAAAGCAAAAACAAACGGTCAGCACACCGATTAGCCATAAAGCACACAAAGGTCGACACGCGCGTCGAGCATAATCACGATACACCTGCAAGAGTAACAAGCAAACCAAACAAGCAGATATAAAGCAATAAGATCGTGTCTCCAAGTCGAGAGCACGACACGAGTCAACGAGATATAATCGTATTCCGCAAGTGAAGCGGAACACTCAAGCAATGAGTATCAATCGGTGATCGTCCAAAAGCCTTGCACACTAGCACACAAGTTAGAGATAACAAAACATCGCAATCGGAATTGCGTTATTACCTTCTAATCTAAAAGAAAATGAATAACTAAAGCAAACATGAAATGAACAACAAAATGCCAAGGGGAAAACAAAGATGAATAAACCACAATCAATCAATACCAATCATCTCACAAGATAGCACGTTTCACAAGCTTTCCAACGATATAAAGAACGCGCAAATCGGAGTTACGAGAAAAAAGATATGAAAGATTGAAGTTAGGAAGCAAATGAAGCAAAAGTAGGTCGACCTACCCTCGACCTAGGTCGACCTAACAGGTCCAGAAACGAAAGAAACAGCTCTAGGTCGACCTAAACTCACTCTGGGTCGACCTAACAGTGCCAGGATCAAAAATGAAGGTTTTAGGTCGACCTAAACTCACCCTGGGTCGACCTAACAGTGCCAGGATCAAACATGAAGGTTTTAGGTCGACCTAAACTCACCCTGGGTCGACCTAACAGAGTCAAATGCCGAAAATTGAATTTTCTCGCAAGGAAACATGATGCAATTCTCATGAATGTTCAGCATACAAGCAAATATCAAACATGCAATGCTATGAGTCAGGAGCAAACACATTATTCATCAAATTGATCGGTCTTTATGAGAAAAATTAAACATTCTATCGAACAATTAGCATGCAAGCATTGAATCGTAAGCATTGTGATTATATCATCAAGAGCAATTGTTATCAAACCTCGAATGGCATCAATTTAGCGTAGGCATCATGAATTATCATTCCACAATCAATTATCACATGCTAGAACTCAAAATTAAGCACAAATGCTTCACACATTCAAATTATCAAACACTTAGTATGCAACTTCTTGTGTCATAAGCAACATGCGTATAGCATCATCATTAATTCAACAGTAAATCTCAAATTCAATCAAATAATCAAGATCAACACGAATCAATCAATCGACAAGCAATTATCATCATCAATTATCATAGATCCATCATCCATAATCAAAAATCTTCATGATCAATGTCGAATTAAGCAACAAATTCAATAATCTAGCAAGGTTTGTAGTGAATTTACCGGATCGAACGAAGAGAATGAGATCGGATGAACACGAGCGCGAACACGACGCGAACACGAACGAAATCCAAGAGATGTGAGGGAGAGAGTGGCGCGCGAGATCCTTTGATAGGGAGAGAGATGCGCGACACTTTAATCGGAGGAGAAGATCTTGATTTGTGCTTTGATCTTCATTTGTTCTTGAAATTTGATCTTGAATTGATGAAGTTTTTGTGAGTTTTTGTGGTTTTGATCCAAGAAAATTGAGAGAAAATTGAGAGAAAGTGTTTTTGATCTTTTTAGGTGAAATTGAAGTTATGAGAGTTCCCTTCTGATTTGTGAAGAGCAAAACGTTTATATATTGTCAACGCGAAATGTCCAAATTGCCCTCGGTGCGTCTCATTTTGGCTCGTTTTTAAGGAAACTCGGTTCGGCTCTGAATTTCGGAACGAAACCAATGCCACTGTGAAGATGACCAAATTCGTGACTTGTCGTCGCGAGAATCACCTCAATCCGATAAGCGATGAAGAAAATACGCCGGTTTGAATGACGAGAAACGTCGATTCATCTGGCGCGACTATGCGAAATTTTGTGAGTACCGCTCAAAGAACTCGATAAAACCTTATCTTCGGCTCAAAATCTGAACAGGCATGTGTGACGAAGAATCGAAGCTAACGAAATTTCTGAGAGAATGCCGCCGGAATGGACTTCATACGATAAAAATCGAAGAAGTTATGAATTTTCGAACTCGGCACGACATACCCGAAAACACACTTTTTACCGAAACAACGCGACGATCCTTAAAATTCTGGGAATTTTCTATGCATATTTGGCCTTCGGTCCGAACATATGAAATCTTGGTAATGATGCCACGGAGCTCCAGTTAAATTTTCAAGCGAATCCGGCGAGCGGATTAGGAGATATGAATTTTCCGAGGCGCAAAACCCTACATTCAGCACTATTTTTCACTATGAAACCTCAAGTAATTTGCAAATTTGACAACCTTCCTCAAAGAGTTGGCTCCCGAGCCGAACACGAAAGTTGTAGATATAGTCGAAACAGTGGGGATAACGCGGGAACTTAACTCATATCACCTTCCAAATAGTATTTATGAATTTTCTCGTACTTTCACCGTTTAAACCGCTCTTTCACACTTTACCCTCCTAAACCCATGAAAACTCTTTATTATTTTTCTTCCATTTTTGGATGACGAAATAAACGTCATCATTAACTTATAGCTCAAATAAAGAGGGCAAATTTTGGGGTGCAACAATAACAAAATACACCAACGTTCCACTGAAGGTATTGAAGATAAATACATCGACGTACCACTGACGATGAAGATAACAAAATACACCAACGTTCCACTGAAGGTGAAGAGAAATACATCGACGTACCACTGACGATGAAGATAACAAAATACACCAACGTTCCACTGAAGGTATTGAAGAGAAATACATCGACTTACCACTGACGATGAAGATAACAAAATACACCAACGTTCCACTGAAGGTATTGAAGAGAAATACATCGACGTACCACTGACGATGAAGATAACAAAATACACCAACGTTCCACTGAAGGTGAACTACCAACGTCCCACTAGAGGTAGAAAGAGATGTATCGCCGTACCACTAACGATAACACATACCCACGTTCCACTGAAGGTGTTGAAGAGAAATACATCGACGTACCACTGACGATGAAGATAACAAAATACACCAACGTTCCACTGAAGGTGAACTACCAACGTCCCACTGGAGGTAGAAAGAGATGGTGTACGAAGATGACATAATCAAGCATGTCCCAAGCTGAACACCAGAGCAGAAACTGCTAGCAATATTTTGATGGCTTCAGAATATATGCTACCCAACACTAGGGAACATTGAAGCTGAGAGAACACAGTAGTTGAGTTCTAAACAAAACTCGAACCAGGCCAAAGGTGTATTGAGTGGAATACGTTCTTCTGCATATGAATACATCAACATATCCATTCCTTGTAATGCACTCATGAATCAAAGTAAAACTTCTTTTATAATTTTCAAAAGGATTTTGTTGAAATCAATTTTCTCTTTGTTTCAAAAATTACTATCAACAATAAATGACATTTTGAGATATATGAAAGAAATAAGATTGCCAATAAAAAGATAAAGGCTCAAACTTTTTTAATGGAATGGTAGCCTGCAAAAGGCAAGACCCCATGGATTATTACAAAGTTTAGAAAGTGGTAATTTTGTGGAAAAGGTACATTGAAATGTAATGACCCCATCCTCTCTCTCAACTGGGAATTCCTGAGCAAAGGCTTTCGTTGAAAAGTGTCGAACTTCTTCATGATAAACAGATGACTGCTGATGATCAAGTCTTGTCTGATGTAGTTACTTGCCATGAATCCCTAACTCTTGCCTGGACCGCCCTTTCAGGTTTTCAGTCCACCGGGTATTTTATTCTGTTTATGTCTCTAATTTTTGCCTGGATCGCCCTTTCGGGTTTTCAATCCACGGAGACGCTCTTTTTTGCCTAAGCCGCCCTTTCGGGTTTTCAACTTAGCGAGCTGTTCTTTTATTATTTAGGCGAAGTATTTCTTGACTACATCAGCATTCACGGGACGTGGGAGATCTTCTCCATCCATAGTTGTAAGAATTAATGCACCGCCAGAGAAGACTTTCTTAACAACATATGGTCCTTCAAAATTAGGAGTCCACTTGCCCCTTGAATCGGAGGTGAAAGACAAGATCCTTTTGAGCACGAGGTCGCCTTCTCTGAATACACGAGGTCGAACCTTCTTATCAAAAGCTTTCTTCATTCTTTTCTGGTATAACTGACCATGGCATAAAGCCGTCATTCTCTTTTCTTCTATCAAATTCAATTGATCAAACCTGCTCTGACACCATTCAGCCTCAAATAACTTGGTTTCCATTAAAACTCTCAATGATGAAATCTCAACCTCGACGGGGAGCACTGCTTCCATGCCATAAACCAAAGAAAAGGGAGTTGCCCCTGTTGAAGTACGAACAGATGTACGGTACCCATGCAAAGCAAATGGGAGCATCTCGTGCCAGTCCTTGTACGTAACAACCATCTTTTGCACAATCTTCTTAATGTTCTTATTTGCTGCTTCAATAGCTCCATTCATCTTTGGCCTATAAGGCGAAGAGTTGTGATGTTCAATCTTGAAGCTTTCACACAATTCTCTCATCATGCTATTGTTCAGATTCGAGCCATTATCAGTGATGATCTTGCTCGGTACACCATATCTGCAGATGATGTTGTTCTTGATAAATTTGACCACAACTTGCTTTGTTACATTAGCATATGAAGCAGCTTCTACCCACTTGGTAAAGTAATCGATTGCTACCAGGATGAATCGATGGCCATTCGAAGCCTTGGGTTCAATCATGCCAATCATATCAATAACCCACATAGAGAAAGGCCATGGGGAAGGAATAACATTGAGAAGTGTCGGAGGCACATGAATCTTGTCAGCATACACTTGACACTTGTGACACTTCTTTACAAACTTGTAGCAGTCAGATTCCATTGTCAACCAATAGTAACCTGCTCTAAGCATCTTTTTAGCCATCGAATGTCCATTGGCATGATTACCAAAAGAACCTTTATGAATTTCATGCATCAACATGTCTGCTTCGTGTCTATCCACGCATCTGAGCAAGACCATGTCATAATTCCTTTTATACAAAACATCAGCATTGATGAAGAAACTGCCGGCCAATCTCCTCAAAGTTTTCTTATCTTTATTTGATGCCCCAAGTGGGTATTCTTGAGTCTGAAGGAAGTGCTTAATATCGAAATACCAAGGCTTTTCATCTGTTGCTTCCTCAACTGCAAATACATGAGCAGGTCTATCAAGACGTCTAATTGTAATCCGAGGCTCCTCATTATGGAAATTCACTTTGTACATGGAAGACAATGTGGCTAAAGCATCGGCCATCTGATTCTCATCTCGAGGGATGTGGTGGAATTCAACTTTGTTGAAGAATGTCAATAACCTTCTGGCGTAATCTTTGTAAGGAATTAAACCAGGATGACGAGTTTCCCATTCTCCTTTAATCTGATTAATCACAAGCGCAGAATCTCCATAAACATCAAGAATCTTAATTCTCAAATTAATGGCCTCTTCAAGTCCCATGATGCAAGCTTCATACTCAGCAATATTGTTTGTACAGTCAAAACATATCCTTGCAGTGAAAGGAACATGTGATCTATGTGGAGTGATGATAATGGCGCCAATTCCATGGCCATGAACATTAGAAGCTCCATCAAAAATCAAACCCCATTTGGATTCGGGATCCGGCCCTTCTTCTGGCAACGGTTCATCCCAATCTTGAGATCTCAAATACATTATATCTTCATCTGGGAAGTCCATTCTGATAGATTGATGATCATCAATTGGTTGGGGAGCGAGGTACTCTGCCAACACACTTCCTTTCACAGCTTTCTGAGCTCGATATTCAATATCATATTCTGATAGCAACATTTGCCAGCGAGCAATCCTTCCAGTTAATGCAGGTTTCTCAAATACATACTTAATCGGATCCATTTTGGAGATCAATAGGGTGGTGTGGTTCAACATATACTGTCTCAGTCGGCGAGCAGCCCACACCAAAGCACAGCAAGTTTTCTCAAGCAGCGAGTATCTTGTTTCGCACTCGGTAAACTTTTTGCTAAGGTAGTATATTGCATACTCTTTTCGACCAGACTCGTCATGCTGACCCAACACACATCCCATTGAGTTTTCAAGCACTGTGAGATACATAATCAAAGGTCTTCCCTCAACTGGAGGGAGCAAAATGGGAGGTTCAAGCAGATATTCTTTGATGTTGTCAAAAGCTTTCTGACAATCTTCATTCCACACACATCCCTGATTTTTCTTTAACAGCTTGAAGATCGGCTCACAGGTAGCAGTCATATTGGAAATGAACTTGGAGATATAATTCAGACGTCCGAGGAAACCTCTCACTTGTTTCTCAGTCTTTGGTGCTGGCATTTCCTGAATTGCTTTGACTTTATCAGGATCTACTTCAATTCCTTTTTGACTGACAACAAAACCCAATAACTTTCCAGAACGGACACCAAAAGTGCATTTGTTTGGATTTAAGCGGAGACGATACTTTCTCAAACGCTGAAACAACTTTAACAGATCTTCCATGTGCCCCTCTTCTGACTGGGACTTGGCAATCATATCATCCACATAAACCTCAATTTCTTTGTGCATCATATCATGGAAAAGAGTAGTCATGGCCCTCTGATATGTCGCACCAGCATTCTTCAACCCAAAAGGCATCACTTTGTAACAGAATGTCCCCCATGGGGTAATAAAGGTTGTCTTTTCCATGTCTTCAGGTGCCATCTTAATCTGGTTATATCCTGAAAAACCATCCATAAAGGAGAAAACTTCAAACTTTGCAGTGCTATCTACCAACATATCAATGTGAGGCAGAGGAAAATCATCTTTCGGACTGGCTTTATTCAAATCTCTATAATCAACGCACATGCGAACTTTTCCGTCTTTCTTTGGAACAGGCACAATATTGGCAATCCATTGAGGATATACAGAAGTGACAAGGAAACCTGCATCTATCTGTTTCAAAACCTCATTCTTAATCTTTTCTGCCATATCAGGATGACTCCTTCTTAACTTTTGCTTGACAGGAGGACATTCTGGTTTCAACGGCAAGCGATGCTCCACAATATCTGTGTCCAGTCCAGGCATATCTTGGTAGGACCACGCAAAAATGTCAACATACTCTTTAAGAAGCTCTACCATCCTCTTCTTAACATCTTGACCAAGCAGTGCCCCAATCTTGACTTCCTTTTTATCCTCTTCAGAACCCAAGTTGATGACTTCCAATGGCTCTTTATATGGCTGAATAGTGTCTTCCTCGTGCTCAAGTAGTCGGGAAATCTCATCAGGAATACATTCATCACTCTCTTCTTCCGCCTCATACACAGGACACTCGAAGTTAGGAGAGGGCGCAGGGTCATTACTTTCAACGGTTTTATTGATTAATCTGCACAAATGATTATTATTTCAGGAAAAGGAAAGATATATGCAAACATGTAATCGTGCAGATTATGGAAAGGAATGAAAACATTTTTTAAGGTTTTTTGTGTTACCACTTTCCAGAAAAAGCAAAAAGATAAAAAGCATTTATATGCAGAAACAAAATGACTTTTATTGATGATTTTAATGTTTAAAACAAACAGAAAACAGCCCCAACAACTTCACTTTCATCTTGGGCAGAATGAAAGGATTTTGAAAAACATAAAAGCAAATTACTTTGAAACATGAGTACACTCAGGAATGTCAATGGTGATCCAGTTCTTAATCATCTTTCCATGGGTCACGAAGCTTGGCACTTCTAGCTCTGATTCATCTTCAACAATAGCGTTCACCTCTGGAAGAGTCGAGTGTAGAAACCCAGCACTATGAAACATCTCTTGATAAGGACGAAAAGCAGATTCAGACTTCATCACAGACTTGCCTGAGGCAGAAAATCCCAGACCAGCTCTATTCTTGTTCTCTTGTAGACTCACCACTCGTCCCCAGACTCCTGAATGTCCATTCTGAACCACCAGCTGAGCATCTCTGAAGGAGGCAATGGAAGCTTCATCCTTTTTGAATTCATCACTAACAGACAGGGCTTGGAATGCAGTTCCAATTACCACTTCATCAGCTTCTATGGTACGGAACGAAGAGAGATGACTAATCAGCAAAGCTTGTTCTCCATTCACAACGACCATCTTTCCATCTTTCACAAATTTCAACTTTTGGTGAAGAGTTGAAGTAACTGCCCCAGTCTCATGGATCCATGGGCGTCCCAATAAGCAACTATACGCAGGGAAAATATCCATCACTTGAAAAGTAATCTTGAAGACAAATGGTCCAATACCAATAGGCAAATCCACCTCTCCGACCACTGATTTCTTCGATCCATCAAACGCCTTGACAATCACATTGCTAAATCTCATTGGTGTGCCACCATAAGATAGCTTAGCAAGAGTAGATTTCGGCATGACATTCAGAGATGATCCAGTATCGATCAACACATTGGACATTGAGTCCTCTTTGCAATTGACAGAGATATGCAAAGCCAAATTATGATTTCTTCCTTCCTCAGGCAAATCTTCATCACTGAAGCTCAAATTGTTACATGCAGTGATATTACTCACAACCCCATTAAACTGATCCAGCGTCACATCATGATCCACAAAGGCTTGATCAAGTATTTTCATCAGAGAATCCCTATGAGCAGGAGAATTCGCCAGCAGCTCCATTATAGAAATCTTGTACGGAGTGCGATGCAGCTGATCCACGATCTTATAATCACTCATCTTGATAAGCTTCAAAATCTCATCCATCTCATTTCCTGAAGATGACCCAGCATTCACCTTTGTCGCATCATTATTGTTCACAGGTACTGGAGTAGAATTCCTCTGGACATCCACAACTGTTTGGGGTTGAGTAAAAACTCGTCCGCTTCTAGTCACTCTACTAACATCCGCTATATTCTCAACAAAAGAAAGAGGCTTAATCTCAACTTCTTTTCCAGCTTCCAACATGGTGGCATTGTATCTATAAGGTACAGCTTTATCAGAACTATAAGGTACAGATCCAGGCAAACATATCACAAGAGGTTCCACAGCATCTTTGCCATAATAACCAATCTCTACACATTCCGGGATTTCAAAGCATGGTTCAATCATATTGACATCATCTTCATCTCTATCCCTCAGAATCTCAATGAGCCTTTGATCTATCATCTCTTGTAAGTCTCTTCTCACAATATAACATCCTCGAGGATTGACTGAACAAATCCTACAAGCAGCATGATTATGCTCATAATGACTATATTCACACAGAGTGGCATGCATCTCTACCAATGACCCTCTGATGTGTTCCACACGATAAATCTTATACTTCCCAGGGCATCCATACACCATATTCACAGCAGACGCTTCATGAGTTGGCAACGGATTGTTCTGCATATTTGGACCAATATCACGGAAAGAGAGCATTCCAGAACGGACCAATCTCTGAACTTCATTCTTCAGGGCCCAACAATTTTCCAAATCATGCCCAGGAGCATTCTGATGAAAAGCACAAGTGGCATCAGCCTTGTACCACCAAGGGAGTTTCTCTGGAACAAGGGGTGGTGACCTTGGTTGAACCAGCTTCTTATGAATTAGAGCAGGATACAGTTCAGTGTACGTCATAGGGATAGGATCAACATTAACTCGAGGATACGGATTCCGCCTTGCTGGTTGTTGATTAACAGGAGCTACAGGCACTGAATTCACAACAGGAGTCACTGACGCCACTTGTTGAGATTGATTTCTGAATCGACTATTCCTCCCATGAGAAACAGCATTGGCATCTGATTCTTTCTTCTTCTGGAATGAAGAACCATACTTCTTCGCGCCACCAGACGAATTGTCATTTCGAACCAAACGACCTTCTCGCACAGCTTCTTCCAATCTGACACCCATACCCACCATTTCAGTGAAGTCTACAGGAGCACTTGCAATCATCTTTTCATAGTAAAATGGACCAAGAGTCTTCAGAAAAATCTTAGTCATCTCTTTTTCTTCCATCGGAGGAATCACTTGGGCGGCAACCTCACGCCATCTCTGAGCATATTCCTTGAAGGATTCCTTCTCTTTCTACATCATGGCTCGCAATTGATCCCTATCAGGAGCCATGTCCACATTATACTTGTATTGCTTCACAAACGCTTCAGCCAAGTCATTGAAAGTGCGAATATGGGTGCTATCAAGGCCCATATACCACTTAGAAGCAGCTCCAGTCAAACTGTCTTGGAAATAGTGAATCAACAGACGTTGATCATCAGTGTGAGTGGACATCTTCCTTATATACATCACCAGGTGTGCCTGAGGACAGGAATTTCCTTTGTACTTCTCAAATTCCGGCAGCTTGAACTTAGCAGGTACTTTCACATTGGGAACAAGGCAAAGATCATGCACATTCTTTCCAAACAGTTCTTTCCCACGCAAGGCTTTCATCTCTTTCTGTAGTTCTTCAAACTGATCTTGGAAACCATCCATTCGGTCATGAATTTCACTTGGAGCAGCATCATAAATGGGCTCTGGGACAAAAGGACCAGTATGAACAATAGGAGAGGTGTTGACCATAATAGGAGTCAACGGACGAGTCATCTCCGAAACAGACAAATAACCTTCAGGCATGCCCCCGGGGTATCCATTAGGCATTAGTTGCTGAGTAGCACCAACAGGAATAGCAGGAATGGTTGTAGCAGCAATCTCAGAAATCACAGTGGTCTGACCCTGAGCTTGGGCATTGGGAGGAGGAACTTGATTCTGATTCTGATTCTGAGCAACCATCAATGTCTCAACTAGAGCAGTGAGACGATCCACACCAGATCTCAAAGTAACAACCTCTTCACGTAACTCACGATTCTGTTGTTCAAGACCTTCCATCTTCTTCTTGCAGTTAGCTCGAGTATTATACCGGTGAGACAGCTTGATTCTGTATGAAGAACACTGAATAAGACCTCGGGAATACTCTTGGAAGCAAGACCAAAATGCAGAATGATGCATGAAATGCAATGCAAATGATTTTTGTTTTGGTTTTCCAGGAACTTTTAAGACATTAATTGTAAACAAAAAACATCATAAAACAAAACAATATTCTTTCGTTAGTCATGGAAAAGCATACAAAAGGATTCAAAGATCCAAAATTACAAAACAAAGGAAAAGGCTAAAAACTGGAAGGGAACACTTCTGATGAAGATCCAACTCCTCTTTGCAGCTTCCTACGGAGCTTCTCCAATTCATCTTCATAAAAGGCCTTCAAATGAGCATTCTCGACCATCAGCTTATCAGCAACTTCTTTCCATGCGACTGAATCTTCTTGTGGTCTCTTTCGCTTTTCACCATGTTGTTGAAGCAACTCTTCTTGATGACGAATCTGATCTTCCCTTTCCATCAACCAACCATCTTGGATATCAAGCATTTCATCTTTTTCTTTCAAGTGTATCTTCAACTCTTTGTTTTCAAACTCCAAAGCATCTCTTTCCGCTCTCAACTTAGCCACGAGCTCTAGATGTTCTTCACTACTTTCAACAGGAGTAGTGATAGACAATGGTGGAGTAACGAGTAGAGAAGGTTCCTCGAGTAAATAAGGCATCTGAAAAGTATGAGCTCTAGCTTGAACCCAATCAGTATAGTCTTTGAGAGCAACACATTGTTTCTTTCCCAAATGTCTCTTCCTATCAACATGGTGCCAAGCACGCACAAACCGATTTCTCATATCCGAATTTCCATCTTGATTAAGATAGAAGATTCCTGACACAAGGATACTAGCGGGTCGCTCCTTCATAGGATAGCAAAATTGACGCCTTGCAAGAATGGGGTTGTAGGTAATTCCTCCTTGTATACCAAGAAGAGGTACATTAGGGAATTCTCCACAACTATCAATAATCTCACCAATGTCATAAGCAGGATTGTACCAATGGATATTCCCATTAGTAAGAGGCATGATCTTCTGAGACCATGAGAGACCATCAGGATTGTTCAAGAAACTCTTAGCTTGAGGTAAGTGCGAAATAAACCACTTATAGAGCAAAGGAGTACAACAATTGATAAGTCCACCTTTCTTATCATTCCTATGGTGAATGGAATGATAAGTATCCCCAAGCAAAGTAGGCACAGGATTCCCAATCATGAAAATCCGAATAGCATTAACATCGACAAAGTTGTTAATGTTAGGAAAGAGTATCAAACCATAGATGAGCAAGGCCAAAAATGTCTCAAAAGCAATCATACTTTCTTTACTAGCCAACATAGAAACCTTTCCAATCAAGAACTTAGAAGTCAACCCCCAAATTCCTCCTTTTTTGGTCATGTTTGCTTTCACATCTGATATTTTCAAATGAAGGAGTTCTGCTATCTCATCAACCTGAGGCTCTTTCTCCAGACCACTAAACGGTATGTCATTCGTAACCGGTAGACCAATCCAATAAGAATACTCCTCCAAAGTGGGCATAAGCTGATAATCAGGAAAGGTGAAACAATGATAAACCGGGTCATAAAACTGCACAAGAGTCTCAAGAATCCCCTTTTCCACTTTAGTCTTCAAGATAGAAATCTATTTCCCATAACGGCTTTTGAAGTTGTCAAGATTAGGAACCAAAGTTGCTAGCTCTTTCAATTCCTTTGCACTTGAATTTCTGAAAGTGTACTTCTTGATGCTTCTCTTTTGATCCATGGTACCTGTGATGTTTACAAAAAATGTCTCTAAGTTCCTTGAAAACCATTTGTGAATGTCATTTTTATGAATGCATGAATGCATGGTTTATGCATCAATCACAATCAAGAGCACACAAGATCACATCAAATCACACAAAATCACACAGTCCAGGCTCTTAGGTTCGACGTCACGAGCATGGAGCCATGGGTCTACCCATCCCACAAGGAGTGATCTAGGGAGTTTTGTACCTGCCAATCGGGTTCTACAAAGGTTCCCAGAGTTTTCAATCTTCTATTGGATATTACTGGCACGCACAATTGCTCATGGGCGTCAATAATATGCCTAAAAAGACCTCGTCTGAGCGTAGCATCGCATGACAAAAAGCTCAAATTGGTACTTGATCTTGTTTCTGCACTACATCCTAAAAAGGCTTAGATTGGTTAAAAGGGTTCTAGGTCATTCAGCTTCTACGGACACTCACTATTGAAAGTAATAGCGTTATCACGATGGTTCGTAACAACCTCTACTACCTTCCATGAGGCCTCCACTGATTGGGGTTCCACCATATGACGCTCATGGTAAGGATTGCTCCTGACATGCGACTATTGGTCTTACCACCTCCTATCTCAAGTTACTCACCAAAGTTCGGGTTAGAACTTTGTCTCATCATAGAGGAACCATCGAGCACCAAAAAAAAAGAAAAAATAAAAATAAACATACAAAGCACACAATAATATATACAGATAAAAACACACAGATAAACAAAAATAGGCTTAACACACTTAAAACTGGGTCCCCAGTGAAGTCGCCATTTTTCTGTAGCGGGGAAAATCTGATATCGAAGCCATGGGATTGACTCGAATCAAAATTCCGTTTTGAAATTGTCACCGCGCTTTATTTTTTCAAAGGAAAAGGGAAAAGAACGTAAAACCCAAAGTTTTGTTTTAAAAAAACAAGAAAGAGAACTCAGGTTCGGGTGTTGATTATATGAGGGGAAGGTTTAAAGCACCCCTCATATCTGTGGTATTCCACAGGAACCTATTTGAAAATCTGTGTTGTGTGTGTGCTAAAAAGGGTTTGTTTTATTTTTAAAATAACCTCGGCAAAGCGTTAAGCTTTGGGCCTACATACCTCCTCGGTGCAATGGAGAAGTCAGAGCTAATGTAGTTCCGCTTTTGGGAAAAACGTTTTAAAACGAATAAACACTGTGTTGTCGTTAGAGAGAAATACTCAGCCATTGATCTTGAGCATGAGAACAAACAAGTTCTTTGCATCGCAAATGAAAGAAGGGCTCCAACTCGGATAAAATCAACGAGTATGCCACTAGCTCTCTCACGCGGAAAAGATCTCATTATTATCAATCAATTTCAAAATCGTGGGGTATAACCACTCGTTTCGACAATTAACGGTGTCTAAACTTTTGAAGAAAAGCCACTAAGGGCGAAAGATATTTTTTGAGAAAAGGTTTTGAAAAGGTTTGCAAACATAAGAATATTTTGGAAAAAGGGAGAAGATTTTGAAAATCTAAGAAGTGGGAGGAGATGAAGAGGCTAACCTAGTGCATAAAATAAAAGCTAAGGAAAGAAACGGCCTAACCAAATAAGAAGCCAACACTCGACATTAAGAGCCAAGGTAGTTTTCCCATCCTTTGGATTTATCAATACCAACACATTAACACTTGGGGATCCAGATGAACTTATTGTCTTAGCACCACTTTGCATCAAGCATATTAAAATTCTGACGAAAATCGGGCAGAGTAACGGCTTTTTTCGGGTAAAATCCTTATATCAATGCCTTGGAATTAACCATCAAGGGCTTTCAAGGAAATACCTGCACACATAAACATACAACGGAACAATGCCAGACAGACAGAACAATCACAGGATAGTAATAGAATGAGTCCAGAGGTACTAGGTCCATAAGTCTGAATCTCCAAAGTGCTAGGGATAGTAACCGATAGTCCAAAAAGAGCCTTATGTATTTTTTTCAGATTTTGGTTGTTTATTAGTGTTTTAGCAAAAAAAGTAAAGTATGGTCCAAGTGGACAAAAGAAAAATAACGGAAGCATAAACATATGTCCAAGTGGACAAAGAAAAAATGGCGGAAAGTAAATATGATGAAATGATAAAATAAAGCGATAAAGCGGGAAATATAAAGAGCGGTATAGTAAAGGTGCGAAAATTAAAGTTACTTGTTAAATGTTAAAGATAACCATCTTGAAACTTGTCAAGTATGTTATCAAAGTTAGTAGGAAGATCTATGGTGAGTGAATGATGTACTCGGATTTAAATTCAATGGGGTTTATCAGAAGCTTAATAAAATCATAGCGACTACACGGTAAAAACCTCCACAAGTCTTAAATCAACCGCATACAATTCTCTTCCATATTGGATCTTTTTATTCGGGACACGAAATATTGCGCTATGTTAAGCAGATCGCCAAGTGATTTATGTAGAAATCACCCTACAACGAGGCCGGTCAAAACTTTATGTGCTAATGCATGCGAGAAGAACGATATGTAGATCGCCTTCCGAAAGCAATACCGCACGAAAAGAAAATAGGTGAGTGATCTAGTCTTCACCAAGAATCCATAAGAATTCTCAAGGCATTAAGACTTTCATCGACCAAAATAAAAAGAAGTAAAAGATGGAACCACATTAAAAGCTCCTTTCATCCATAATTTCAATCACTTAATATTGCGGATTTGGATTCTCATCCTATCGACGCCCTAAGTCCATTGAAATTAGAGAGAAATTAGGCCTCTAACTTGTGATTCAAAGAAAATATCAAAAGAAAGGAGTAGAAGATGAGTTAGAACCAAAAACAAGTCAAAAACCACAAAAACAAGCATTCTGCCTCACTGGAAATCGATTTACCTCTGTAGGAAATCGATTTTCTGCCTGCAGAATTCAGATCTGGCGCAAAAAATAGAGTGGAAATCGATTTCCCTCTGTAGGAAATCGATTTCCTGCACACAGTTTTCAAAAAAACAGCATTATGAACTTTGAAACTTGATTTAGGCAAACATACAAACACCTTATGATCACATATCCATTGGAGCACGAATTTTCCCTCAAATCACCATCAAATAGCACCAATATAGCATCAAAGATGCATTGAACACAAGCAACAAAGATCTACATCTTAGAATTGAGAAATTTACCAATTCTTGAATTAAAGTGTTGAAGTAGCTTCAAGAACAAGCACAAAGTGTAGATCCTTCAAATATGGAGATGAACAATCAAAGCAAAGAGAGAAATGTAGGAGTCTTAGTTCAAAATTAGCAAGATTCAATGTGAACCTTACTAATCTTATGAAAATGAACTTTGGGTGAGGGTTTTGGAAAGGGTGAGAAATGAATTTGCAAGCAATTTTTTGGCTCTCCAAGCTTGGGAAATGAGAGAGTAGAGGGCTCTATTTATAGAATTGGAGCAAGAGTAGTGGCAAATTGGTCTTTTTGTGTTTGGTAATTAACTTGTGTTTAATTGGTGATTAAAGTGGCAATTAAATGGTAAAAATGGTAAAATGAGGTTAAAGAGGGTTTAATTTTGATGAGGTGGAAAATTGATAAAATGATCAAATAAAAAAGGTGCCAAAATGATGTCAAGCTTCCCTCTTTATATTTTTTTGAATTTTGCGCACAGGAAATCGATTTCCCACAGGGGTAAATCGATTTCCACCTTCAAATTTTCAAAAATTGTTTTCTTGCACTGTTTTGATTTTTGCCCGATCTTTCACCTGTAAAATATAAACAAAAGAGACAAAACATACATTTTTTATTTTTGGTTAGTATAAACAAATAAAAAGGCTATAAATGCTCGATAATTCCTCTCAGAGAGAATCACAGTATCAAAGATGAAGTTTCACAATGGTGTTCTTGATTGATGATTGAATGCAATTGATGTGTGATCTTAGGGTCAAAAATTGGGGTATGACACAAGGCTAAAAAGAAAGGCCCGAGAAGATGAGCTAGGCTAAGAAAGCCAAGAAGTTGCGGTTCACCTATGATCTTGACAAGGTGGACTCTTCTGAACGCAGGGAGAAAAGGATCAGAGACTCCTTTCACAGAACCAGATCTTCACATGCTTCCTCTGAATACGTCTCCAGGCAGGTTCTTACTCCACCTCCTTTTGTCCCTAAACCTTCTCTCCAATCACCTCCTTCTAAACCAAAAGTAAACTTCACTTTACCAAATCCTTCTCCATCATCTCTTTCCTCTCCCATTCTAAACCCCACACCTCTAAGTATTCTTCCCCCAACTCCTTCTGATAAATCTTTCTCACCAATTCCCTTTACAAATACTCCATCCTCTTCTCAACCTATCTTTTCTGATACTCCATCCTCATCAATCATTCTCTCAGATATCCCTTCTTCCTCATCCACCGCACCTCCACCTTCTATATCCCATCCCTTACCTACCAGAAAATCCAAACCCTACTGTCTTCTCTACCCTGACTACAAATTCACCTTCAATTTGCCTGAACCTGAACCCTATACCTACCTGGAACTATTCAGACATGAGGTGATTAGTAGTCTAGACCTTCTGAAGGATGCCTTCCTAAATGGTCTGGATGATGTTTCTACAAGAAATCTCTGGAGAAGCTTTCGCAAGGATTTTCAAGTAGAAGCAATGGGAGTACAGAAGAGACTAGTGGCTGCTGCCCCTGGTTACCCTGGTTACCTTCTGGAGGGTGATAATGGTATATACTACCATCCTCTCAGAAATTGTGTTGCTGCTGAGGAGAAGCAGTTTGTGGATGAATTGGTAGAAGCAAGACTGGCTGCTGCTTTGGAAGCTAACCCTTGCAGGGAGATTGTGGTCTGGATACCTCAATATCCTGTTCTACTTGGGGATTTCAAAACTCTCTTTGACTTTTTGAGGGAAAACCCTTCTAAGAAAGACCCAAGCTTGGTCATTCCAGAAGTTGTTGACCCACCAAAAGTTGAAGGTCCTTCTGTCCCCAGGAATCTAGCTGCCATTCTTCAGGCACTTGAGAATGGAGATTCTGAGATTCCAGCTGCAGAATATGAAGATGTTTCTATGCATGAAGCAGATGTAGAAGATCATGTTGCTGAATCAGTTCCTGTTGAGGAAATCCCTGCAAATGATCTATCAATGGAAGCTACAGATCACAATGCCATCCCTTTGGATAGAAGCTGTGAAGCTTCTTCTGATGAACCTTTCCGTCTTGCAAGGACTCTGGAAGTTCTTCAGAAGAACCAGGATGAGCAAAGTTGAGTCAATGCTGAGTTTAGAGCTTTCATAGAGAAGCAGAATGAGCACAACAATGGGGTTCAAGAGATGTTGGCCAAGATCTTGTCGAAGCTAGGGTCATCTTAGATTGAGTCTTAGTTGTTTTTGCTTTTTGCTTTTGCTGCATCTGTTTTGTGCATCTTCTCTTCCTTATCTTCTTGTACTTTTGTACTTCTGTCTGCTTGAACTTCAATGAAAATTATTTTTTTTCTTCCATGTTTTTTCTTTTGTTTTTCATCTGAATCTTTTATGTTTTTGATGTTATGACAAAAAGGGGGAGAAATATGTGATAAATGATTTGATTTATAATCGGTTGCTTTACTAACAGAACTTGCAAAGTTCTATGCTTTAAGTTGTGTTATTGTAGGAACTGAAGATCCTTTTAAAAGATCAACATAAGAAGCAACAAGATGAGGAAAAGCAATTCTATAGAGAATCAAGCTCTTTGATTCTTGAAGCAAGCCGAGTGCTATGAAGCTTCAGAATCAGAAGCAAGAAGCAAGAAGGAAGAATGTTCAGATATTCTGATGATAGAATATGCTCTGAAACATTATGTCTATGTGTTCTGATACATATCATATGGCTCTGATACATATTATGTGTTATGAAACATACTCTATGTTCTGACTCACTCATGCTGACTTTTGTCGTTTAGTTTTGTTCTGTAACATTTCAGGATGTAGAGATGCTCTGATGATGCTCTGGTACATTCAACAATGTTCTGATACAATCTAGCATGAAGTGATGTAAGAAGAAATTCAAGCTCTTAAGCGGTCTGATGGAAGCAGAAGTCAGAAGCTGTGAATGTTCTGAAGATCAAAGAAATTCAATTTCTGAAGCTGTCCGATGGAAGCAGGAATCAGAAGCTGTGAATGTTCTGAGGATCTAAAGAAATTCAACATTCTGAAGTTGTCATATGGAAGCAAGAATCAAAAGTCATGAATGTTCTGAAGATCAAGCATATGTGAACGTCTCTACTGAAATACTCAGGGAAGTCTTTTATTTATAAAATTCTTCTAGTATTAATTTCAGGGGGAGATTATTCATCTTAGGGGGAGATTGTTAATCTCAAGGAGAGACATATTCACATGCTTATGTTATAGCTGTGTTATTGTCTTTAGCCGTCTGCTCTTTCTGATCGCAAATTCATATCATTTATATATGTTTTTGTAATCATCAAAAAGGGGGAGATTGTTAGAACAAGAATTGTTCTGATCAATATTCTTAGTTTTGATGATAACAAGGATATGAATTTTGTGTGAGATAATGTGGTACTCTAATACATTGCAATTTCCCTTTTAGGAAATATATAAAGAGTATGCACAAATCAGCGCTCAGAAGCTTTGACTCAGAAGGTTCAGAATGCAACATCAGAACATGGTCTGGCAAGACATCAGAAGATGGTCAAGGCAGAATCAGAACATGGGTCTATGGAAGCATCAGAAGAATTTGAGTTCAGAAGCAGAAGCACTGAAGTTCTCATGGTATCACGCTCAGAAGCACTTCAAGGTCAGAAGACAAGAAGATGCTATGCACCAAGCTATTTGACTCTGATGATATTCAAACGTTGTATACACAAACATCAAATCATAAGCATGTACAAGTGGCAGGCTACGCTGACTGACAAAAGGAACGTTAGAAGCTATTAAAGGCAACGTCAGTAGACACAGCGTGAACAAAGCTCGAGGTAGTTGACAAAAGCGTGAAACATTAAATGCAATGCTGTATGGAATACGCAAAGCATTAAATGCTCCCAACGGTCTTCTTCTCAAGTGCCTATAAGTATGAAGTTCTGATGAGAAGCAAGGTTGACGATTTTTGTGAATATTAACTTGCTGAAATGCTGTTCAAATCAAAGCTCTCAAACTTCATCTTCATCAAAGCTCACTACATTGTTGTTGTAATATATTAGTGAGATTAAGCTTAAACATTAAGAGAAATATCACTGTTGTGATTATAGCTTTTCAGAAGCAATTGTAATACTCTTATTTGATTACATTAATTTGTAAGTAACTAGAGTGATCAAGTGTTGATCAGGATACTCTAGGAAGTCTTAGCTTGTGTCTAAGTAGTTGTAATTAGAGTGATCACGTGGTGGTCAGGATACTCTAAGAAATTCTTAGCTTGAGGTTCAGATGAGTCAGATAGCACAACAACTCGCCAATGCTCAACCACAAGGTGCCTTACCTAGTGGAACTGTTACAAACCCAAGGGAGCATCAGAATGTGAATGTCATCTCAACAAGAAGTCTGAGGAGATCAAAACCAGAAGAAAAAAATGAAACCAAGTATGATGATATCATCGAAGTAGATCTAAAAGTGAGAGAAAATCCGAAAGAGCCTGAAGTAGTGATATCACCGGTTAAGCCGCTGGAAGAGAAAGATAAGAAAGAAACTAAACCGGTGGTCAAATTACCATTCCCCTCTAGAGTGGCCAAGAAAGATTCGAAAGAGAAGGATTTTGAGAAGTTTGCTGCAATGTTCAAGAAGTTAGAGATTAACTTACCTTTCTTTGAAGCACTTGAGAATATGCCTTTGTACAAGAAATTTATGAAAGAGGTAATTTCTAAGAAGAAACAAGTGGCAGATGAGCTGAAAGTCAGAATCGAAAAGTGTGGTAGAATCTCACCAGAGAAGAGAATACCAATCAAGCAAAAAGATCCTGGATCAGTTGCAATATCGTGCACGATAAGTAACAGAACTTTCATGAAGGTTCTAATTGATTCAGGTGCTAGTGTGAGCTTAATGTCGTTATCTATCTTCAAAAAGCTCGGTATTGAAAAGGTGAGTGAAAGAGGAACAGAGTTGAAATTTGCAGATCACACCATGAAGAGGTCATATGGGGTGGCAGAAGATGTATTGGTAGAAATTGACAAATTTGTTTTTCCAGTTGATTTTGAAATAATGGATATCCTTGAAGATGAAGAGACCCCTATTATTCTGGGTCGACCTTTCTTGCGCACTAGTCGGTGCAATTTTGATATTGAAAAAGGTACTCTGACTTTGAAATCTTTTGAGGAAGAAATAACTCTGAAAGTGTTAAACACCAAGAAGCAAGGTGAAAGTGGAGATAATCAATCTTCAGTTGGAATGATCCACATAGTAGGCGAAAGCAAAATATTGGAACCAACCCCAAAAAAGGTCTCAAGCATAATCTCTCAGGTGGCAGCATCTCATATAAAAACTCCAAAGTCCAATAAAGGGATCAAGGAAAGAAAGAAAAAGGAACATCGAGGTGAGGAGATGGAAGTTGAAAGTGACTTGAGGCACAAAGTGGTCCATCCAATATTTCTAAATGAGTTCTGGGTTGCGGAAAGGACAAGCAACATGGTGTGGAAGAGGAAGTATCCCCCATAATAGAAGGGAATGGGCCGTCGAGCCATGCGACGTTAAACGAAGCGCTTCGTGGGAGGCAACCCACGTGATTTCTTTTTAATAGTTTTATGTGTTTTTGCATTTTATTCTGTAGGTACAAACAGTGTGTCTCTTGCGAGGAGAAAGGCGAGAAGGGACAGATAAGTCTGGACATAAAAAAATAATAAGTTTGGAGGAAGTCAGGGGTCTGACACGGGCACCCGTGTCCTGTGACACGACCGCGTCACAACTCCTGAAGAAGAGGATGTAAAAATTCAATTTGTGGAAAAGCCAGAGGTCTGACACGGGCACCCGTGTCCTATGACACGGCCGTGTAACAGACCCTGGAGGATTTTTTTTTGTGAAACTCAATTTTGGAAGGGAGGCAGAGTCCTGACACGGCCACCCGTGTCGTGTGACACAGCCGTGTCAGGCAGGTGCGCTAATCTTTTTTATTTTTTTTCCTTCTTCATCTTCTCCATCTACAACCCTCCACCTCCGCCTCAGTGTGCATTGTAAGTCTCCCTTATGCTTGCTTACACATTGCGGACAATGTTGAGTTCAAGTGTGGGGGAGGTTCTTTCGTTTTAATTTATTTTCTGTTATTTCCTTTAATTTCAGTTTCCGTATTTTCAATTAAGCATGTGTGTTTTGAGTTTTCAGTACACCAGGATGAATGTGATTTCAGAGAAAAGTATCATGGGAATGAAGGTGAAAAAGGGGAAAGACGCATATTAAATTGGCTTCCGGGGCACCTGTGAAAGTTGGCACAACTGAAGAAAATTGCTAGACGCAACTTGATGGTGCCAAATGAATCAATTTAGAGTAACCTGAACCGGACATGAAGTTGTACAAAATGGAGACCATTGTTGAACTTGTAAGCAATACCTAACATGTGAGGATATACAAAGCCAAACACATCATTTCATCATGAGAGAGCATCAGGTATGGCATCATCACTCTAATTTTGCATTTGTTCTTCATATAGTACACAAATTGATCACACACACTGAGGCACTTTTGTTTGTTTAACCCTGAGCCTTTCTTACCCAACCTTGTTGTCTATTATCCCTCGTTAACCAATCTTTACCCATCATCCATGTTGTTTTTTTTTAATATATATATATATATATATATATATATATATATATATATATATATATATATATATTTATAACCCCTCTTGTTTCCTCTATATTTGGTATTAACTATAAGTCCGAGTCCGATAGCAAAAGTTAAGTTTGGGGTAACCAAGTCCGGTAGCAAAAGAAGGAGGCAAGTGTGAAAAGAAAAAAAAATGAACACGTGCAAGAAAGAAAATGTTTGTGCAAAAGAAAAAAAAAAGAAGAGAGAAAATTGATTTTATTCTACACACTTGCCATCATGTAAAGTGTTCTAAGAGTCCAGAAAGCAGAAAAATCGTTAAACACTCCAAATGCTATGTAATGTGCAAAAAGATATCGGACGGATTAGTTGATACCAAACCATAAACCCTCGTACCCAATTTCTTTGTTTATCTTACCTAACCTAAGCCCCGTTACAACCCGTAAGTCCTCAAAAAGTGTGTGGTATTGATTATGTGGAATTGTGTTAGAATGTGTACAAAATTTAAGAGTAGATATGTATACCTTGATGAATGAGTGAAACACTTAACCCAGAGAGAATTTGTGAGAGTGTGACTGAGCTTGCAGGTGAAAGAATGAGTCAACATTGAAGTACAACGGCAAACTTCGGAGAGGGGAATCGAAAACTTTGATGTGGAAGTAAATATCAAGTGTGGAAGCATCAGTTGTGTTGTGGAGCATAAGAAAAATTCATGGAGGTCCTCTTGTTTTCTGGTCCATCACTTGAGGACAAGTAATGAGCTAAGTTTGGGGTTGTGATCGGCCACCAATTTCACCTTGTTCCTATGTTCGAATCAATGGAAAAGCACTCATTCGGTGGTATTTTAAGTCGTTTCAATCTAGTTCTTTTTAGTTTTGTTAATTTTCGTATTTGAGTTTGGTGTGTTATCTTTTCTAGTTTTTGTTGTTTTTCCATTGCTTTTGATCTAGTGTTTGGTAGTGTTTAAAGTTATGTAGTACAGGGCACGATTCTAGACAAGAAGAAGTGGATTTTGGTGAGACAGAGCTGTGACACGGCCACCCGTGTCATGGGACACGGCCATGTCAGACTTGCTGAAGAGGAGAACTTGAAAATTTGAAAACCAAGAAGACATAGTTGTGACATGGCCACCCGTGTCATGGGACACGGCCGTGTCAGACGTG
The DNA here is from genome assembly GCF_029867415.1 of Vicia villosa. Lineage (NCBI taxonomy): Eukaryota > Viridiplantae > Streptophyta > Magnoliopsida > Fabales > Fabaceae > Vicia > Vicia villosa. The sequence goes on from NW_026705081.1 coordinate 389,402, forward strand.
CGCGCAGAAAAATTTTTGTTTTCAACTCTTGGAATCAGTCACTTAAGGAAGGGCATTATGGACTTTTTGAAGGAGAAAATCACTTTTTGACGGTCGGATAACGTGAAAAGAGGATTGGAAGCACTAGGGTTTGAAGCGAAGAAATCTTCAAGAGCATCTGCGATTGAAGATCAATTCCTATTCATCTTATTGTAATGTCTTCATCCTTAATTTCTGTTATTTTGACACTTGCCATGAGTAGCTAAACTATTACTTGTTAAGGGGTGTCCCTGAATTGCTATTGTAATGAACCTAATTTCCTTTATGTTATGAAATCGTTATGTGTGTGAACTTATTTGATTGTGCAAATTGCTTATTGCTTTGTCTATCGGACAAATAGATTTTTGATTTACGGTTAAGGGTTAGGTCGGACAAACCACCTTATCGCTGTTTGCACAATAATATTACGGTTGTTATTGCTTAGGAATGAGGATTCTCCGTAGTAACCGTAATAATCTTGATAAATTATATTGCGCTTGATCACTTCTTGAATTGCTAAGGAATTAGGATACAAGACAGTATCAAAAGGTTTTCCGCTAAGGAATTAGGGAAGATAACTCTTGAGATTCGGTAATAGTTCATGTACACTGATATTTCGTAAATAAGGATTAAAGGTTGTTGCAAGGCAATTCATACACTTGACCCTAGCATAATTTCTCATATTGTTTTAAAGTCATTTTTACGCTTTCTATTAATTTGTTATCATTTATCGTTATTTCCAAACAAACAACAAAACCCCCATGTTCTTTTGTTCAATTGAATCGTTACGATAACTTATATTTCCTATGCAGTCCGTGAGTTCGATACTTGGGGATTAATCCCATTATTACTACATCGGTAAAAATAGTACACTTGCTATTTTACCGGTCAGCTCCCAACGGTCATCTTCTCAAGCGCCTGTAAATATGAAGTTATGATGAGAAGCTATGTCACGAATTACTGAATATACAGAAACGTTGTCAAATTCAAAAGCTCTCAAACTTCATCATCAAGCTCACTACATTGTTGTTGTAATATCTTAGTGAGATTTAAGCTTAAACTTAAGAGAAAATCACAATTGTGATAATAGCTTTATAAGGAGCATTGTAACTCTTAAAAGAATTTGTTTACATTAATTTGTAAGTTATAGAGTGATCAGGTTGTTGATCAGTATACTCTAGCAAGTCTTAGAAGTTGTCTAAGTAGTTTGTTCCTAGAGTGATCAGGTTGTGATCAGGATACTCTAGAAGACTTAGCAGTTGGCTAAGTGGAAAACCATTGTAATCAAGTGTGATTAGTGGATTAAATCCTCAGGTGAGGTAAATCACTCCAAGGGGGTGGACTGGAGTAGTTTAGTTAACAACGAACCAGGATAAAAATCATTGTGCAAATAGTTTTTATCTTACAAGTTTTTTAAAGCTACACTTATTCAAACCCCCCTTTCTAAGTGTTTTTCTATCCTTCAAAAACAAAAGTTCATTAATTGATTAGAGATGGTGTGGACCTCCGTTTTTTAATCCGGGCCATACCTCTGTTCTGTAGAGATACGTGAACTGACTCTTTTTTATCGCTTAATGCTTTCGTATTTTTGAAAATTCACAGAGTCGCCACCGACCTTTTATTTTATCCAATTAAGGAAAGGTTTATAAAAGAAACAGAAAAAAGACCTTTAAGAAATTCTGGGTAAGGGGGTAGGTTATACAAAGGGAAGGTGTTAGCACCCTTTGTATCCATGGTTATCCATGGGCTCTTAAGTTTGCTTAGCTCACTTGTTTTTCGATCACTTTTCAATTGCTTTAGAATGCTCATATGTGGTTCCAAATACTTTTGTAAATTGAATTTTGTAATGATCCGTGTGTGGATGTATACAAAATGCTTGTTTTATCTTTCGAAAGATGTTTTTGAAAAGAACGTTAACTTTGTAATAATCCGTGTTTGGATGTATACAAAGTATTGTCTTTTTTGGAAAGTTTTGAAAAAACAACAATGTATGAGAATTTTGTTTGTTTTGATTTGAGCAAGCAAACTAGGAGGTCTACCCTGAGTTGTAAGGTCTTTATCCTATTTCCTTTAAAAATCTATCCTTTCATCGGGTATAAACGCAAGGTTCGATTTTGTACTCGTAACAGTGGAATTTTGACTTTGATTTTGAAAAGAATGAGAAAGGGATTACCTTAAAAGGTGCAAGTGTGATTGTGATTGTATTCAGATATTTTATCTTTGAAGTTAGTGATCTAACGGTTCAATTTTATCTTTGACATACACGCAGTTTATATTTGCTGGAAATTAAAATGCGGAAATGTAAAGTGCGGAAAGTAAATCTACGCTATAACATCGATTGTGCAGGAAATGTAAACTAGCCTATTTACATGAATTTGACATCCTATACATTTATCTAGGAATTTAAATTGCAAGAAAAATAAAAGGCATGTTTTTGGATTTTTTATGATTTGATTTTAATTAATTAATGCAGGGTTAATTAAATTAAAATGAAGAAAAAAGATGAAAATAGATTTAAACCTAGAAATTAAGTTTAAAATATGTACAAAATATTTGTTAATTAATTTTAAAACAAAACTAATTTTTTTGGAATTTTTGAAATTGATTTAAGTTAATTAAAACATAATTATGCAAATAATTATACAAATAATTAAAACTTAAAGATAAAATTATTCAAAATATGTACAAAATTAGTTTATAATATATAAACAATATTTAACATAAAGAACAATTTTTTTTATGATTTTTTGATTGGTTAGAATAATTAAGAAGCAAATATATAAATATATACTAATTAATTATACAAAATATTGAAATTTTGAAGGAAAATAAAATATTTTTATTTCAGAAAATAATATATTATTTTAGAAGTCTAAAAATATTTTTTGTGTATTTTTTGGATTTTTAAAACTATTTTTAATTAATTTAACAAAGAAATTAAAATAAAAATAGAAAATAAAAGGATACTGATCAGGTGTGGTTGATTGGAGAGTCCATGGTAAGGACTGCTTTGTCTGGTGCGTTGGATTAGGAGATGGATGGATCGGATGGTGGAAAGCATGAGGGACCATAGCACGTGGAACACCTGCAAAACACTGAATTCAAGGTCAGTTTAAAAAAAAAACACGCGCGTGCCTCTCAGCGAATCAGAGGGCGCCACGCATCATCTTCAACCTTCAGATGGGTTTTTACACCGTTCATTTGCAGGTGGTGTAAAAAACCCAATCTTTTACACCTGGTGATAATAGCGAATGCAAGCAAACATGAGTATAAATTTGGCGCGATGCTATGGTTGAGTTCGTATTGTTCACGCGAGTTTAATGGTGCTATTTAGAACTTGTAATTTTGCCTAATTTGGAAAACCCTAATTTTGAGATGAAGAACCCTAAAATGGTAGTTTCGTGTATACGTGTTCAAACTTCAATTAAGTTTCCAGAAATGATCTACACATCAAACCAAACTCAAATATATGTCTACATCTTGTTAAGCATGCGTGGATAACCAGATACGAATTGATTTAAGTTCGAACAAATTATGACCTGTATAGCTCGATTTAGTGAGCTTCAAGGCTTGTAATGGATTGGAATTGTTTCAGTGAAGCTCAGAGATGATGTTTGAATGCTTAGTTTGTATTGAAATTGACTGAAATTAAAAATTCGAATTTGAATTTTCTTTGAAATTTTTCAAGTGGTTACAAGTGTATTATGAGTAAGGCTTTGTTTCTGAACTTGTCTCCCTATGTTACTGAAGCATGATAGCCTATTTATAAGCATTGGAGTGCTTAAAAAATAAGCTAAGAAGCATTCATGAGCTTTGTTGGAATCTTGACTTTTCAAGCTTAAAACTTAAGCCACCATTGCTTGATCTCCACACCTTTGCTCTAGGCTTTCCTTGCAGCTTCCTTGCTGCATAATTAAGTCAATTGTGGAGGCTTTAGCTTAAGATTAAAGCTATGCATTATCCTTCCTTTTTTCCTTTTTTAATTTAATCTTAAATGATAAAATTAAATCAAAAAAATGGAGAAAAATGTTATGGGCTTGGTCTTGGTCGTGGGAGGCCCATTATATTATGGAAATGATGTTTGAACCATGAAAACTTGGCCCCATTTGGAAAAAATGCATTTTTGAGCAATGTTGATTTTATGCATTTTCCAAAATTTAGCCAACTTCAACAAGGTGTAAATCCCTCAATTTTTGTCATATGAAGGAGATCTTGCACTTTTTGGAAACCTCAAAGAGTCCTCTAACCAATGTCTTTGGTCTCATGTCAAAATGATTTTTGATGCTCCTTGTGTGTCCTTTTGAAAAAAGTGTCTTTTTGTTGACTTTGAAAATGACCTGTAATGTCTTTGATCATATTTTTCAAATGGTGAATCCAATGACCATGGGATCAATGGAATTTGAAAGATAATTGAATTTCCTTCAAAATGAGATTTGGTTTGAATTTTTTGGATGAAGGATGAGAGAGTTATGATCAGTCAAAGTTGAGTTGACTTTTCAGGCAAAAACCCTAATTTTGAATCTTAGGGTTTTGTTGATTTTTGATCTTTCCTTGATGAATTATGATCATCCAATGATCAAATGATGAATCCTTTGACAAAATATGGATTTTGACAAAAAAATTCATTTTTGACTGTCTGTTGACTTTTTGGTCAAACGGGTCGTCTGTTGACTATTTGAGCTGCTGACGGTGCGTCTGAGTGAATTGAAGTTTGAAAATTTGTATGATGGTACTTTGAGATATATGGATGTGTATTAAATCCATTTGAGCTCTCAAAAACTTGTTTCTCCTGTAAAAACAAGAAAACCCTAGTCAGGGACTGTTTATGTAGGAGACAGTTAAGCGTACCTGATTTTTGTGCAGTGTTGAGTCTCTGCTAATCGCGTGATATTCAGAAGACTTCTAGAACAAAAATCTTGGAATTTTGAATTGTGAAAGATTGATTTGATTGATGGTACAAAACACTGAGAATTGTACTGCCAGCAGTTTGGCTGTCGACTGACTGTCCAGGTATTGATGTAGCAGTTAGAGTGAAAATCAACAGTCAAAGTTAATTTTCTTTTTTGTTGTTTTTGTTTTATGTTTTATGTGAAAAATGAAAGTTTATTTACATGACTTGTTAGAAAAACACAGACATAATAAATAACTAATATTTACTGTATGCCAGTACAGTCTGAGTTTCCTGATTCTGCGCCTGCAAAAAGATTTAACTCTGTACCAATTGTGTCAGTACTATTTATCTGTAAATAAATAAATAGCATGTGTGAAGTAATAAACAGTATTTGGCGTTTGCGTAAGAATAAATTCAACTGCAAGCCAAATTACTGTATAAGAAAAATTCTAAAAACTAAGTATTTCATATGTCAGGATATTTGTTGAAATAAAAATCCATGATTATATGAGACTCTTAATTTTCAGATTGGAGTTTTCTTAAAAATGATGCGGGCAAATTTTGGGGTATAACAGTTGCCCCTATTCAATCTTCTTAAACCTGAAGAGATTGTCTGAAATCTGAAGGTAGAAGATGATTGAATATTTAGATGCCCTGAAAATTTGCACTTACCTTGATCAGAAGAGATGTTGGAAGTTGCATTTGAATGTCGTCTGCGAAATGTTGTTGGCAGATTGGAACATTACCTGAGATGGGCTTTCAGATGCCACCTGGTAAATGTGTTGATGGTTTGTTCATCAGAATGAATCCATTGATTATATCTTGATGAAGGATTTGAAAGTCTTTGTGTTGACTGTTTCGGAGCCGTCCAAGGTTACCGCTTTAAGTCTTGGAAGATAATCGTTACGGAACTTGTCCAAAGTTTTTCCGATTTAGATTTTAGAAGTTGATCATTGTGGAACCGTTTGAGGTATCGCTTTAGATCTGCAATGTTAAATCGTTCTGGAACTGTCTGAGGTATCGCTTTAGATCTTCAATGTTAGATCGTTCTGGAACCGTCTGAGGTATCGCTTTAGATCTTCAATGTTAGATCGTTCTGGAACCGTCTGAGGTATCGCTTTAGATCTGCAACGTTAGATCGTTCTGGAACCATCTGAGGTATCGACTTTTGATCTGTGATGTCTGTAAGTGATCAGAATGAATCTTCGGCTTGATTATATCTGAGAGAACTGTTCATGGAGTTCAGGTGAACACTGCATGTGATTGAGAACATCTTTGTTGAAGATATCCGTCTACCTGAAAAATCAAGTTAGTGATATGCAATGTTTATGATGCATGTAAATGTGAGATATTCCCGGAGAAATATGCCTGTGATGTTGTGTAGTAATATGCGCATGATGCATGATGCATGATGTATGAATATGAATATGTGATGTATGAATGTGAATATATGATGTATGAATGTGAATATGTGATGTATGAATGTGTGAATGTGAATGTGAGATGTCAAGCTTTTAGTTGGAAAAATAAATTCCCGCCAGTCATCTGGATATGACTATATTGTGATCGTTGATGATCTTTTGTCTTGTTTGAGTACCCTTGGCTGGGGAAATTCTTTGAGAATCCTGGTATCCTGTTGAAGGATCTTTGAATATCTCTTGGGAATGAAAGGTAGCTGGAAGTTCTGATGCCCTTTCAAATGGGAGTGAGGAAGACGCATAATCCTCCGATGCACTATCTGATCAAGTCCGGGTGCGGGGATCACACCTTCTAAAGATAGTAATCTGGAACAACCCTGCTGGGGGATAAGACTTCTTTTGAAGAGAAAATGTTTTTGAGGAATTTGCTGAGAAATGCGTTTCTCTTGGTGGTTTTCTTCTGATGGGATGATGTCCAGATAATTGGGACATTTCCTGAATGCCATTCCTGTTTTTCCTGGTAAACATCAATCATATTCAAATGCACATGCTCATTCAAAATTATCATTGGGACCCTTACGTATTTAAACAGAAAAAGTGAAAATGGTGATTTTTGAGCCTAAGCTGCATTGATTTTTGAAAAAGAGCCATGATAGGCTGGTTAGCACAGGGAGACAACAATCCTAGAAGTAGGAAACTGTCAGAAAGTTTTGGAAAATATTTATGAAGATAAATAGCTATGTGAAAATGATCCAGTCAAGTTTCAATTCTGCTATTGCCAATCTGTCTTCGAGCATCTCATCCCTCACTTGTTGGAAGAAAGTGATTGGACTGATCGGTGTCTTTGAGGTGTTGAATCTTGATGGTGAGTAGGCAGCTGAACGGAACACAGTTGTATGCTTCATTCCCTAACTTTTGCCTAGGCTGCCCTTTCAGGTTTTCAGCCTACCGGGATAGTATTTGTTTAGTCTCTAACTTTTGCCTGGACCGCCCTTTCGGGTTTTCAATCCACCGAGACGCTCATTTTTTTGCCTAAGTTGCCCTTTCAGGTTTTCAACTTAGCGAGCTGTTTTTTTTTCTTTTTAAGAGAAGTATTTTTTTGACTATGTCAGCATTCACAGGATGTGGGAAATCCTCACCATCCATGGTGGTAAGCAACATGGCGCCGCCGGAGAATATTTTCTTGATTATGAATGGTCCCTCGTAGGTGGGAGTCCATTTGCCTCTGGGATCACCTTGTGGTAAGATGATGCGTTTGACAACCAAGCCACCAGTTTGGTATGCTTGACTTTTGACTTTTTTGTTGAAGGCTTTGATCATACGCTTTTGGTATAGCTGACCATGACAAATAGCTGCGAGCCTTTTCTCATCAATCAAGTTTATCTGGTCCAACCGTGTTTGAATCCAATCGTCTTCGTCTAGATTGGCTTCTTTCATAATCCTTAGGGAAGGAATCTGAATTTCAATTGGAAGAACTGCCTCCATACCATAGACTAAGGAGAATGGAGTTGCCCCTGTTGAAGTACGCGCAGATGTGCGATAACCATGAAGAGCAAAAGGCAACATCTCATGCCAGTCTTTGTAGGTTACTGTCATTTTTTGTATGATTTTCTTGATGTTCTTGTTGGCAGCTTCCACCGCGCCGTTCATCTTTGGTCGATATGGAGAAGAATTATGATGTTTGATCTTGAACTGTGTGCAAAGTTCAGTAATCATTCTGTTGTTTAGATTTGTGCCATTGTCCGTGATAATCCGTTCAGGGATGCCGTACCGACAAATGAGATTGTATTTGATGAACCGGGCCACCACATTCTTGGTAACAGAAGCAAATGAAGCTGCTTCTACCCACTTTATGAAGTAGTCAATAGCGACCAGGATAAAGCGATGTCCGTTGGAGGCAGTAGGTTTGATTTCTCCAATCATATCAATACCCCACATTGCAAAAGGCCAAGGAGCCGTCAGGACGCTTAATGGAACTGGAGGTACATGTACTTTGTCAGCGTATATCTGGCATTTGTGACATGTTCGGGAGTGATGATGGCAGTCTGTTTCCATGGTAGACCAGTAATAACCTGCTCTCAGGATCTTTTTAGCCATTGTATGTCCACTGGAATGAGTACCGAAGGCACCATTGTGTATTTCTTCCATGATCTGTTCTGCTTCCTTCTTGTTTACACAGCGAAGTAAAGTCGAGTCATGGTTGCGTTTGTATAGGGTTCCATTGCTTAGAAAGAATTTGGCAGCAAATCTCCTTAGAAACTTTCTGTCGTTAATGGATGCCCCTTCAGGGTACTCCTGAGCTTCGAGATATCTTTTTACTTCATGGAACCATGGTTTTTCCTCGGTTCCTTCGGTATTGATCTCATTGCAATAGGATGGTTCATCTTGCCTGTAAATGGTGATCATAGGCGCCTCGTTGTCCCACCTGACTTTGAACATGGATGACATGGTAGCTAAAGCATCAGCTAGTTGATTTTCCTCGCGTGGGATGTGTTCGAAAGTGATTTCTTCGAAGTAAAGAATCAAACTCAGCACATATTCTTTGTAAAGAATTAGATTCGGGTGCTTCGTGTCCCATTCCCCTTTGACTTGGTAGATTACCAAGGCCGAGTCTCCGTAGACTTCCAGGAATTTGATTCTTAGATCGATTGCAGCTTTAAGACCCAGAATACATGCTTCGTATTCGGCTATATTGTTAGTGCAATTGAAGCATAATCTGGCAGTGAACGGTGTGTAACTTCCTGCGGGGGAAATGATCACAGCTCCGATGCCATTGCCAAGTGCATTAGAAGCTCCGTCAAAAACCATAGTCCACCGGGATCCTGGCTCGGGTCCTTCTTCTGGTCCTGGTTGTTTGTAGTCATTGACTAGCATAATGTCTTCGTCTGGGAAGTCAAAGTTCAATGCTTGATAATCATCCACTGCTTGATGAGCCAGATGATCAGCTACCACACTTCCTTTGATTGCTTTTTGTGAAGTGTATTGAATGTCATATTCTGTTAAGATCATTTGCCATCTCGCTATTCTTCCAGAGAGAGCAGGTTTTTCGAACACGTATTTGATGGGATCCATCTTGGAGATTAGGAAAGTGGTGTGATTTAGCATGTACTGTCTTAGCCGGCGAGCCGCCCAAGCTAAGGCACAATAAGTTTTTTCGAGTAGTGAGTATCTTGTTTCACAATCGGCAAACTTTTTGCTAAGATAGTAGATTGCGTGCTCCTTTCGGCCGGATTCGTCATGTTGCCCTAGTACACACCCCATTGAGTCTTCTAACACAGTTAGGTACATTATCAGAGGTCTGCCTTCCACATGTGGCAACAAGATTGGAGGTTTTTGGAGATATTCTTTGATTTTGTCAAAGGCTAACTGGCATTTGTCATTCCACCTTTCCACTTGATCTTTCTTCAACAGTTTGAAGATCGGCACACAAGTAGTAGTCATGTGGGCAATGAATCGAGCGATGTAATTTAGACGTCCCAAGAATCCTCTGACTTGTTTCTCAGTACGAGGTATAGGCATTTCTTGAATGGCTTTAACCTTGGCGGGATCAACCTCAATACCTTTGCTGCTGACGATGAAACCTAAGAGTTTGCCGGATCTTACTCCAAAGGTACACTTATTTGGGTTCAGTCGCAACTTGTATTTCTTGAGTCTGTCAAACAACTTGTGTAAATGACCCAAATGTTATTCCTCGGTGTTGGATTTTGCAATCATGTCATCGACATACACCTCTATTTCTTGATGAATCATATCATGAAATAGTGCTAGCATTGCACGTTGATAGGTTGCTCCTGCGTTTTTCAGACCAAAGGGCATTACTTTGTAACAAAAGGTTCCCCAGGGTGTTGTGAAGGTTGTTTTCTCCATGTCTTCGGGTGCCATCTTGATTTGATTGTACCCTGAGAATCCGTCCATAAAGGAGAATACCTTGCATTGTGCGGTATTGTCAACCAGTACATCGATGTGTGGTAAAGGGAAATTATCTTTGGGGCTTGCCCGGTTCAGATCTCTGTAGTCCACGCACATTCTGACTTTCCCGTCTTTTTTAGGTACAGGGACGATGTTAGCTATCCAAGGAGGATAACTTACAACTTTTAGGAATCCGGCATCGAACTGTTTTTCAACCTCGTCTTTGATCTTTTTTGACATATCAGGCCTACTCCTTCGTAGTTTCTGTTTGACTGGAATGCTACCTTCTTTGATTGGCAGGCGATGAACTACAATGTCTGTGTCAAGGCCTGGTATATCCTCATAGGACCAGGCGAATATCTCGACGTAGTCTCGCAGCATTTGAATCAGTCTTTGCTTGACGCTGTGTTCTAAATCAGCCCCTATTTTGACTTCTTTCATTTCTTCGTTGCTGCCCAAGTTAATGACCTCAATTGGCTCCTCATGAGGCTGTATGGCCTTGTCTTCTTGTTCTAGCAGCCTTGCAATTTCTCTTGGCACTTCACAATCTTCCTCACTTTCGTCCTCAGTTTGGTAGATCGGATTTTCAAAGTCATGACGGGCAGTAGCAGAATCGTTGTTGACTGGATCCAGAGTGTATGTGAATCTGCAAGTTAGTTATGTGAGTGTGTGTGAAGAAAAAACATAGCTATTAGAAAGCGAAGAAAGAAGGAAAAAGGATCACAAAATTTAAATATGCAAGCGTCCCATGATTTTATTGAATGCACATGATCATGATATGATAAGCCCTTATAGAAGGACCAGTGTGCTAAGGCACACGGCTTTTCAAGCTCATGGTTCGATTGTTCAGGAACCATTTTTATCTTTGCACAAAGAAAACAGGAAATGGCATTTACTCCTGGTCAAAGGAGATCACATCCTCAGCTTTCCAGTTGTTCAATCCACTGTTGTGAGCAGGGGGTACCCAGCTGTTCCAGTTGCAGTTGTCTTCTTCATCTTCCACAGCATTGATTTCATTAGTGGGAAAATGAGCCGGTGATCCTTCGGGATAAGGGATATACTCTGCTGGATACGAGAGCCCAGTCTGAGATATCTCTGTTGGCTGAGCGAGATGCTCGATAAGGCCGTCCCATGCAGTCGGGATGATGTTTTGAATAGAGACTTTTGCATCTTGATGAGGAGTGTATGCTGACAGAAAGCAACCCTCGTTATTTGGTATTTCCCTGGCATCTTCGAAAGCGAAATTGTCATCGTAATGTTCATCCCATCCAGTTGGGATAATGTCCTTCATAGCAATTTGTGAGCTCGGAGGAGCGGAATATTTCACCATATAGTCATATTTGCCGCTGGGTTCTCCTAGCGTGTCCCATACTTCTTTGGGTGGATTTTGATATTGCTCAGTGACGAGACTTGTGAAACTTTCGTCATTTCCAATTTGATCACCCCATCCAGTCGGGGTAAGGTCTTCCATAGCAATATAAGAATTCTGAGGTTCGGCATACTGATAGTTATACCCGCCGTTTGGTTCTCCCACAGCATCCCACATTCCCATGGAAATAGGTGGAATTTCATCTGGATATGGCTGAATGATATGGTTCATGAACACTCCTTCATCTTCAATAGCGTTTACTTCTTGGCTGACGAAGTGTGACATCAATCCTCCAGAACGAGGACCTTAATCATTCTTTTGATTTTCACTATCATAGCCCAGGCCTAGCTTGTCAGATTTGTAGGGTATATCGGGAAGTTGTCCCCATACTGTGCAATCACCCTGTTCAATCATGGCTTTGGCATCTTTGAGAGAAACCATAGTTGTAGTTGGAGTAGCAGGAATATGCTTGGTGGTAGAGACATCTGGGGAGACCACCTCAAATGATTGGCATGGAGTTTCGATGAATTCGTCCTCCAACTCAACATATTTGGAATTGCTTAGGTGACTAACCACATATTCCTCTTCGCCATAGACTGTGACAATCTTTCCTTTTACTGGATATTTTAACTTCTGATGCAGGGTAGAAGTTACAGCGTTTGCCCCATGTATCCAAGGGCGTCCAAGTAAACAGGAGTAGGCTGGGTGAATTTCCATTACGTAAAAGATAGAATCAAAGATTTGAGAACCCACTCTGATTGGGAGATTCACTTTTCCGTATACCGTTCTGGTTGACCCGTCAAAGGCTCTTACCACAACATCACTTGACTGTAACACAATTCCTTCGAAGTCAAGCTTTTCTAGTACTGTTTTCGGTAACACGTTCAGAGAAGAACCGTTATCTACTAGCACATGAGATAGAGTGGTGCCATTACATTCAATGGAGATATGTAAGGCTTTGTTGTGATTTTTTCCAGCAGGGGTTAGATCCACATCGGAGAAACTGAGACCATTGCTCACGGTTAGATTGGCAACACAATTCTCAAATTGGTCGACTGAGATCTCTTGAGGCACATGCGCAGCTTTCAGGAACTTCATCAGAGCTTTGGCATGAGCTTCTGAATATTTTAGCAGAGATAGCATTGAGATTTTTGAAGCGGTGTACCCCAGTTGCTCAACAATATTGTAATCACTCTTGCAGATGATTTTCAATATTTCCTCCATTTCTTGCTTTGATGGATCCTCAGCAGTGATCTCCACCGGGGTTTGAATTTGTTCAACTTGTGGCTCTTTGCCTCGAGCGTTGACATTTTGATTAGGAACTGGGACTCGGACTGGACCAGCAACAACATTTGGAGAAATTTCTGGTGAAAAGATTCTTCCACTTCTCGTGATCTTGCTGGTACCCACAATATTACCCACAGTTGGAATAGTTAACTTTGCGGTCTCTTCAGTCGAGGTACCCTGCTTAACTCCATGAACGTAAACATTAGTGTTGTATCCCCATGGGACAGCTTTGTCTGAGGAGTATGGAAATGGAGTTGGACTAGCAATGACTACTGATGCCACTTTGAGTGTATCAGAAATTTTGAATGGAGCCTTGGCAGAGATTTTGAATGGTAAGTTAGAGATCACTGAGGCATCCTCTATTCTCATCCTGCTTGCAAAGACTTCGCACAGCACGTCCATAGAAGGGAGCCTCTCAAACATAATGATACGGCGATCCATCCATTTTTGAATTCCCATCCTCAGATTTTCACAACCATTGGGCAGGCATGAGCAATAAAAGCAGTCGGGGTCACACCCTGGAAAGTAACCAGCTCGGATTAGCTTTCCTTTGACTTCGCAGAGTGGAGTTGATAATTCGTTCACATCATAGATGTAAACAGTGTCCAGGATAGCGTTAACAGTTTTGTCATGCTTTGGCATAGGTGCAGTGATGACATTTGGAGTTTCTGGAGGATCGAACTCAATTTCACCAGCATCTATCATATCTTGTATTTTATTTTTCAGGGCCCAGCAGTGATCTGCGTCATGTCCTGGACAGTTTGAGTGATAGGCACATGTCGCATCAGGGCGATAATTCGGAGAGGAAGTGTTGACATTCTTTGGAGGACCTTTTAATGTGATCAGATCTGCTTTTAACAAGTGCTGCAATGCCTGAGAGATTGGCATGTTGATTTTGGTGAAATTTCTTCTTGGTGCATCTGGTCGATGCGTATATTTTGACTGTTGATCTTTTTGAGGTGCAGACGTGGAGATCAGAACTGCCCCTACAGATTGATGCTGCTCACTTTTGCGACTTTTCTGAATTTGTGTTGCATTGATTTCATTTCTCCCGATGATGGGCCTTTTTGTAGTACCAGAGGTGGAACCTATTTGAATTTTTCCATTTTGAATGCCACTTTCGACACGTTCTCCGGTCAGTATCAGGTCAGTGAAACCTGATGATGAGCTTCCCAGCAAATGACTATAGAAAGGGCCAGTTAAAGTGCCCATGAACATGTCAACTAGTTCGCGATCAGATAAGGGTGGTTGAACCCTTCCAGCCATATCTCTCCACTTTTGTGCATATCCTTTGAAACTTTCTTTTGGTCCCATAGACATGCCCCTTAGTTGAGTACGGGTTGGCGCAAGATCAGCATTGTATTGGTACTGTTTGTAAAAAGCAGCAGCTAATTCTTCCCAAGTATGAACCTTGGTATTTTCCAGCTGGTAGTACCACTCGAGTTGTGTACCCGACAGACTTTCTTGGAAGAAGTGAATCCACAATTTGTTATCTGTTGTATGAGGTTGTATCTTCCTCACATAGGATCTCAGATGTAGTTTCGGGCAAGAAACTCCATCATATTTTGCAAAGACGGGAACTTTGAATTTTGGAGGGATAACAACATCCGAGATGAGCCCTAGATCATTGAAATCTAAGCCAGGTATTTTTTGTATCTCCATAGCTTTCATACGGTCTTCCAGCTGTTGGTATTTTTCATCATTCGGTTCGTCCCCAGAATGATCATTTTCTTCATTTGAAGAGAGAGAGGGTTTAGCAGAACCCTGGTTGCTTTGATTGTCTTCTTGTTCATCATCACCGACTGTTTCAGGGATCGGTGGCTTTTTGAACTTTTTGACTGGGATTTTGATCTTCCTTTTCAGGTGACTCAAGCCTACAGATCCTTTGGGCTTCTTTTTCTTCTTGATTATCAGGGCTTTCAGTTCTTGTTGCCCCTTTGCCAGTTCCAGAATTGCCACTTGAACTTGGGCATTCTGTGCTTCGAGGTTCTTGATGCTTGTCTCGAATTCCATCTCTTCTGACTGAAATAAACAGCGAGGAGATGAGAAATCCGTCATGTGAACCTGTTATGCAATGTGTATGACTGGATGCCATGTGTATGCAATGTATGAAATGTATGTGCAATGTATATGAATGCAATGTATGAAATGTATATGCAATGCATAAAGTGAAATGTGTGTGCAATGTTTCAAGGATCTTAGAGTTTAGATTTGTTAAAGAAGAAACAAACGTTAGTTAATCAATTTATTTCTCTTTTTTTTGCTTCTTTTTTCTTTGCCTCATTTGGTCTTACAAGACAGAAATAAAATAAATGATCCTTCAGGTCTCCCGTGGACGCTTTCTCTTTGCCCCCAGGAATGTGTTGATCTGCTGTTCTTCTTGAAGCTGTCCGGTGAGCTCCAATATCCTTCTCTCATAGTCTTGACAGTATGATTTGAAGGTGTCTCTTTCCTCTTTGAGTTGAACCCAAGATTTTTGCAACTCTTCTAGGTCAGTTGGCATGTCCGGGTGTAGAATAACTTGAGGTTCATATCCCTCGACCTCTGGTTCAATAGTCACAGGTAGAACAGCAGGATATGGCATAAGGAGTTTCTGAGCATGAGTGCGGACCCATCTGAGGTAGGGTTCCATAGGAATAGAATTCCATTGCCCCAGAGTTTTGCTTTCTATTCTATAGACACTGCCCCATGCATGTATGAACCTTCGTCGGTGTCTATGAGAATCATTCTCGTAATCAAACATAATGCCATGGATAATCATGTCATGAGGACCGTTGCTCCTTGCATATCCGAATTGGCGTAGAGCTAAAGAGGGATTGTAAGTGATGCCTCCTTTGATGCCAAGGAGTGGCACATTAGGGTACTCTCCACAATGATCAATGATAGTAATGTCTCTTTGAAAGAAGTTGTTCCACCGGATATCTGAATGAGACAAAGACATAATCCTGCGAGACCAATGCATTCTTTGTTCATTTCTCAACACTGATCGGGGAAGATGAAATGTAAACCACCTAGCCAGTAGTGGTATACAGCACATGAGAGTTCCTCGTTTCTTCATGGTACGAGTGTGTAGAGAATGTAGAATGTCTCCCAGCAAGGTTGGTACCGGGTTACGGATTAGGAAAAGGTTGATGATGTGTACACTTATGAACTGGTCGGGATTAGGGAATAATACCAACCCATAGATCAAAAGTGCCATAACTTCCTCAAAAGCTGGATAACTTTTGTTTTCTAGCAGTAGTCGAGCCTTTTCCAACAAGAACTTGGCAAGCAAACCCTTAACTCCACTCTTTGTTTCCCAATTGGACTCGATTTCTGATTTCCGCAGATGTAAAGCAGCAGCAATGACTTCAGGTTTTGGAATCCTTTCTAAACCAGTGAAAGGTAATTGATTTCGAACAGGCAATCCCATTAGTTCAGAGAATTCTTCCAAAGTGGGTACCAACTAGTAATCAGGAAAGGTAAAGCAATGATGTTCAGGGTCAAAGAATTGGAACAAGACCCGTATCATGTCATCTTTAAATTTTGAGGTAACCAAATGGAGTAGGTGACCATGCCTTTCAGTGAATTGAACATTCCTGGGGAATTCTGACACTAAGTCTTTTAGTTCAGATGGTACCGTTGAGATGTTGATTCGGATGTAATCTTTGGTGGCGGGAGCCATTACCTGCAAAAACAAAGGTAAACTCTTTGATCCTTGAAGTGTCTGGTGCAAAAATGATATGCTTATGATGCAAACATGTGGCACACAAAAACAAATCAAACAATAGCCTTAGGTTTAAAGGCTTGCATGGAGCTGATAGGTGATACCCTCCCCACTGAAGTTGAGTTGGTTAAAACCTGTCCTAGAATAGTATTCGGGTTCTATGATCCTTGGAAGTAACATCTCAATACGGCGCTCGAGCGGCCGATCAAAATATTCCTCGAGGATAACTAACTTCGATCAATTTCAAAGCTAGCCACTTAATAGGCCACAAGTCAAGTTCAACTAAAAAGGTTCTAAGACAAATTAGTGTTTAATGACATTTCGGAAGCCTAATATACTCCTTGATCGTTTTCAAGGGACATCAGTATAAACCAAAGTATCGCACTAACGATGACTACCAAATCAACCGTATCGGTACATGCCGTACAGTTTCCTTGGTCTATTGTCATATACTTAAGGTATCTCGAGATTCGGGTTAGAATCTTTCACACAAGCAAAATACCCAAGCAAGCCTTTGAAAAATAGAACAATCAAGTCAATCAATTGAAAACATCGAAGTGATCTATTCTCTTAAGGTAACCCCTTTTGAAAACATTTTGTTTTTGAAAGTATCTCCCCAGCAGAGTCGCCAGTTCTGTGGACCTCCGTTTTTTAATCCGGGCCATACCTCTGTTCTGTAGAGATACGTGAACTGACTCTTTTTTATCGCTTAATGCTTTCGCATTTTTGAAAATTCACAGAGTCGCCACCGACCTTTTATTTTATCCAATTAAGGAAAGGTTTATAAAAGAAACAGAAAAAAGACCTTTAAGAAATTCTGGGTAAGGGGGTAGGTTATACAAAGGGAAGGTGTTAGCACCCTTTGTATCCATGGTTATCCATGGGCTCTTAAGTTTGCTTAGCTCACTTGTTTTTCGATCACTTTTCAATTGCTTTAGAATGCTCATATGTGGTTCCAAATACTTTTGTAAATTGAATTTTGTAATGATCCGTGTGTGGATGTATACAAAATGCTTGTTTTATCTTTCGAAAGATGTTTTTGAAAAGAACGTTAACTTTGTAATAATTCGTGTTTGGATGTATACAAAGTATTGTCTTTTTTGGAAAGTTTTGAAAAAACAACAGTGTATGAGAATTTTGTTTGTTTTGATTTGAGCAAGCAAACTAGGAGGTCTACCCTGAGTTGTAAGGTCTTTATCCTATTTCCTTTAAAAATCTATCCTTTCATCGGGTATAAACGCAAGGTTCGATTTTGTACTCGTAACAGTGGAATTTTGACTTTGATTTTGAAAAGAATGAGAAAGGGATTACCTTAAAAGGTGCAAGTGTGATTGTGATTGTATTCAGATATTTTATCTTTGAAGTTAGTGATCTAACGGTTCAATTTTATCTTTGACATACACGCAGTTTATATTTGCTGGAAATTAAAATGTGGAAATGTAAAGTGCGGAAAGTAAATCTACGCTATTACATCGATTGTGCAGGAAATGTAAACTAGCCTATTTACATGAATTTGACATCCTATACATTTATCTAGGAATTTAAATTGCAAGAAAAATAAAAGGCATGTTTTTGGATTTTTTATGATTTGATTTTAATTAATTAATGCAGGGTTAATTAAATTAAAATGAAGAAAAAAGATGAAAATAGATTTAAACCTAGAAATTAAGTTTAAAATATGTACAAAATATTTGTTAATTAATTTTAAAACAAAACTAATTTTTTTGGAATTTTTGAAATTGATTTAAGTTAATTAAAACATAATTATGCAAATAATTATACAAATAATTAAAACTTAAAGATAAAATTATTCAAAATATGTACAAAATTAGTTTATAATATATAAACAATATTTAACATAAAGAACAATTTTTTTTATGATTTTTTGATTGGTTAGAATAATTAAGAAGCAAATATATAAATATATACTAATTAATTATACAAAATATTGAAATTTTGAAGGAAAATAAAATATTTTTATTTCAGAAAATAATATATTATTTTAGAAGTCTAAAAATATTTTTTGTGTATTTTTTGGATTTTTAAAACTATTTTTAATTAATTTAACAAAGAAATTAAAATAAAAATAGAAAATAAAAGGATACTGATTAGGTGTGGTTGATTGGAGAGTCCATGGTAAGGACTGCTTTGTCTGGTGCGTTGGATTAGGAGATGGATGGATCGGATGGTGGAAAGCATGAGGGACCATAGCACGTGGAACACCTGCAAAACACTGAATTCAAGGTCAGTTTAAAAAAAAAACACGCGCGCGCCTCTCAGCGAATCAGAGGGCGCCACGCATCATCTTCAACCTTCAGATGGGTTTTTACACCGTTCATTTGCAGGTGGTGTAAAAAACCCAATCTTTTACACCTGGTGATAATAGCGAATGCAAGCAAACATGAGTATAAATTTGGCGCGATGCCATGGTTGAGTTCGTATTGTTCACGCGAGTTTAATGGTGCTATTTAGAACTTGTAATTTTGCCTAATTTGGAAAACCCTAATTTTGAGATGAAGAACCCTAAAATGGTAGTTTCGTGTATACGTGTTCAAACTTCAATTAAGTTTCCAGAAATGATCTACACATCAAACCAAACTCAAATATATGTCTACATCTTGTTAAGCATGCGTGGATAACCAGATACGAATTGATTTAAGTTCGAACAAATTATGACCTGTATAGCTCGATTTAGTGAGCTTCAAGGCTTGTAATGGATTGGAATAGTTTCAGTGAAGCTCAGAGATGATGTTTGAATGCTTAGTTTGTATTGAAATTGACTGAAATTAAAAATTCGAATTTGAATTTTCTTTGAAATTTTTCAAGTGGTTACAAGTGTATTATGAGTAAGGCTTTGTTTCTGAACTTGTCTCCCTATGTTACTGAAGCATGATAGCCTATTTATAAGCATTGGAGTGCTTAAAAAATAAGCTAAGAAGCATTCATGAGCTTTGTTGGAATCTTGACTTTTCAAGCTTAAAACTTAAGCCACCATTGCTTGATCTCCACACCTTTGCTCTAGGCTTTCCTTGCAGCTTCCTTGCTGCATAATTAAGTCAATTGTGGAGGCTTTAGCTTAAGATTAAAGCTATGCATTATCCTTCCTTTTTTCCTTTTTTAATTTAATCTTAAATGATAAAATTAAATCAAAAAAATGGAGAAAAATGTTATGGGCTTGGTCTTGGTCGTGGGAGGCCCATTATATTATGGAAATGATGTTTGAACCATGAAAACTTGGCCCCATTTGGAAAAAATGCATTTTTGAGCAATGTTGATTTTATGCATTTTCCAAAATTTAGCCAACTTCAACAAGGTGTAACTCCCTCAATTTTTGTCATATGAAGGAGATCTTGCACTTTTTGGAAACCTCAAAGAGTCCTCTAACCAATGTCTTTGGTCTCATGTCAAAATGATTTTTGATGCTCCTTGTGTGTCCTTTTGAAAAAAGTGTCTTTTTGTTGACTTTGAAAATGACCTGTAATGTCTTTGATCATATTTTTCAAATGGTGAATCCAATGACCATGGGATCAATGGAATTTGAAAGATAATTGAATTTCCTTCAAAATGAGATTTGGTTTGAATTTTTTGGATGAAGGATGAGAGAGTTATGATCAGTCAAAGTTGAGTTGACTTTTCAGGCAAAAACCCTAATTTTGAATCTTAGGGTTTTGTTGATTTTTGATCTTTCCTTGATGAATTATGATCATCCAATGATCAAATGATGAATCCTTTGACAAAATATGGATTTTGACAAAAAATTTCATTTTTGACTGTCTGTTGACTTTTTGGTCAAACGGGTCGTCTGTTGACTATTTGAGCTGCTGACGGTGCGTCTGAGTGAATTGAAGTTTGAAAATTTGTATGATGGTACTTTGAGATATATGGATGTGTATTAAATCCATTTGAGCTCTCAAAAACTTGTTTCTCCTGTAAAAACAAGAAAACCCTAGTCAAGGACTGTTTATGTAGGAGACAGTTAAGCGTACCTGATTTTTGTGCAGTGTTGAGTCTCTGCTAATCGCGTGATATTCAGAAGACTTCTAGAACAAAAATCTTGGAATTTTGAATTGTGAAAGATTGATTTGATTGATGGTACAAAACACTGAGAATTGTACTGCCAGCAGTTTGGCTGTCGACTGACTGTCCAGGTATTGATGTAGCAGTTAGAGTGAAAAATCAACAGTCAAAGTTAATTTTATTTTTTGTTGTTTTTGTTTTATGTTTTATGTGAAAAATGAAAGTTTATTTACATGACTTGTTAGAAAAACACAGACATAATAAATAACTAATATTTACTGTATGCCAGTACAGTCTGAGTTTCCTGATTCTGCGCCTGCAAAAAGATTTAACTCTATACCAATTGTGTCAGTACTATTTATCTGTAAATAAATAAATAGCATGTGTGAAGTAATAAACAGTATTTGGCGTTTGCGTAAGAATAAATTCAACTGCAAGCCAAATTACTGTATAAGAAAAATTCTAAAAACTAAGTATTTCATATGTCAGGATATTAGTTGAAATAAAAATCCATGATTATATGAGACTCTTAATTTTCAGATTGGAGTTTTCTTAAAAATGATGCGGGCAAATTTTGGGGTATAACAGATGGTTACATAAAGATTATAATAGTGCAAACATCATAACAATGATTATTCAACATAATCAAACATATCACATTTTTCAACACTTATACTTCCTCGTGCCCTTCAATTCTAATTCTGTTAACTATCCCTACTTTGATGAAAATCTCATACAACACTCTTCCATATGGGATGAGAAAAGTTATCTGGTTCCTTGAAGCAATGATAGTTTCTTTGAGATATTTAAAGAAAATCTTGGGAAGGTTGATGCGGTTATTAAAGGAGAGAAGGAATAGAAATTGCTTGTCTTCCTTTCTGAGTTCTTCTGTCTCAGTTTCCCTAAGACGAAGGTTTGAAAGGAGAATTTGAAACCAAACTCTGTAGATGGGTCGAAAAATATTTGGGGAGGAGGTCTTTGGGTTATGGTCAACCGAGTTCATAAACCGATGAATGGGATTCGCGTCAAAATCATAGTTAAACAAATAGTAATTCACTGAAGCACCGACATCTTGGCATTCAATTGCATTAGTGATTATTATTCTGGTGATCCTTAGAGAATGTCCAAACACAGAGGATCAAATTTCATTTTCTTCTAAATGAACGAATGCATTCACTCATAACTCTTTCACAAGGTCAGGAAAGATTGAACCCTTGAGCATGGCAAAGTAGTTTTGTCATTCTTTAGTTATTACCTGCTTTGTGAGGTTGTATCCTCTAGCTCTCAAATCTCTGAACTTGATTATTTGTTCATTGATGACAAAGAGCTGTTGTTCATCTCCCTGGAAGGTTCTTACTGCCATAATGAGTTTGAAAGGGAGTAGAGAACAAGAGAAATTGAACTGAAGTGAATGAAAAGGTTATGACTCAAGTTGTATAAATAGAGGAAAGAAACATTGAGGAAATGAAACGGTTATGTTTCAAGAATGAAATCTGCACAGAGATTCATAATGAAAATAATGACTGAAAAAGAAGTGATTAATTCAATTACGATACACAAGAAAGTCATGATGAGATGAAGAGGGTAAGATTATAAATCGGATTAATCATGGCAAAATTCATTAGTCTAAAAAAATCGTTACCCAACTAAAACAAAATTTTATAAAATGGTACCGGTACCCAACTAAAACTCAAGGTACTAAAGAATTTGCCTAAAATTAATCAAAAACACTTAAAGCACAAATTCAGGAGTGTCAAGATATGACTGGAGAGAGGATGGCGGGACAAAATGTTATAAAATGGGCTTATCCAAAAAAATTATAGGCCCAAGATTGATGAAATCCTCAAATCCAAAATCAAAAGCTGAGAAAAAGTAGGGTTAGAGATTTTCTTAACTTCGATTCGTAATCAGATTTGATCGATCGATTCTTTCGGACACGAAACTGAAACGCGAGTTGTGAATCAATGGCGACACAAACGATAAAGCGAAATCCAATGTTCGTGAAGGCCGAGCAGCTGAAACCAGGAACAAGCGGACACACTCTGACAGGATTTAGTCTTTCTTCCAAGAATTAGATCTTCAAAAGGTGTCAGTCTTTGAATTGGGGGAACTTCAGATGAATCTAATGCATCATCTTTTCAGAAGAATTTTATCTTTTAGAAACCTTAGTTTCTTCTTCATATTCTTCATAAGTGATTTCTAGATCTGAGAAAATAGTAACCAACTTTGATTTTCTAAGTCAAGGTTATCATCAAATCTTATACTCCCTCCGTCCCATAATGAGTGACCCAGCACACCATTTTACACAGTTTAAGAAAAATGCATAAAAGTAAGAGAAATAATATTGTTTTTACTATAGTACCCTTATAATGTATTGCAAATTATGAAATCTTATTTAATTAGAGGGTAGAATTGGAAGAAATGCATTAAAAATTGAAATGGGTCATTCATTTTGGGACATTATTTTATTCCAAATGGGTCACTCATTGTGGGACGGAGGGGAGTACCAGTTGATCTTTCCACAAAGCATGTATATTTGTTGTAATGATTACTCTAAAGCCTTTAGAGCATTAAAGTAACATAATACATCTCTTGTATTTCATCATCAAATTCTTTTTGTTCTTAGAATATCTAAAAGCATAATGTGACTCATCTTTGCTTTTGTGTTTATCGCCCGTGTTCTTTGACTTTAGTCAAACATAGTGACAAGTTAATATTTCTTTTCATTGATAAAAACATATTATCAAATGACATCATATGAAGTCACGCTAATACATCATAAGCTTAGCGTCAAATGTTTTGATTGGTTCATGAAAACAATCAATGATGTTATTTAGCAGTATTTACATCAGATAAACACATCGATCAATATGAAAACAAAAGTTCATTAATTGATTAGAGATGGTTACATAAATATTATAATAGTGCAAACATCTTAACAATGAATATTCAACATAATCAAACATATCACATTTTTCAACACTTAATACTTCCTCGCACCCTTCATTTCTAATTCTGTTAACTATCCTTGCTTTGATGAAAATCTAAGACAACACTCTTCCATATGGGATGAGAAAAGTTATCTGGTTCCTTAAAGCAATGATAGTTTCTTTGAGATAGTCAAAGAAAATCTTGGGAAGGTTGATGCGGTTATTAAAGGAGAGAAGGAATAGAAACTGCTTGTCTTCCTTTCTGAGTTCTTCTGTCTCAGTTTCCCTAAGACGGAGGTTTGAAAGGAGAATTTGAAACCAAACTCTGCAGATGGGTCGAAAAATCTTTTGGGAGGAGGTCTCTGGGTTATGGTCAACCGAGTTCATAAACCGATGAATGAGATTTGCGTCAAAATCATAGTTAAACAAATAGTCATTCACTGAAGCACCAACATCTTGCCATTCAATTGCATTAGCGATTATTATTCTGGTGATCCTTAGAGAGTGTCCAAACACAGAGGATCAAATTTCATTTTCTTCTAAAGGAACGAATGCGTTCACCCATAATTCTTTCACAATGTCAGCAAAGATTGAACCCTTGAGCATGGCAAAGTAGTTTTGTCGTTCTTTAGTTATTACCTGCTTTGTGAGGTTGTATCCTCTAGCTCTCAAATCTCTGAACTTGATTCTTTGTTCATTGATGACAAAGAGCTGTTGTTCATCTCCCTGGAAGGTTCTTACTGCCATGATGAGTTTGAAAGGGAGTAGAGAACAGGAGAAATTGAACTGAAGTGAATGAAAAGGTTATGACTCAAGTTGTATAAATAGAGGAAAGAAACATAGAAAAAACGAATCAGTTATGTTTCAAGAATGAAATATGCACATAGATTCATAATGAAAATAATGACTGAAAAAGAAGTCATTAATTCAATTACAATTCACAAGAAACTCATGATGAGATGATCAAGAGGGTAAGATTATAAATCAGATTAATCATGCCAAAATTCATTTGTCTAAAAAAAATCGTTACCCAATAAATTTTAACTCAAAGATGATTAAACTTAGTGCGTTTAAACGAATTGGAATAAAATTTATAAAAAATTGTAAAATTTGCGGTTAAATCAAGTTCATATTAAATGCTATTATTTTCTAATATTTTTTACTTTTTAAAATAAAAAACGTTTCAATCTAATAAATAAATAAAAAAGAACACTGATAAATATTTAACATATCATTCATGATTTTATATATATGGGAACAATACATTAAATATAACCTAACTATTACCTTTGATCTTTTTTTTAAAAGACAGTTGACTGAATAACCGATATATCTTATTTATATATAGTTAAGATATATTAGTTATTCATAAGTTAAAATAAGTCAACTGTCTCATATAAAAAAGATCATAGTTAAGTATTATATATATATATATATATATATATATATATATATATATATATATATATATATAATATGACAAAGTTAATTATTTTTTGTAACAAGTTACATATTATTATTGTTGTTTGTGTTCTTAATTATTATCCTCTTTAATTAGCCCCTTGTGCACGGGTGGGGAGCCGCGACACCTTTCTTCTTTTTCACATCCTCTGGTGTATGGGTTGGCCGGAGTTCGTTTGCAAAACTTAGCATTTTTTTGGTTGCATGTGAGAGTGTTTCTTCTCATTGCACCATAACCAATACTTTTGACAGCAACACCTTGTGTAAATAAGGAGCAAACTAAAAGGGCACTTAAGAACACAACCAACATTGCCTTTGCCATTGTGATATATAGTTAAGTTGTAAATAAGAAGTTGGTGATGAAGATATTCACAACTTGAGGTGATGAAGTTATTCACAACTTGATTTTGGTTAGGGGTTGCATGTGTTTAAATAATATTTTTTTCAGTCTATAATTAGTCATTCGACAAATTATAGCTATCTCAAATTAGATATAGATTACAAATGTGCAACCACAACGAAATTCAAGGATGTTCACTAATTTTTCTTGCCTATATATGAAAATGACCCATAATAGTATTTTTTTTAATTTTTAAATTAACAAATTAGCTTTTTACCATTAATATTATAACATGATGACCGTGTATGATTTTTTAAAAAAAAAAATAGTTATTTTTTAAGATTAATTTTTTTTTTGAACGAGATTAAATTTTTAATTTAAGATTAAATTTTTTTTGACTGAGATTAAATTTTTTTTCTATCTCCTACAAAACGTGACTTTAAAAAATAAAATCTTCGGCCGATTTTTTAAAGAAAGTTAATCTTAAGGGTTAATCTTTTACTACTATATAGTAATATTGAAAGTGTTTGATTTTAGTCTAAATTATATTAAAAGTTTTGATTTATCTTTATAATATTAAATTTTCTAATTTTAATATAGGGAAATGGTAACAAGTACATTCAGGACAATGATTAAGCATTCCAAAATAGTAAATTTATCTCGCTAATCTGCGTATTTAAGGCCTTGAAAATTAAAATATTAATTTTTTTATAAAATACTTTTTTTTTTGAAAAACTTAACCATTGTCCTGAGTGCACTAGTTAACAAGATTCTTTAATATATCTTTCAATTTTGATCTTTAGAATGAAATGGCATTATGAAGAGATATTAATTGCTATTTTTAAGCACGTGGGACATTAGATTTTCATTTTAATTTATTTATTTTTGCAACTAAGTTGGTTTTTTGAAAAATTTATAAAAGAATTTTTTTTTTTATAAAATTTAGTGTTAGACCAGACACATGCAAGAGAAAGGTAAAGTGAAAACTAAAATTGATCTTGTTGTCTAGAAATCTTAACATCACTTTCTTTTCACTAATGATACCTTCTATATTCGAGAGTAGACATTAATTTATTGTAATTGATTTTTGTTAACAACTATTAGATTACATGTTATTATTTCTATTGGGCCCTTTTAGATACTTATGTTGTATTGGGCCTTGTACTTTAGCCCATATGATATAGTTAGGTTATACATGCTAACTGTAACATAACTCTTCACCAATTCAATATTCAGTATTCAATATGAAAACAAAAGTTCATTAATTGATTAGAGATGGTTACATAAAGATTATAATAGTGCAAACATCTTAACAATGAATATTCAACATAATCAAACATATCACATTTTTCAACACTTAATACTTCCTCGCACCCTTCATTTCTAATTCTGTTAACTATCCTTGCTTTGATGAAAATCTAAGACAACACTCTTCCATATGGGATGAGAAAAGTTATCTGGTTCCTTAAAGCAATGATAGTTTCTTTGAGATAGTCAAAGAAAATCTTGGGAAGGTTGATGCGGTTATTAAAGGAGAGAAGGAATAGAAACTGCTTGTCTTCCTTTCTGAGTTCTTCTGTCTCAGTTTCCCTAAGACGGAGGTTTGAAAGGAGAATTTGAAACCAAACTCTGCAGATGGGTCGAAAAATCTTTTGGGAGGAGGTCTCTGGGTTATGGTCAACCGAGTTCATAAACCGATGAATGAGATTTGCGTCAAAATCATAGTTAAACAAATAGTCATTCACTGAAGCACCAACATCTTGCCATTCAATTGCATTAGCGATTATTATTCTGGTGATCCTTAGAGAGTGTCCAAACACAGAGGATCAAATTTCATTTTCTTCTAAAGGAACGAATGCATTCACCCATAATTCTTTCACAATGTCAGCAAAGATTGAACCCTTGAGCATGGCAAAGTAGTTTTGTCGTTCTTTAGTTATTACTTGCTTTGTGAGGTTGTATCCTCTAGCTCTCAAATCTCTGAACTTGATTCTTTGTTCATTGATGACAAAGAGCTGTTGTTCATCTCCCTGGAAGGTTCTTACTGCCATGATGAGTTTGAAAGGGAGTAGAGAACGGGAGAAATTGAACTGAAGTGAATGAAAAGGTTATGACTCAAGTTGTATAAATAGAGGAAAGAAACATAGAGAAAACGAATCAGTTATGTTTCAAGAATGAAATATGCACATAGATTCATAATGAAAATAATGACTGAAAAAGAAGTCATTAATTCAATTACAATTCACAAGAAACTCATGATGAGATGATCAAGAGGGTAAGATTATAAATCAGATTAATCATGCCAAAATTCATTTGTCTAAAAAAAATCGTTACCCAATAAATTTTAACTCAAAGATGATTAAACTTAGTGTGTTTAAACGAATTGGAATAAAATTTATAAAAAATTGTAAAATTTGCGGTTAAATCAAGTTCATATTAAATGCTATTATTTTCTAATATTTTTTACTTTTTAAAATAAAAACGTTTCAATCTAATAAATAAATAAAAAAGAACACTGATAAATATTTAACATATCATTCATGATTTTATATATATGGGAACAATACATTAAATATAACCTAACTATTACCTTTGATCTTTTTTTTAAAAGACAGTTGACTGAATAACCGATATATCTTATTTATATATAGTTAAGATATATTAGTTATTCATAAGTTAAAATAAGTCAATTGTCTCATATAAAAAAGATCATAGTTAAGTATTATATATATATATATATATATATATATATATATATATATATATATATATATATATATATATATATATATATATATAATATGACAAAGTTAATTATTTTTTGTAACAAGTTACATATTATTATTGTTGTTTGTGTTCTTAATTATTATCCTCTTTAATTAGCCCCTTGTGCACGGGTGGGGAGCCGCGACACCTTTCTTCTTTTTCACATCCTCTGGTGTATGGGTTGGCCGGAGTTCGTTTGCAAAACTTAGCATTTTTTTGGTTGCATGTGAGAGTGTTTCTTCTCATTGCACCATAACCAATACTTTTGACAGCAACACCTTGTGTAAATAAGGAGCAAACTAAAAGGGCACTTAAGAACACAACCAACATTGCCTTTGCCATTGTGATATATAGTTAAGTTGTAAATAAGAAGTTGGTGATGAAGATATTCACAACTTGAGGTGATGAAGTTATTCACAACTTGATTTTGGTTAGGGGTTGCATGTGTTTAAATAATATTTTTTTCAGTCTATAATTAGTCATTCGACAAATTATAGCTATCTCAAATTAGATATAGATTACAAATGTGCAACCACAACGAAATTCAAGGATGTTCACTAATTTTTCTTGCCTATATATGAAAATGACCCATAATAGTATTTTTTTTAATTTTTAAATTAACAAATTAGCTTTTTACCATTAATATTATAACATGATGACCGTGTATGATTTTTTTTAAAATAAAAATAGTTATTTTTTAAGATTAATTTTTTTTTTAAACGAGATTAAATTTTTAATTTAAGATTAAATTTTTTTTTACTAAGATTAAATTTTTTTTCTATCTCCTACAAAACGTGACTTTAAAAAATAAAATCTTCGGCCGATTTTTTAAAGAAAGTTAATCTTAAGGGTTGATCTTTTACTACTATATAGTAATATTGAAAGTGTTTGATTTTAGTCTAAATTATATTAAAAGTTTTGATTTATCTTTATAATATTAAATTTTCTAATTTTAATATAGGGAAATGGTAACAAGTACATTCAGGACAATGATTAAGCATTCCAAAATAGTAAATTTATCTCGCTAATCTGCGTATTTAAGGCCTTGAAAATTAAAATATTAAATTTTTTATAAAATACTTTTTTTTTTTTGAAAAACTTAACCATTGTCCTGAGTGCACTAGTTAACAAGATTCTTTAATATATCTTTCAATTTTGATCTTTAGAATGAAATGGCATTATGAAGAGATATTAATTGCTATTTTTAAGCACGTGGGACATTAGATTTTCATTTGAATTTATTTATTTTTGCAACTAAGTTGGTTTTTTGAAAAATTTATAAAAGAATTTTTTTTTTTATAAAATTTAGTGTTAGACCAGACACATGCAAGAGAAAGGTAAAGTGAAAACTAAAATTGATCTTGTTGTCTAGAAATCTTAACATCACTTTCTTTTCACTAATGATACCTTCTATATTCGAGTGTAGACATTAATTTATTGTAATTGATTTTTGTTAACAACTATTAGATTACATGTTATTATTTCTATTGGGCCCTTTTAGATACTTATGTTGTATTGGGCCTTGTACTTTAGCCCATATGATATAGTTAGGTTATACATGCTAACTGTAACATAACTCTTCACCAATTCAATATTCAGTATTCAAATTCAGTTTTACCGCCACCTATTATCTTCTCCATGGCTCTTCTTCTTTCCATGGAAACATGACTTTACTCTATAATATGGTATCAGAAGATTAAACACAACAAACCTTTCATTCTTTCATCACCTGCATCGCTTCCTTTTCTTTTCTTTGCATTCATCCAAATCATGAAATCTGAAAGCGATTATGAATCTATCCACAACACCGAAAATCCTCCTCTTCATCAAGATCCATCAATGAACCCTAGAAACCCCTATTACCTTCATCCTGGTGAGAATCTAGGAGCCACCATTGTTGCACCACCGCTCGACGACAACAACAATCACAATTGGAGCAGATTAATGAAACGGGCCCTAACATCAAAGAACAAAGTTTCTTTTATCAATGGATCTCTTTCCAAACCTTCTGAATCAGACAAGAACTATGAACTCTGGGATCGTGCTAATAGCATGGTGCTATCTTGAATCAATCGCACTCTTTCACCGCACATCGCATAGAGCACGATTTGTTTCGATTCTGCATTCGATCTCTGGGAAGACCTTCGCGAAAGATTCACTAAAGGTAATCATTTTAGATTTTCAGACCTTCTGCGTGAAATGCATTCTATTCAACAGGGTGATCGTTCTCTATCAACATACCTCATGGATTTGAAGATTTTGTGGGATGAATTAGAGGATCTGCGACCTACTCCTTCTTGTTCTTTCCCTACCCCCTGCACATGTGGATTGTCCAAAGTTGTTCGTAACTTCAAGCATATGGAATATGTTACCTGTTTCTTGAAGGGATTGAGCGACAACTATTAAAGCATTCGCACCCAAATCCTTCTCCTTGATCCACTTCCTCCCATCAGTCGAGTTTATTCCTTAATCACACAACAACAAGTCAATTCCACATCCAATTCTACAATTCTTTATGCAAACAACAACAATTTCAAAGGCAGAGGTCGTGGCTCAGGCAAAAATGCAATGGTATGCACCAATTGCAGTAAAACCAACCATACCATTGAAACCTGTTACTTCAAACTTGGGTTTCCCCTAGGCTACCGCAATAAGAACCCTAAGAACACCTCTGAGCAGAAAACACAGGCTACTACAGAGACACTACCCACTATATCCAAGGAAGAGTATCAGCACCTGTTGCAGCTTCTACAACAATCCAAGAAAGAAACTCCTAAAGATGATAATGCTGCCATAACATGTATGAATCATACAGGTAATGCTCTTTCTAATCCTTCTACATGGATTTTAGATTCAGGTGCATCTCACCATCTTTTCCCCCGTATCACTTGTTTTTCTGAAATCCATTGTATTAATCCTGTGCATATTAACTTACCTAATAATACTCACATGACTGCTCATTTTTTTGGAACTATGCATATTAATCATTCTCTTAGTCTACAACATGTATATTACATACCTCAGTTTAAGTTCAGCCTAATATCTATTTCCAAACTTTGCCAAAATTCTTCTTATAGTGTAACTTTCTTACACAACTCCTGTTACATATAGGATGTGTCTACCAAGCAGAAGATTGGCCAAGTCATCCCTCTTAACAACTTGTGCATTTTATATAGCACACCTATGTCTACTAATAAAACTCAGAGCTCTTGTAACAATGTCATTTCTGCTATTTTTGATAATAATACTTCTATTTCACTGTGGCATCATAGATTGGGACACCCCTCCAATGAAGTATTGTTACAAATGTCTAAATCTTTCCTTAATATTACATTTCATAAACATACACCTTGTCATACATGTCACCTCTCCAAGCAATGTAAACTACCTTTCCCAACAAGTAATACTAAATCCAATAAATGTTTTGACTTAACTAACATGGATATTTGGGGTCCCATTGTCGTTCCATCTTTAGATGGATTTAAATACTTCCTGACCATTGTAGACGATTTTTCTAGGTATACCTGGACATTTCTTATGCATACTAAGTCAGAAACTAGACATCATGTTCAAAATTTCATTACATATTGCCAAACTCAGTTCTCCTGCACTATTAAACACATCAGATATGATAATGGACCTGAGTTCCTTATGGTATCTTATTATGCTTCCCTTGGAATTCAACATCAGACAAGTTGTGTTGAGACACCTCAACAGAATTCTCTGGTGGAAAGAAAGCATAGGAACTTGCTGCAAGTAACTAGATCTTTACTTTTTCAATCTAAACTTACTAAACCTTTTTGGTCATTTGCATTATGTCATGCCACTTACCTCAAAAATAGAATTTGCAGCCCCACTATACAAAATAAAACACCTCATGATTTTCTATTTCAGATACCTCCTTCATTTAATAACCTCAAGACCTTTGGATGCTTAGCTTATGTTTCCACTCGTACAAGGAACAGAGATAAGCTTGATCCAAGGGCCTCTCAATGTATATTTTTAGGATTCACATTAGGCATTAAAGGCTATTTACTTTTTGACTTTAAAACTAGATCTATCTTCACGTCTAGGAATACTATTTTTCATGAAAATCAATTTCCCTTCACCCCCTCTCCCACACATAATACAGAAACCAATTCCACTACTGACAGTTCCACTATTCCCCTTATATTTGACATGGAATTCAATATATCTCCTCCTCATAAACTGCCTAATTCTGTGAACAATTATGCTCCCATCATAACACCTTTTACTAATGATTCTCAAGATTCCTTTGATTATGATAACACACATCAGGATCCTACACACACTGATAACACACATCAAGAAATTACACACACTGATAACACCCAGGATAATGTTCAGACCATTGAACAACTCACAATGATATCAATGAAATTAGGCATTCTACTAGATTGAAATCCACCCCTGCCTATTTAAAAGACTTTATGTGCCGTGTTTCTAATAACTCACCTATATATGACATCTCTAAATACATTTCATATGCTAATCTTGCACCTGCATATCATGCTTATATATCTACTACTACTACTACTACCTATGATCCATTATCCTACAAAGAGGCTAGCTCTCATCCTCAGTGGACTAAAGCCATGAATGATGAGCTCCAAGCCCTTACTTTGAACAAGACATGGATCCTCACGTCACTGCCTCCAGATAAGAAAACTATAGGATCTAAATGGGTGTTTAAAACCAAATTTAAATCTGATGGCACTTTAGAAAGGCATGATGTCAGACTTATTGCACAAGACTTCAAACAAATTGAAGGTATAGATTTTTTTAATACTTTTTCCCCTATTGCAAAGCTCACCATTGTAAGAATCATTCTGGCCCTTGCTGCCTCCTTAAACCTTTTCCTATTTCAATTGGATGTTCACAATGCATTCCTACATGGTGATTTGGAAGAAGAAGTATACATGACCTTGCCTAAGGGAATGACTACTTCTAAACCAAATCAGGTTTGTAGGCTTCTCAAATCTCTATATGGACTCAAACAATCCAGCAGGCAGTGGTTTGAGAAATTGTCCAAAGTGCTTCTTAACAATAACTACAAACAATGCACTTTTGATCATTCCCTTTTTATACATAACTGTAACTCATACTTCACTTTCATTCTGGTTTATGTTGATGATTTGTTGATTGCAGGTAATAATATCCAGCCTATCTCAAACAAAACAGCTCCTGCACCAACATTTCCACTTGAAAGACCTTGGACCACTAAAGTAATTTTTGGGACTCGAAGTAGCAAGAAACTCAACAGGAATTCACATCAATCAAAGAAAATACAAACTTGATCTCCTCTCCACAGCTGGACTTCTTGCCTGCAAACCAGCCAAGACACCCATGGCACGAGACACAAGACTGTCCTCGCATAATGGCACAATCATGTCTGACCCTACCTAATTCAGACGGCTTGTTGGTCAACTCATCTATCTTCTCAACACTCGCCCAGACATAGCTTATGTTGTTCAGAAGCTTAGTCAACACATGAATTCCCCAACAAATCTTCACTTCGAAACTGCTCTAAGGGTTCTGCGTTACCTCAAGACTTCACCAGCTCAAGGATTATTCTTTCCCAGCACACAACCTCTACAACTCAAAGCATTCTCCGACTCTGACTGAGCCACATGCCGTGACACTCGCCGGTCCATCACAGGTTACTACATCTATCTCGGGCCATCTCTCGTATCATGGAAGTCCAAGAAACAACCCACAGTTTCTCGTAGCTCAACAGAAGCCGAATACAGATCAATGGCAACCACTGTGTGTGAAATACAATGGATCACCAATCTTCTTCAAGACCTTAAAGTACCCTTTCAAACACCAGCAAACTTATATTGTGATAATGCTTCCGCAGACTGTTAGCTGAAGATTTCGTTTTATATTGTTTGTCCTTCGAAGGAGTTGAGAATCGAAGGAAAGATGGTTACTGATGGCCATCCCTTAAAAATATAAAAGAATGGCTACTGATGGTCATGCTTCGAGAATAAAGACTTCTGAGTCCGATGAAGATAGTGAACACTGAAAGACTAATGAAAACATATGTCTTCGGGACTTAGACAAAATTTATAGAATATGTATTTAAGTATTACTACTTAGCGTGTTTTCGTAGTGTTTTTAATACACTGCCACGCGTCGAAGACGGACTCAGGCGGGAAGATTTGAAAATCGAAGACGGTTTTGTAACCGTCCAATAACAGATGGCTTCGCTGGAAGTTCTTATGAGAAACGTGGCAGCAGATTAGTGTAGGACCGTTAAGGTCGAAACTAGTATAAATAGGAGTTTTAATGATAGGATTCTGTGTGTTCATTTTGTACAAATCACTCACATATTTACTCAAGTATCAAGCGTTAAGAGAAAGAGTTCGCTGAGAAAATGTACGTATGACACCACCATTTTAATACATGTGTATTGTATTTCGTTTTCGAATATATTTCAGAATTATTGCATTCCAGTTATTTCTTGTCATTTACATTCCTGTATCTTTATTTTAATATCACTTACTTTCGAATTTACTTTCACGATTATTTACTTTCAAAATCTTTAACGTTTCTGCAGTTTAAGATTCTTTATGTTTTAACAGTCTTTAAGTTTCATATGTTATGTTACTTATCTTTTCGTTGAAGTTAGAATTACATATAACAAAGTAATTATCAAGATTATTTGTTCTTTAATCGAACAACGCGTATCGAAGAGGACGAATCATGAATATGATTCGAATGAACATTGAAAACAATCTTTTTGACTATGTGTCCTAGGATCAATCTAGTCGATCCTGCGAGTAACCAAATCATATTTATTATAGTTTGGAAGACTAGCGGTTGTTTACCGGAAATCAGCGTAAACAAATTGGCACACCTGGTGGGATGTGTCAAGCGGATTGTTTTAATCAATTGCTTTGTTTTTGTCTAGACAATATCAAGATCTTGTATGAACCTTAGGAACGGTAAATTAAAGAACAGTGCACAACCGATTCCCAAACGAAGGTACAACAAGAAAATGGTCGGTACGGCCAGTACAGGGGGTGATCAGGATCCCCCACAAGGTTCAGGATCAGGAGCGGCAAATTCGACTTCCAGTCAGGGAACACAGAATACGACGGGTCCAAATGGATCGAGACCTGCAGATAATTCCCAGGCTATGCCTGAAAATACTACAGCGCCCTCAGGGACTGTTCCAGTTTCAGTGTCGACAACCGCACCCTCATCCACAAGTGCAGAAGATGTACTGTTTCCCTTGACAAATGCTGCAAACAATGCGTTTGGTCAAGGCACAAATTTTGGTTTCGAATGGAGACCAAATAGTCCATATGGAATGTCATACCCATATGGAACAGACGTACGAGGGGCAAGACCTATAAATGCCTCAACTAATAATACGACATTTTCACCGAATGTTAGTTCAGTGGGTCGAAGTGCATGCAACACTAATTTTTCTACCCAAATACCCCACTTCACCACAACTAATCAAGCCGCATTTCGACAAGAAATGGATGCAAGCAACCATGATATGGTAGGGGTCTTGGCCAGAGAATTAACTTCAGTCTTGAACCCACTAATGGCAAATGTTACTACTACAAATAGAGAAAACGTGGAAATTTTCCAAAAAATATCATCTCAAATGAATCGAATGGCAGAATTCATGGGAGTACCACCGCCAAAAAGGAAAGACAAACAGCCTTTAAATCAAGAAGAGAGGCCTATTTTGGAGCGTGTACAAGATATAGTCCCGCCACCCAGAACAGCTACTAGGGATATAGGCCCCTCACGAAGAACGGAGTCATTCGAAAGAACTCCAATAATTAACTTAGAGGATTCAAGTCAAAGGACCGTCCCCTTTCGACAAGAAATGGAGGAAGAGCGACCCAGATTGAGGATTGTGGGTAGGGACGAAAATCCAGATGAGATTGTCCAAAGAGTTAGAAGAGAAAATCTGGCCACAGAAAATAATTTAACTGCCATGATAGAAAGGGTTATGGCCAATAATGGCCTTAGTACTGGACTTAGACGTCCAAATTATACATCTCCTATATCAGACTATATCATGCAGACAGAATTGCCTAGGGGAACTAAGGTTCCCAAATTCACAAAATTTTCAGGCGAAACCAATGAGTCAACCGTGGAACATATTGCTAGATATTTGACAGAAGCGGGGGACTTAGCGGGAAACGAGGATTTAAGGATCAAATATTTCCCTAGTTCGCTGACAAAAAATGCCTTCATTTGGTTCACTACTTTGCCACCAAATTCGATAGATGCGTGGGCATACTTAGAAAGGTTGTTCCATGAGCAATTCTACATGGGTCAAACTAAGATAAGTCTGAAAGAATTGGCCAGTGTTAAGAGAAAATTCACAGAAACAATTGATGACTACTTGAATAGGTTCCGCCTGTTGAAATCAAGATGTTTTACAACAGTTCCGGAGCATGAACTCGTCGAAATGGCTGCGGGTGGTCTGGATTATTCAATAAGAAAGAAACTAGATACCCAATACCTCAGGGACATGGCCCAATTAGCGGATAGGGTTCGACAGGTCGAATGCCTGAAGGCAGAAAAAGCTAGGGCAAATAAAAGTTATAAGAAAGAAAGAGTGGCATACGTCGAAACAGAGGATGTTGATGATGAGTCTTTCAATGACTCATATAGCCCTGAAGAAGTCGAAATAGACTTGGTTGAGTTGAAAGAAGCGCCACCTTATGCTTGCAAATTGTTAAACCCTGCAAATGGAAAAAACCCAGTAGAAAATGATAAGAATGATAGGTTCCCTAAGAAAACTTATACATTTGACATTACCAAGTGTGATGAAATATTTGATTTACTGGTAAAAGATGGCCAAATGATACTACCTCCAAATTCCAAAATTCCTCCGTTGGAACAACGGAAGAAAAGAGGTTTTTGTAAATATCATGGTTTTTTAGGCCATAAAACTTCTCAATGTTTTCTTTTCAGGGATTTAATTCAAAATGCTCTCAATGATGGAAGGTTGAAGTTTGCTGACAAGACCAAGAGTCAAATGAGGGTAGATACCAATCCTCTGAACATTGTTGACGCTAGCTTCTGTGAGGTAGAAGATATCAACATGGTGGAGGCGTCTGAAGTCGAAGTTGTGGAAACCAAAACAATGTTCAATGGAAAGCAGGCTACTGAAAGCCTGAATGGTGACATAATCTTCCATACTGATGTTGAAGAATCTTCCAAGACAGAGATAACTGAAGCCTCGAAGGAAGAAAACAGTGAGGCCACTGAAGACCTCAGGATGAAACTCCAGAAAATCCAAATCTCTGAAGTTCCTCCAGCAGCAGTTAACATGGTCAGCGCCAGACGTCCAGTGTCCGAGTTTGGCGAATTAGAGACATGGCTGACGAGGCAAAATGGAGGCATCGAAGTTCCGCCAAGAACCGAAAGCCTCAAAGAATATCTCTGGAATTGTCACGAGAAAAATGGTGGCAAGCAATGGATGTGTCCAAGGTGTTCGATCATGCTGAGTCGAAGAGTCGAAGCCAACTTCGAAAGGGCTCGACGCGAAAGATGGGAACACCCAGGGAGAGAGCCAGATCCCCTACTACAACTGTACCCAAAGATGGAGGAAAGCTTGGTAGGATTTTTGGTCAGATGCCACAAAGGAAACACTGAAGTTGCTCTGTGCCCCAGATGTGGGGCAGTCTATGATGAAAGGCTCGCACGATCATTCGAACGCGTGTACTGCCATATGAGTAGAGAAACTCACGGGCTGCGTCCTAACCTTTATGGTTTCGACAGATGGACTCCAGCAAAGAGGCCTGATAGCCCACACCCTAGAGCTCGAAGGGTGACTTTCAAAGTCCCTGCAGATGCACCCAGGGATAGGTGGGTGCAAGCTGATGCAAGAAACAACAAATGGCGAAGTTGGGACCAAGGTGGAAGAACCGTAATGGCGTATAGGAAACAATTTCAAAGACCAAATCGAGAGGCGAATCGATTGGAGAATTATAAAGGAAAAAATCCTATGTCTCGGTCCCAGTGGAGAAGGCATCAGAGGATGAAAAAGTATCAGAAGGAATACAGGCCAAGAGAAGTTGGAGAATCTAGTAGCAACCAAGTCTCATACCAGGGGGCAAAGTCAAACAAACCTCCGGTGGAACGCAGATTATTCGAAGCTGAAAAACTCTTGGATGAAGAAGAGAAGATGCGTTCAAACTCTTGGAAAGAAGAGGACAGAATGACAAATGATTTTGATTCTGATGGAGTGTCATCCATAAATCTGAATTGCAATATGGTATCCGTACTCCCTCACGAATTTAATCAGGAAACTGAAGTAGAAGACTGTGAAGAGGATGATGTCGAAGAAATGACAAAACACAGACCTGTGTGTTACTATGTGCTGAATAATGGTGCAGTAGAGGAACAGAATGCTTTCTTCGAAAGACCAGATGAGGGTATGCGAAACCATTTGAAACCACTTTACATCAGGGCTAAGATTGAGAATGTTGGCATTAATAAAGTCCTAGTTGACGGAGGAGCAGCAGTGAACCTAATGCGTCAATACATGCTGAAAAGAATTGGTATGTTCGATACAGATATAAGGCCACATAACATGGTTTTATCTAACTATGAAGGCAAAATAGGACAAACACTGGGAGTTGTTCAAGTCAACTTGACAGTAGGCTCAGTTACTAGGCCAACCATGTTCATGGTTATACCAGCAAAAGCAAACTACAACCTTTTGCTTGGTAGGGAATGGATTCATGGGGTAGCAGCTGTACCCTCAACGATGCATCAGAGGGTGACAATTTGGAGAGAAGATGGTATAGTAGAGAATATCGAAGGTGATCAGAGTTACTACATGGCTGAAGTCAACCAGGTGAATAAAACCAACTTCGATAGAAATCTGGCCAACATAGGCCCTTGTCATGCTGCTGAAGAGATGTATACCCCAAATAAAAATGCATTATACTATTTGACTTTACACCCAAATGGATTCCAATGGGATAGAGAGATCATGGATGGTCCACCAGATACAGCACCATTGGAGAATTATCCAACAGTACGGCCAACAGGCTGGGACGATGACATTAATCATGTCTGAGTCTCTGTTCTTCGAAAAGATTTCGGCTTATGTGGCCGAGAACAAAAGAAAGGCGGCTCTCGAAGCCGAACTACCAAGTACAAAGATAGATACAGTTCTAACCAAAGAAGGAATAATAGACTTGGAAATATGTACTAGCTTCGAACTTCCTGAAGACACGGTTCCAGTTGAAGAAATCATAAGAGAAGAACCAAGTCAAAGGTTGGATGCAATATACGATGAGGAACCTTTGGGATTCGAAAAAGACCCGATGGCGTCGAACATAAAGATGTTGGCCCAAGATCCACTTGAAGAAGTAAATCTTGGAGACAATGATCAAAAGAGAATAACATATATCAGCGCGAAAATAGAACCAGAGTTGAAAGCAACGGTCATCAAAATGTTGAAAGAAAACAGAGATTGTTTCGCTTGGGATTATGATGAGATGCCTGGTCTTGGAAGGGATTTAGTTGAATTGAAATTACCAATAAAAGAAGGGAAGAAGCCAATAAAGCAAACTCCCAGAAGATTCGCGCCAGAGATTCACTCGAAGATTAAAACAGAGGTCGAAAGACTCTTACGTTGTAAATTCATCCAAACTACAAGGTATGTTGAGTGGATTGCTAATATAGTACCTGTAATTAAAAAGAATGGTTCATTAAGAGTATGCATAGACTTTCGTGACCTTAATGCAGCTACTCCTAAAGACGAGTATCCCATGCCTGTAGCAGAAATGCTAGTAGACTCAGCCGCAGGTTTTGAGTATTTGAGCATGTTGGATGGATATTCGGGATACAATCAAATTTTTATAGCAGAAGATGATGTATCCAAGACAGCATTTCGTTGCCCAGGAGCAATAGGCACTTACGAATGGGTTGTGATGCCTTTTGGTTTGAAAAACGCTGGGGCAACTTATCAAAGAGCAATGAATTCTATATTTCACGATTTTATAGAAACATTCATGCAAGTGTATATAGATGACATTGTGGTCAAATCTACCTCGGGTATGAGTCATCTCGATCATCTGAGCCAATCATTCGAAAGAATGAGGAAATATGGCTTGAAGATGAACCCCCTTAAATGTGCTTTCTTTGTGCAGGCAGGTGATTTCTTGGGTTTCGTAGTCCACAAAAAAGGGATAGAAATCAACCAAAACAAGACAAAAGCCATTATGGAAACCAAGTCTCCATCCACAAAGAAAGAATTACAATCATTATTGGGTAAGATAAATTTCTTAAGAAGATTTATCTCTAACTTAAGTGGACGCACGCAAGCTTTCTCGCCTCTACTACGGCTTAAGCAAGGAAGGTTCGAATGGCGTGCAGAACATCAAGAAGCTTTTGATCAGATAAAGCAATATTTGACGTGTCCACCAATTCTGTCTCCCCCAAATGGGAAGAAGCACATGCGCCTATATATTTCAGCGTCAGATAAAACAATAGGCAGCATGCTAGCCCAAGAAGATGAGAATGGCATCGAAAGAGCCATTTATTACTTAAGTAGAGTACTCAATGATGCAGAGACTAGATATACTGATATAGAAAAGCTCTGCCTTTGTTTGTATTTCTCCTGTATCAAACTTAAGTATTATATAAAGCCAGTTGATGTTTACGTTTCATCTCATTGTGATGTTATAAAACACATGTTATCTAAGCCAATACTACATAGTCGAATTGGCAAGTGGGCTTTGGCCCTTACTGAATATTCACTAATATTTCAGCCTCTCAAGGCAATGAAAGGTCAAATTGTGTCGGACTTCATTGTCGACCATGCGGTGGTTGAGAATCATCAGCATTGTGTGGATTTGAAACCTTGGAAGTTATATTTCGATGGTTCAACACATAGAGAGGGTACTAGCGTTGGAATGTTGATAATTTCTCCTGATGGAATTCCAACAAAGCTCAAGTATAAAATCGAAGGTCCATTATGCTCCAATAATGAAGCTGAATACGAAGCATTGATTGCTGGACTTGAGGCTTTGTTAGAATTGGGGGCAACCAGAGTCGAAATTAAAGGAGACTCCGAATTGGTCATCAAACAATTGACAAAAGAGTACAAGTGTATCAAAGAGAATTTGATCATGTATTTTGTCATTGCAAATAGGCTACTCAAGAAATTTGAATATGTGGAATTAAAACACGTATCAAGGGTAAATAACCAGGAAGCAAACGACTTGGCACAATTAGCTTCAGGATATAAAGTATCAAAAGAAAAGTTGGAAGAATTGATTGAAGTAAGAGGAAGAGCAATGTTTACTAAACTTTCGCCAAGTGATTTGGAGAACTCACAATTGGGTTATGCCAACAAAGAACAATTCGAGGTACTAAATATAGATTCACTGGCAGATACAGATTGGAGGAGTCCAATTATTGACTATTTGAGAAATCCTTCGACGGATACAGATAGGAAAATCAAGTATAGAGCCCTGTCATATTTTCTTATGGGAAATGAATTGTTCAAGAAAACTCCTGAAGGGGTACTATTGAAATGCTTGGGAGAAGCAGAAGCATACTTGGCTCTGTCGAACGTACATAGTGGGGCATGTGGTGCACATCAAGCAGGACACAAAATGAAATGGCTCTTGTTTCAATATGGAATGTATTGGCCTTCGATGTTAAAAGATTGCATAGAATTTGCAAAAGGGTGCCAAGAATGCCAAGAACATGCAGGTATCCAACACGCCCCAGCAAATGAATTAAGTACGATAGTAAAACCATGGCCTTTCAGGGGATGGGCACTAGATTTGATTGGAGAAATTCATCCCAAGTCATCCAAAGGTCAAAGATACATTTTGGTAGGAATAGACTATTTCACAAAATGGGTCGAAGCAATAC
This sequence comes from Vicia villosa, assembly GCF_029867415.1. Lineage (NCBI taxonomy): Eukaryota > Viridiplantae > Streptophyta > Magnoliopsida > Fabales > Fabaceae > Vicia > Vicia villosa. Next base: position 431,416 of record NW_026705081.1, read on the forward strand.
CACTGGCAAATGTGGATCAAGAGGCTGTGATTGAGTTTATTCAGAAACATATCATATATAGGTTTGGAATCCCAGAAAGTATAACAACGGATCAAGGATCAGTCTTTACTGGAAGAAAAATGCAAGACTTTGCCAGAGAAATAGGTTTCAAATTATTTACTTCTACACCTTATTATGCTCAAGCAAATGGACAGGTTGAAGCAGCAAACAAAGTAATAATTGGCCTTATTAAGAAACATGTGGGAAAGAGACCCAAGAATTGGCATAAGACTTTAGATCAAGCACTTTGGGCTTGTCGAACATCTCCAAAAGAAGCTACAAATACAACTCCTTTTCAGTTGACGTTTGGACATGACGCAGTACACCCAATTGAGATATGTTTGCAATCGGTAAGAATACAAAGACAAGCAGACATTCCTCCCAACGTATACTGGGAATTAATGATGAATGAGTTAGTAGATTTGGACGAAGACAGACTTCGAGCATTGGAAATGATAAAGAGGCAAAAGGAAAGAGTGTCCAGAGCATATAATAAAAAGGTGAAAGGTAAAACTTTTGTTAATAATGATTTAGTTTGGAAAGTTATTTTACCTATAGATCGAAAGAATCAGGCACTTGGTAAATGGTCCCCACATTGGGAAGGACCCTTTCGAATCTTAAAAGTATTCTCGAACAATGCTTACGAAATTGAAGAGTTAGCAGAAGATCGCAGGATCTTAAGAGTAAACGGGAAATATTTGAAGAGATATAAACCTAGCATGTACGAAGTAAAGATTGCAAAGACGTAGATACTCAGGGTACTACGAAAAGCCAAAATGGTCAGGCATGTGTAAAAAATTATACGCCACATTGATCAAAATGGCTTCACAATCAGAATGAATTATGGAAAGGAAAAATCAAAGAAGACACCAAAATATTCTTTTCATTTCAAGCATGGAAATACATTCATTACAAAAAGATCCAAAGAATAGGATCTGAGATTACAAAAATAAAAGAAGGCATATATATAGAAAAAAGATTAAACCTAAGGTAAAAACTTGCTAGTTAATCCTTTGGTCCAAACTTTCCAAAGACAGCACAGGAGAAGGTTCAGCCTCGAACATATCCCTGGCTCCAGAATCACGCATCCTCCTCACTACGCCCTTCTTAAGAAAAATGTAACTGAGAAGTCTCCCGTATGGAAGACAAGTCACACTCTCTCGACGGTCAACGCCGATAGAGACAGCTTTAACAAGTCCTTTGAAGATCATCAAAGGTATGTTAATCTTTCTCCCCCGAAGACCACAGAGGATAAACTCCAGATCTTCAACCATGATGTTGTTCTCATCGATCACCCGAGGTTGGAAGTTGCCTACGAGCATTTGGTGCCAGATCCTGATGGTTTTTGCACTGAAGCGATCACTGTCCATGAGTGTTCTCAACATGATATGAGTAGTCATGCTGAAAACATTATCATCAAAAGTCGCTCCGGAGTTATTGCATCTTATGAGATTGGCAATAGTAGTGGGAGTGATGCTGAGGTGAGCATGTCGAATGGATGAATCAATGGTGACTCTACCTTCAGGGTCTATGCGTAAAGACGCATTCATCCAAAACTCTGCCACCATATTAGGGTAGATGGCACCCTCCAGGACTTCCTCAAAGTAGAAGTTCAGTTCCTGGTTAGCAAAGAGGGTTTCAAGATTAATGAAGTGACGAACAAGTTCATCCTCACAGAGTCTGAACTCACCCTTGATGAGAGTTTTGATATCATTAAAAGAGAAAGTTCCAGCCATTTCAAGAAAAAGTGGTGTTGAGAGAAAAAAGTTGTGGGTTTTTCTTTTTTGTTTCTGTGTTTTGGTTTGGAGAGGAAGCACTTGAATGAAGAAATGAAGGTGATATTAGACCCTTTATATAGAATGAGAATACTGAAGGGTGGTTTTACATTGTTAATGAGTGATTGGACTGCGGTTGGTTTTCCCAAGTGAGAAGTTATGGCTTCCGCCGTTTCCCGCCCTTGGAAGTTGAGAAGTAATCATTAAACTGATGCACGCACGTCTTAAAACCGACGTTTTGGAGAAAGTGACGTCACTTTTTAATAATGATTATGGCTAGAAGAAGTGGAAACGTCAAGTCTAGAGGCAAGAATACTGCGAAAGAGGTTCAGGTTCTACATGTTGTATTTAATAAAAGTACTGTAGGAAATCTAAAGATATATTTTGGCAGAAAATTGAAAGATTTGCTAAATTAATGCTGGCAAACATTATAGATTTAAATGGAAGTCAAGCATACAAATATTATATGTCTACAGTAGCCTCGATTACAAAATAAAGGTGCAATAAGTAACAAGATTGAAAACATCTAGCTAAAATCCTCAGGGAGATCCTTTTTGATCTTCAGGTATTGAGTTTCCCATGAGGACATACGAAGTTCAATTAGTGCCCTTTGTTTCTTCAACCTTTCGATCTCTGGCACTAACTTTTGTGCAGTCTCGAAATGTTTAATTCCTGACTGTACCACTTCGAGCAAATCTTGTTGATTAGATTTTTGCAGGGCTGCTTGACAACTTTCAGCCTCCTTTATCTTGCCCTCGAGTACTTTGATTTCTTGTTTCCAGGAGCTGATTTTCTTCTCATAATCATCAATGGTTTTTTGATTCTCTGAATGTTTGAGCTTGAGAGCCTCACCTTGTTTCATTGCGTCCACAGCAGAATTCCATGAAGAGTCATGAGAGGCTATGGTCTCAGATAATTCTTTTTCGACATTTTGTTTTCGAAGAATATTAGCTTGGAGTTGCTCAAGTAAAGAGCCTAGCAGAACAATCACCTCTGAGACTTCTGTGGAAACTTGAAGCAAATCTACTTTCTTTAGAAGTTGATTTAAGTTGTGGCTCTTAATAGGGTCCCGGTTGAGAACATCTACAAGATTGACCCCAAAGAATCTCTCTCTGATTTGTCGAAGGAGACTGGGAATATCTTCCTTGTCACTAGAATCTGCAGTTACAGCTGGTGAGACATTAAGTTCCGGAGGCGAAGGAGTATTCACACTCATGATAGCCTTTAAGAAACCAAGAGGATCAGTTTGCTTAAGTTGTTCAAGCTCCGAAGGAGTACGCTTTGCAGGGGCAGGCATCGAAGTTGTCGCAGGAATGGTCTTTGCATTGGGAGTCGAAGTTCTTTGAGAAGCTGGTTTTTCAGGTTGAGAAGTCTCTTCCATAGCATCTTTCTCCGACGCAGAATCTTCGTTGTCATGTGATCGTGGGTCCACATTGTCGCTGCCTGAGAATGGATGATCCTCTTCCAAATTTTTACCTTGATGAGTAGGTGGAGATTCGTTAGTAGATTGGCTTTCTTCGATTGGCTCATTAGGCAATATGGTGGCAATTGGCCTAACGTCTTCGAAGACTGGTGAGAGAACATGAATTTTAGCTCGAGAAGTATCTGTTTTGAATAAAGCAAAGTTAGTTGTAAGGATAAGCCTCTGAAAGGTTCAAATTGACGAAAGTTGAAATTTAACAATTACCATAAAGTTTGTCAACATTAATGGTGAGGCCAGGGTCCTTAAAACCGGAAGTGGCAGTGCCAGCATCATCCTGGAATAACAAGGTAAAATGTCAGTGCAATTATTTAGTTAAAGTCACAAGATAATATGTGGGACAAACCCAAAATACCTTGGTTAGGATATTGTCTGGACTTGAATTATAACTTTCCACAACAAAAGCATTGCTAGCAGTCTTCAAAGGAGACTCTTCAGAGGATGCTTTATTGCCAGGAGAAGCAGCTTTGGAAGGACTTGTCTTTTTCCCTTTTCTTGAAGGGGTAACAGCTTTGTGTTTCTTCTTGTGTCCTTGTCTAGTCTGAGGAGGGGATTTATCTTCGCCATCCGAAGCAGTTGTCGAAGAGGCTTTACGCTTCGAGCCCGTTGGGGGTTTCGAGCTCTGGCAAGTAGAAAATAAGAAAGATGAGTACTATTCACAGGTTGTACAAGATTAAGAATGTGAGATGAGTGCGTACCGTGGGCTTCTTGTCGGTGACGATGGAATCACTCTCACTTGGTTTATTGCTTTTAGATGTCCCAGAGTCTTTTGGGGCAGAAGCTTCCTTAATCTTCCTCCTTCGTGCAACAGCTGTAGTTGAGACTGAAATCAGTATATCAATAAAGAAAAGATAAGTCAGTCGAAAAGATTGTCTTAATCCAGACCTTCAGGTATTGGAGTCAGGACACGAACATGTTTAAGATCTATATGAAGATGTCCTTTGAAAGTATCCAAGGTATGCTTAGTCGGAACCACTCGTTCAGCGCGTTTTTTGCTGCTCTCTCGAAGAATTTTGAGAGCATTCCCACACACAAACCAGTCTGGGAAAGGAGGACTTAGAGCCACACCAAAATCAGCACTTGGTAGTGGAGGGAATTTTGGAGGATTGAGTTTGAAAGCCACTTCATAACGTAGTTCTGGTCGAACATACGAGGGCAATTTCAACTTACTCAGTTTGGTGGAAAACTTTTCGCCAAAGTGACTGCAGCCTCACGAACGGTCCGACTAAGATCATCAGGCCTATAGATAGTTTCAAAAAAATTTTGAAAAGCTTGGATTTCTTTAATATGAGTTGAAGTACCTTTTTGGAAGTTCTCCTGCACATCAGTAAAAGCTGCGGTTAGTTCCTGAGCAAGGCTATCAGCATCAAAAATTTGAGAGCTATAATACTCCGTCCACCATAGATGGAAATCTGGTGTAGAGTAAAAAGAAGGTTCGAAAGGAATAGGAGAAAGATTGGTGACGCCAACGTATTTGTTGATTTTTCGTTCACATTCTTCTTCAGTCAAATACAAAGTGTGGAGACACATATGGTTCCTTTTCTCATATAAGCACTTGGGTGTTATTTGAGCTAGCCCAAACTGTCTCGAGACCAAATTTGGTTGATAACACATGAGGATACATTGACCTTTTGATGGTCGAAGACGGTGGGAAAATAATCTTGGAGTCAGAAAGGCTTCCCAAATTTCTATAGATTCAATTTGTTGATCTCGAGATGTTGGTGGAAACTTTCGAGTAAACCATTCGGGACCTATTATTCTGTGTACAAATGGGGCCATAGAAGGATCGAACTGGTCACGCCGAGCAAACATCATTGAATATGCCAGGAAATGTTCATGAAGCTTTCCCATTTCTTCTTTTGGAGTTAGGTAAGCTAACCTGGTCCCCTCTATAGTTCGATTTCTGATTGTGTTATCCTCCTCATTGACATCTCCTCGAAAGGGAAGATGAGTTTCGAATGTAGCATTAAGCCACAGTTGCAATAGCCAGAAAGGACCAGCGTAAAGTAAACTGCCAGATTTGAAATTCTTGGTAAGATTTGCAGCTTCACTAAGGTTTTCATAAAGAGATCCTAGAAGTAGTTGGCTAAGGTTGAGCTTTTTCCCAGCATGCAACTGATTAGCCATGCAAAGGTACCTTTTCGCAACTTGGATAGACCTTGAACAGAAGGCACATTGTGAAAGCCATAATGCTAGAAAAGCAATATGCTCTTCATCAGATACTGTCGTTTCAGTAGTGATATGATGCTTCTGGATGAATGCCGTATAAGTGACTCGCGAATCATTAAAACCAATAGTGTCATTATCCATTTCATTGGGATCGAAGGTTTCACCGGTTGGTCGAAGTCCTGTAATAGCGGCCACGTCGAAAAGCGTGGGGGTAACCATTCCACATGGAAGATGGAAGGTGTTGTGAGAAGCGTCCCAAAAATGAACTGCTGCTACTAACATGGGTTGGTTGTATTCTAAACCAATTTTTGACAGTTGAATCAAATCGTATATTCCTAACGATTTCCAGAAAGATTCCTTCTGTTTCTCTACCTTTTCTAACCAAGCATAATACAAATCAGGATCTTTGGCTAAAGGGAATGACCTAAACACTTTTACAGAGTTGGTCATATAGTTTAACCTAATTTTTGCTAAAGCTAAAGGGGTTGCAGTTGAAGTTTCCTCAACACTAGCAGATTTGCCTAAAGGAGAACGATCATCTTCATCTATCTGTGAATACAAGATTACACTCAAAGATGTTTTTGATTCATGGCAAACTCAAATAAGCATTCAAACAACAAGACGGAAGCAGAAAACTTAAAGAAAATCAAGCATTGATCACTCATAGGTCAACCCATTATGTTTATATGTTTATAGGTTGCCTCAACACAAGCAAAACAAGAAGAATGCAGAAAAACAGCAGTTAGGTCGACCTACCATCAACCCAGGTCGACCTAAAATGGAGAAAAATTCATATATCCCTGCTAGGTCGACTCACACATCATTTAGGTCGACCTAAATTGATGAATTCTACATACCAGCCTGTTAGGTCGACCTACACATCAACTAGGTCGACCTAATCTGTGAAAATGTCCCCAGAATGCATCAGAAGAGGATTCTGGTCGACCTACTCCTTCAACAGGTCGACCTAACTGGGAGCAAAACTCTGCAAGCTCTGTTAGGTCGACCTAAGCACTACAAGTGGTCGACCTAACTGATCAAGAAAGTTCAAAAATCAGTTTTTCTTGGTTCTAACTGTTATGCAATCATATATATTGTGCAAGGGTAATTATTCAAGCAACACCAACGACTGAAAGATACACAAACGCTTCTCATCTTCGTTCTTCATCATCTCCAACACAATTACACATAATCATTCTTGCGTTGCGGGTTAGTGATGAGTTCGATAACGTCCATGGAACGGAATTGAAGATTCCTAGTGGGTGAAGGTTTGTGGGGTTTGTTGGTGAATAAAATCTGCGGGTTTTGTCCTCCACGACGGGTGGTTCTTGGGGGTTTTTATCAAGAGGCGTTCATTGAGGATTCGGCTGAGTGTAACGATTGAGGAACGGGGAGTTCAAGGAATTAAGACACTGCAGAAGGGAATCAAAGTGAAGCTCTTGGATAACCTTGATCTGGCTCAAGATTAAGGGGGAAGAAGATTCAAAGGATCGACATAATTGGTTTATCGTTTATCGCTTTGTTATCTTCTTTGTATATACTACTTTCAACATTAATGAAAGATTACCCAATTTCAATTTGGAATTGGGGGCAGACGTAGTCGTAGCGAGGACGATCGACGAACTGCCTAAACAAATATCGTGTTCTTGTCGCTTTTACTTTCTCTTTTACTTTCTGTTCATAATTGGTTATAAGTGCAAAATTGATCAACGATTCAAGTGTTAAAATTGTGAATTAAAGTTCTGCACAAACATCACAATTCACCACAACTTGAATCACTATCAATTTGAACGTATCACCAAGTGTTTGTGTTTTTGCTTAATCCAATCTTACTGCTTTGCAAATCAAAGTTGTCAATCTAGAAGTTAATTGGTTTTCAGTTGTTAAACGTATTGGTTAGCCATCATATTACTTCACCATCAATTCCACTTACTTTTTGGTTTTGAAACACATACGACCTTTGCAATAGCGGTCCGGAATAGACGCAAGTCGATTCAGAACCGCTTTCGCTCGAGTCAGTAGAATAATCCGTAAAAACTTAGTGAGATCTATTCACCCCCCCCCCCCTCTAGATCTTTAGGCCAGCGTCTAACAAGTGGCATCAAGAGCTCTGGTTTATTCCGTGCTACGTGAAACACTTATTGGAAAGATGGCTTCCGGACCTAAAGGGGCTCATAATAGAGCTCCAGTTTTCAACGGAGAAAACTACGGCTATTGGAAGGATTGTATGTGTGTCCATATCAATGCAATTGATAGGAACATCTGGACAGCTATTGTCAATGGTCCATTTCAGATCACCATGACAAATGCAGCTGGTGCAGTTGTTCCAAAACCAGAAGATACTTGGAATGCTGAAGATGAAAAGAAATATGCATACGATTGGAAAGCGAGAAACATTCTAATCTCAGCTCTAGGAGTTGATGAATACTATCGCGTTTCCCATTGTAGATCAGCTAAAGCTATGTGGGACACATTGCAAGTTGCCCACGAGGGAACGGATGATGTCAAACTAGCTAGGATCAATACGTTAACTCAAGAGTTCGAACTTTTCCACATGGAAGATGGTGAAACCATCGAAAGCATGCAGAAAAGATTCGTTCACCTGAAAAATCGATTAAATTCTCTTGATAGACTTGTTTCCAATGCAGTTGCTACTAACAAAATCTTAAGGTGTTTGAACAGGGAATGGCAGCCCAAAGTTACAGCAATTAAGGAAGCAAATGATCTCAACACTTTAGACATTACCACTCTCTTTGGTAAACTAGAGGAACATGAACAGCATCTTAAATGCCTTGACATGCATGAGAAGAGGACAAAGAAAGAAAAGAACATGGAGAAAGAGGTAGAGAAGAAGTCAATAGCTCTAAAAGCTTCGAGCTCCAAGACCTCAAAACGAGAGCCAAAGGATAGTGACACAAGTGATGACGAAGACTCCGATGATGAGGAAATGGGACTGTTTGTGCGAAGATACAACAAATATCTAAAGAAAAATGGAGCAAAACATTCCAACAAAGGATTGGTCAACTATAGAAAGCAATCAAACATGTTCAAACAAGATGACGACAACAAAGGAAAGATCAAAGGTCTTTGCTTCAATTGTGGGAAAGCCGGTCACTACAAACCGGATTGTCCATATCTTAAGAAAGAAAAGGAGAAGAACCAAAGCAAAGGTCATAACAAATCTAAAAGAGCTTACATAGCATGGGAAAGTGATTCATCTAGTGAAAGCTCGTCAAGCGATGAAGAAGAATCAGCAAACCTATGCTTCATGGCTCATCAAAACAAGAAAAAGAAAACTGTAAGTCATCTTAAACCTGAACTAGTAGATAAGGTATCTCATTCTCAACTAAAACTTGCTTTTGAAGAATTACATAGAGATGCAATTAAAGCTTTCAAACTTTTGGCCTCAAATAAGAAAATATTTTCATATCTTGAATCAAAAGTTGAGAAAACCGAAAGGGATATGGAAGCTTTAAAACAATCTATGCTAGACATTCAAAAGGACAAAGTTGAAATAGATCCTACATCATGGTTTGGTTGTGAGACATGTCACATTTGGCAAAAAGAAGTGAGAGATCTAAAAGCCAAGTTAGACAAGGCTCTACAACCAAAGGTGACTTTTGCGGTTGATCCAAACAAGTTCAAAAGATCGTATACTCCTTTATATAGTAAATACACTTTTGTACCAAAAGTATCAACTAGCAAAACTCCATATTCTCATCATATTACCTGTCATTATTGTTGCAAAAAGGGACATACCATTGAAAAATGCAAATTTAGGAGAATTTTAGTTCCTAAAGGAGTATTTCAATGGTTGCCTAAGTGCAACAAATTGTGTACTCACCATCCAGGACCCAATGAAGATTGGGGACCTTCCACTCTAATTTAATCTCGCAGGAAAAGTGTCTTGACATCGCCGAACGGTGGTAGTTCCTTGACAGCTGGTGCTCAAGACACATATAGGTAGACATACCAATTTTGGTATGTCATCTATGAAGACAGTTTGAAGAATCATACTTGGCAAAGGAAATGTAGGTGTTCTAGCCATCGCAAATGTATGAGATACATTACAAATACAGATATTCCGAAAAACACTTAGGACGCAGTACTTGATGTGCAAATTGGCAAGTTGCATTGCAAAGAGATTTTAAACTCATTCTTAGCAGAATATTGTTTGGGACTATGTCCCGCATCCGGGAGAACATCGAGTAATCGATACTAGATAAGTTTTTCGCAAAAATCAACCTGTGAAACATTCCATCAAAACAATTCATTATCAAATCTAGGAGTATGGCACACTGACAAGAAGACTCCACACAATGATGACAAAACACCTACATATTGAGAAAGCGGTAACATGTTTATTGTTCACTTCCAAAAAATTTATTGATGCTATAATATGCTATCAATTAACATGCTTATAGTGACTTCATGTGCTCTTATCTACTCTTCTCAAATACTTATGTATATATGTTCATCATTTCATTCATAACATACAATGGTTGTGCATTCAAGCAAATGACAAAACAAAAATACATCATATAGAAACATTTCTAAGGCATTTTCATCATTGAAAGAAACTTAGGTCGACCTACCCTGTATTTGAGTCGACCTACATAAGAAGCTTCTTTAGAAAAACTAAAAAGGTCCAGTTGCGTCGACCTACTCACAATTTAGGTCGACCTAATTTGGTCATTTGTTTTGTTACTTCTGTTAGGTCGACCCAGCTTCACTTTAGGTCGACCTACTGCGTTAATTTTTCCATATTTGGGTCTGTTAGGTCGACCCGACCCAATATCATTCATTCAAAACATTCCATTCTTGCATTCCCTCTCATTCTCATCTCTTTTGGTACGGCTAACCCTAATTCCTCAAACTCAAAACTGTCAAAAATCATCCCTCTCTCACTCAAAGCATCTCCAACCATGCCTCCAAAATCAAGAAAAGGAAAGGAAATTGCTTCCAGTTCATCATCTCAACCGGTAAGTGCTCTTGTTCATCCTGATTGTAGAGAAAACTTTGAGAAGTGGCAGATGAAAAGGAAAATTGTTAAGCAATATACTTATGATCCAAATCTTGTCGAAAACATGCATATCCCTGATGTCGCTGCGTTAATTGAACATCAAAATATTCATCCCTTATTGCAATGTGATACCCCGTACTGTGAAAATACCGTTAGGGCTTTCTATGCAGGATTTACAAAAGGAGACGGTTGTAATTTCCGTTTCAAAATGGGATCTAGATCGCATGTTGTCGACAAACGGGTCTGGATTAGTATCTTTGGTCTGACAATCGTTGGTGATGAACTCCGTATGGTAGACGGGGATGTACCGGGAAACTATGACCATGAGGCCTACATGAAGTCAATCCTCAAAGATCCTTCCGTATTTGACAGATCAAATGAAACAATAACAGCTGGTCATTTGAAGCGAGATCCTAGGCTCTTGAACTGGGTAATCTCAAGAATCATTCGACCAAGGGCAGGAGGATATTCGAGAATTGAAAGAAATGAAGTGGTGCTCATGTATCTGCTGCAAAATAGAACGCGTTTACACTGGCCTCACTTCCTAGCTGCTAAGTTTCATGAGGTCAAACAGAAAACTACAGCCCTGTGTTATGGTTCAATCATTCAAACAATTGTCAATCACTTTGGTATGCGACTTGATCACTTACACTACACTCGCGTACATCAATCCCAGGAATTCTCACAAACCACCTTGACTCTTATGGGATATCATTGGAATCCTGTTAGGAAAACCTATTATCTCATTCAAAAAGGAACAGGGAAGGTTATCTACAACTATGATGATCCTACGGAGTTTGGAAACAATGTAGGAAATGAGGAAGAGGGAAACGATCAAGAAATAGCAAATGATGAGGATCAAACCATGGAAGACATAGCTCATGACACGGATCCAAATTGGAAATATGTTCCGTCTCAACAGGAAGAAGTTCCTTGGGGATACACTGCTCCACCTCCTCCTGATCAATCCAACATAATATCTATGCTTGAAGCTATGCAACTTCAACAACAGCAGAACTTTGAAACTCAACAGCTTCAATTTCAAACAATGCAGCAGCTTCAACAAGATAGATATGAGGAACAACAACGTCAATACCAATCTTTGTACGGCTTGGTTCAGGAACAAAGGAACGATTTTGAAACGTTTGCATCCAACTCCATATTGAGGCAGAATCAGTTTGAGGAAACGGCATTGCATCGTCATCCTAACATAAGCCAAAGCTTCAACACTCTCAACATGTCTGTGCTGGATTTGTTGGAACAGGTTGAAGAAGATCGACCTCATACATTTCAAAGAGGAAGAGGAAGAAGGGGCAGGCGTTAGGACATATTGTTTATCATATCATCATTTCATTGCATTTCATGCCATTAAGTTTTTGTTTTGTTGTTAAAAACATTATATGATGTAGTACTCTCTGTTTTCTTTTATAAATCTCTTGAACTACTATGTATGTTGTTGGCTTTCTTTAAAACATGATTAGCTCTTATGATTTCACCATTTACATGTTATCTATCTCTATGACTACCGGTATTCTTTATTACTCTTGTTTCTCTCCTACTCTGTTCTCTTTGTTTCTCTTTTTGATGTTGTCAAAGGGGGAGATAGATACAATAGATGCTGAGTGTACGGGGGAGCTTTGTTGAGAGATTGCCCTGTTGAGAGATAGATGCTGGATGTACGGGGGAGCTCTGTTGAGTCTTTATCATTTACTACCAAAGCTTAGACGAATGGTTTGCCATCATCAAAAAGGGGGAGTATGTGAATACAAGATTACACTCAAAGATGTTTTTGATTCATGGCAAACTCAAATAAGCATTCAAACAACAAGACGGAAGCAGAAAACTTAAAGAAAAGCAAGCATTGATCACTCATAGGTCAACCCATTATGTTTATATGTTTATAGGTTGCCTCAACACAAGCAAAACAAGAAGAATGCAGAAAAACAGCAGTTAGGTCGACCTACCATCAACCCAGGTCGACCTAAAATGGAGAAAAATTCATATATCCCTGCTAGGTCGACTCACACATCATTTAGGTCGACCTAAATTGATGAATTCTACATACCAGCCTGTTAGGTCGACCTACACATCAACTAGGTCGACCTAATCTGTGAAAATGTCCCCAGAATGCATCAGAAGAGGATTCTGGTCGACCTACTCCTTCAACAGGTCGACCTAACTGGGAGCAAAACTCTGCAAGCTCTGTTAGGTCGACCTAAGCACTACAAGTGGTCGACCTAACTGATCAAGAAAGTTCAAAAATCAGTTTTTCTTGGTTCTAACTGTTATGCAATCATATATATTGTGCAAGGGTAATTATTCAAGCAACACCAACGACTGAAAGATACACAAACGCTTCTCATCTTCGTTCTTCATCATCTCCAACACAATTACACATAATCATTCTTGCGTTGCGGGTTAGTGATGAGTTCGATAACGTCCATGGAACGGAATTGAAGATTCCTAGTGGGTGAAGGTTTGTGGGGTTTGTTGGTGAATAAAATCTGCGGGTTTTGTCCTCCACGACGGGTGGTTCTTGGGGGTTTTTATCAAGAGGCGTTCATTGAGGATTCGGCTGAGTGTAACGATTGAGGAACGGGGAGTTCAAGGAATTAAGACACTACAGAAGGGAATCAAAGTGAAGCTCTTGGATAACCTTGATCTGGCTCAAGATTAAGGGGGAAGAAGATTCAAAGGATCGACATAATTGGTTTATCGTTTATCGCTTTGTTATCTTCTTTGTATATACTACTTTCAACATTAATGAAAGATTACCCAATTTCAATTTGGAATTGGGGGCAGACGTAGTCGTAGCGAGGACGATCGACGAACTGCCTAAACAAATATCGTGTTCTTGTCGCTTTTACTTTCTCTTTTACTTTCTGTTCATAATTGGTTATAAGTGCAAAATTGATCAACGATTCAAGTGTTAAAATTGTGAATTAAAGTTCTGCACAAACATCACAATTCACCACAACTTGAATCACTATCAATTTGAACGTATCACCAAGTGTTTGTGTTTTTGCTTAATCCAATCTTACTGCTTTGCAAATCAAAGTTGTCAATCTAGAAGTTAATTGGTTTTCAGTTGTTAAACGTATTGGTTAGCCATCATATTACTTCACCATCAATTCCACTTACTTTTTGGTTTTGAAACACATACGACCTTTGCAATAGCGGTCCGGAATAGACGCAAGTCGATTCAGAACCGCTTTCGCTCGAGTCAGTAGAAAAATCCGTAAAAACTTAGTGAGATCTATTCACCCCCCCCTCTAGATCTTTAGGCCAGCGTCTAACACTATCTTAATCTTGCTAACCAATGGTCTAGTCTTATAGTAAGCAGGGAAAAATCTATTCAAAGATGGGATATTTTCACATGGTAATGGACCCATAAAGGCGAGAGTTTTTCCAGAAAGATCAAAAGGTATGATTACCTGGGAAGCATAAATAGCGCGTATTTCTTCGGTGTTAGGGTTTGCAACGTACTCTTGTTCTCCAGAACGTGTTGTTGATTGGAGCTTCAGAGCAGGTTCAAGAACATTTGAAGATGAAGCCATAGAGAAATGTTTTGTTAAAAGAGCAAGATTCTAAAAAAAGTGAAGATGTTTCAGTTTTTTCGGTGAAGAAGATGAATGAAAGGGTGTATAGAGGCACAAGGTCAAGTATTTAAAGGTTTAACGGAAACCCTTTTGAATCTTTTGGGTAAAACCCAAGAGACACGTGGCGGCTGGTGATTTAATCCAACGGCGGTCGAATGAGTTAGCTTTACTCCTAGTATGTAGGAGTAATGATCAGGAAGTAAGGTTAAAACGTGGGAATGTAAGTTATGAGAAGACATCTTTGAAAATGACAAGACGTTTCGGAAACAGTGTCATCAGTGATTATGACGTTAGTCAGCAGTCTTGGAACTTTCAAGGATCATAAAAAGCGAAATCTTATAATGACAAGAAACGCCTATTTCTGTTGATTCTCGAAACAGGCATTTATTGGGGGCAATTTGTTAGCTGAAGATTTCGTTTTATATTGTTTGTCCTTCGAAGGAGTTGAGAATCGAAGGAAAGATGGTTACTGATGGCCATCCCTTAAAAATATAAAAGAATGGCTACTGATGGTCATGCTTCGAGAATAAAGACTTCTGAGTCCGATGAAGATAGTGAACACTGAAAGACTAATGAAAACATATGTCTTCGGGACTTAGACAAAATTTATAGAATATGTATTTAAGTATTACTACTTAGCGTGTTTTCGTAGTGTTTTTAATACACTGCCACGCGTCGAAGACGGACTCAGGCGGGAAGATTTGAAAATCGAAGACGGTTTTGTAACCGTCCAATAACAGATGGCTTCGCTGGAAGTTCTTATGAGAAACGTGGCAGCAGATTAGTGTAGGACCGTTAAGGTCGAAACTAGTATAAATAGGAGTCTTAATGATAGGATTCTGTGTGTTCATTTTGTACAAATCATTCACATATTTACTCAAGTATCAAGCGTTAAGAGAAAGAGTTCGCTGAGAAAATGTACGTATGACACCACCATTTTAATACATGTGTATTGTATTTCGTTTTCGAATATATTTCAGAATTATTGCATTCCAGTTATTTCTTGTCATTTACATTCCTGTATCTTTATTTTAATATCACTTACTTTCGAATTTACTTTCACGATTATTTACTTTCAAAATCTTTAACGTTTCTGCAGTTTAAGATTCTTTATGTTTTAACAGTCTTTAAGTTTCATATGTTATGTTACTTATCTTTTCGTTGAAGTTAGAATTACATATAACAAAGTAATTATCAAGATTATTTGTTCTTTAATCGAACAACGCGTATCGAAGAGGACGAATCATGAATATGATTCGAATGAACATTGAAAACAATCTTTTTGACTATGTGTCCTAGGATCAATCTAGTCGATCCTGCGAGTAACCAAATCATATTTATTATAGTTTGGAAGACTAGCGGTTGTTTACCGGAAATCACCGTAAACACAGACATATAGCTAACAACTCTTCATTCCACAAATGAACGAAACACATTGACCTCTTCCATCTTCTTTCTGTTACATCTCATCAGCAGCTAGGAGATGTTTTCACCAAACCATTAGACACCACTCCTTTTTTGACTAATATTTCTAAGCTAGGACTTACTAACATCTACTCCTAGCTTATGGGGGGCTATTAAATTACATGTTATTATTTCTATTGGGCCCTTTTAGATACTTATGTTGTATTGGGCCCATATGATATAGTTAGGTTATATATGCTAACTGTAACATAACTCTTTACCAATTCAATATTCAGTATTCAAATTCAGTTTTACCGCCACCTATTATCTTCTCCATGGCTCTTCTTCTTTCCATGGAAACATGACTTTACTCTGTAATAACAACCGTCATTGAACTCAGGTGAAATTGAAATTCAATTGTCAATTGCCTTCTCTCGCTGATCATATAACTATATTGACCGTGAAACAATTTATGCAAGACATATTAGACACTAGGTAGAAGCTATGAAGTCAAAATAATTTATTTTGTATTTATATTATATTATAATATTATTTTATAGTATATTATCCATTATATATATATATATATATATATATATATATATATATATATATATATATATATATATATATATATATATATATATATATATATATATATATATATATATATGTGTGTGTGTGTGTGTGTGTGTGTGTATTTTATTGGGTTATTTATGACTATATAGATACTTTTGATAAAAATATGTTAATATTGTTATATTGTTATGTTAAAAATGTCAAAAACATAAAAGCATAAAAATATTAAAGAAAACCTCATTGTTTACCAATTTTTGAGACGAATTGTAAGTTGGTTGTCAAAGCTTTCACTGATTGTAATTTAGTGCCTTAGAAATTAAAGTCTCGTTGGCTTACGTACTGGAACTACACTCTTAGCATTGATTTTCGAATCACGCACATTTACCGTGAAGTCAATTTTTATGCAGATTTCCTGGCTAATATAGGTTTTAAGAGCAAAACAATTTCTTGGTTTAGTTATGTTCATAAGAAAATTAGTAAGGATTACTTGTTAGATAAGATTTGAACCCCTAAGCTTAGGCTTTGAGCATAAGAGATTTTGGTTTCGTCCCTCTCATTTTTTGTAATCCTCTTGTTTTTAATATATTTTCTCTTTTAAGTTAAAAAAAATCAATATCTAAAAAATAAAATAAAAGTTAAAAATGACTACCGAAACTATTGTGCAAAACCTTTCGGAACACAAAATAAAAGTTAAAAAATGACCACCACAAGTCTCTTGCAAAATTTTCCAATATATAAAATAAAAGTTAAAAAATAAAATAATTAATTAATTAAAGGATAAAATTATTGATATTTTTTATAAAATGTAGAGGTATGAGATTAAAGGTAAGGAGGATACAAAGGAAAATTTCTTCCAAAATACTATACCGAATTTCTTGAAAAAAAGCTGATATTTCTTCGTACATTGATATTTCTAAAGAAGTTATTGAAATCAATGGATCTTTATTGAATTTTTTAAAAATATCTAATAATTCTTCATAGAAAATAATAAAATCTACTAAAAGCTTTATAAATAATCCGGTATAAAAATATGTTAAATCCTAAAAAACTACTAAACACCGATCAAATTAATCAAAAACGCTTAAAGCACAGATTCAGGAGTGTCAAGATATGACAGGATAGAGGATGGCAGGACAAAATCTTATAAAATGGGCTTATCCAAAAAAATAATAGGCCCAAGATTGATGAAATCCCCAAATCCAAAATCAAAAGCTGAGAAAAAGTAGGGTTAGAGATTTTATTAACTTCGATCAATCGATTCTTTCGGACACGAAGCTGAAACGCGAGCGGTGAATCAATGGCGTCACAAACGATAAAGCGAAAGCCAGTTTTCGTGAAGGCCGATCAGCTGAAACCAGGGACAAGCGGACACACTCTGACAGTGAAGGTGGTGAGCTCTTCACCGGTGAAGACGGTCCCAAGCCGCGGTGGTCGATCGTCGGTGATTGCTTCTCGCCCCTCCCGTATCGCTGAATGCGTCGTTGGAGATGAAACTGCGGTGATAATCTTTACCGCTCGAAATGAACAGGGTATGATTTGTTGTGTGTTGCGTGTTGTTCATAGCATAACTTTTTTTTTTTTTTTGTAGAATTTCAGTGTTTTTGGATATGCAATGTTATTGACATTTCATTGAATTAAAGATAGAATTGCTTTTAGTTTAAAGTTCCATTTCTAAGCTTTAAGGACTTGAAAGAGTTTTTAAGGCATGTGAATTAACCTATGCTACTCTGATGATTACTGATGATTATGTTTTGTGCTTCAATGGCTATGAAGCAAAGATACCAAAAACATGTAATAATTTGAAAAAAAATGAATAAATTAAAAGTAATCACTAGTGTTGTTTTGGACTGACGCGGACATACCTTTTTCTAGAGGTGATGGTGCTACAGTGTTTACTGGTTATGTAAATGTTGGAAATAGACTATCATTTAAATTTTATTGATTTTATCTTGTTTCAGTGTGTCTGGAAATTTAAATTAGGAGACCCGATTTTGTGCATATTGTTTGTTACTTGTTATGCTTTCAAGTCTGTTATTTATTGCGGGTCTCGGAAAAATAGAGGTTTCTTCAAGCTGTGCTAGTGCTATAGCGGTACTATATCCGCCATTTACACTTTATGCTAAAGAGTGGATTGCAGAACAGTTACAATTTGTTCAAATTCTGCTATGCGACGCCGTTATTTGACAACACTGAGTAAAGTATTAAAAGGATGTGCGGAATTAGGTTAAAGGGATATTGTCTTGTGGTTTCTGACAATGTTGGGATTGAGCGCCCTAACTGAAGCTTTCCAGATAAACTTTATGTAATGGGATGAGTGTTTGTGTTTGAGAAAAATAGTAACTTTTGGAGCCCATACACATCCCACCTTTGGCATTGCGGTGATGGATATGCAGCAATGACCGATTTCGTTGCTTGGTATGAAGGAATTTGTATTCTATCGATAAACCTATGAGTTGGATTTATTGGACGGTATGAGTAAATTCCTATATGATGATTAAAATTAAGAGTCTATTTGCACGTTATTTAGATGCTAGAGTATAGTTAGTGGCCATGAGTGTTATATTTATCACCCGATTCTGTAGCACAACTTTTTGTGCTTTATTTAGTGTTCTTATTTCTTGCTTGTTTTGAAAAGGGATATCAGTTTGGCTCATTTTATTCTAATGGTGATTAATCTATTTACTTTAATGCAGTGGACCTCGTGAACCCTGGTGCAACTATAATTCTGCGTAATGCCAAGATTGACATGTTCAAGGGATCTATGAGGCTGGCAGTTGATAGGTGGGGGCGTATAGAGGTCACAGAACCTGCAAATTTTGAAGTTAGAGAAGATAACAATCTTTCGTTAGTTGAATATGAGTTGGTCACTGTCCCTCAAGAGTGATTTTAGCCTACGAATTTATCAAGGGTTCCAATTTTTGTTTGACCATGGTAAAATTGACTGCTGTGCAGGTTCTTATATGATACAGTCTTGATTATTAGTCTTAAGAATGCTGTGGTTAATGCTAAGATTTATATTTCAGGTCATTTTTTAAAATTGATAATGCTTGTGCTTTTGATACAGAACCGTAAATATTGTTAAATGTTTCACAAATTAAAGTGTATACAGTTCTCTTTGAGCAAAACATCAGGCTTTCCCTGCAAATGCGTCTATGAAAGCCGCACGGGTTAATGTTCTTGTAAATGACACCATTTTTAAAATTTTTTCTATATTATTTGCTAAGTGTTGGTTTGGAGGAGGAACCTTTGACAAACATTTTTTTTCTATATTATTGATTTTCAAAATTGATTTGGTTCTAATTGGGCTAGAAGTAAAGTGTGTTTTGCTTGGATGTTTTTCTTTAGTAAGCAGGTTTGATATAAAGTTGTATAAACTATACTTTTATTAACTCTTCTGATCAATTGAGAGTCTAAGGTATAATGAACAATAATGTTAGAGAAGTCACTTGTATTTTTACTAAAATAATGATGGTATTAGGGAAAATAATTTGCTATATATTATATTATGAAATCCAAGGCACAAAGTTGGTAGAAGTTAGGGCAATCTATATTTGAAAAATCAAATTTTCAACTTAATATAGATTTTCTTCACCTACAAGTATATTTTTAACATGTGCTTCGACTCTTTAAAGGTTTATTTTGTTCCTTAACACGGAATCTATAGTAGTCAAAGGGCAAAACTATTTTATAGTTATTTGCAAAAACAAATGGGATATTATAGTCCATGCATCAATATTTTTTACTAAATTGTCTTTCAAATGATAATGTAAATTATTAAGTTATTGATATGACAGTAATGATGTTAATTAACAAAAAATAAGGTACAAGTTAGTCTCTCCCTTAACTAAAAAGAAAAAAAATTAAGAGATAAAATTCATTTTATTCCTTCCCAAAAAATGAAGCACAAATTAGTTTTTGAAATTAGTTTTTAGCTTCTTACAAAAGTAAACTAGGTCAATACATACCTTAAAGGCTTAAACTGAATTTATGCAATAGCATTCCACTTAGATATATGTTTTTATTTTGTTTCTCTCCATATAATCTAGTGATTAGAAATTCATCTTATGTCTCTGTACAAATATCATCTATTATTTATATATATTATGTGTTGCATTTTGTTTTATAATTTTGATTTGTTTTGGGTTAAATAGTTTTGATTTGTAAAGATCTAATTATTAGTCCGATTATTTTAGATTTTATGGTATGACGCTGTTTTGAAATTTAGTTTGATGGTATTAAAATATTTTGGATATTGAAGTTGTAACTGTTGGCACAACTATGTCTTGAATTTAATGGTATCATAATGTTTTGAATTTTAAAGTTGTGATTTAGTTTTTTTTTTTTTTTTGGATTTTATCATCTCATAATATTTTGATAATTCTAATACTTAGATTCGTTAATTTTAATTGTTATTTATTATACTTTGAATGAATAACAGTAACTTTATATTGAAAATAAAATGGATATTAAGAAAAATATTTATAGGCGTTGGTATGAAACTAACAAACTTATAATACCAAACAATTCATCTAAAATATAGAAAATAAACTAACTAACTAGAAACAAATTCTGACTAATTAACAAAGGTCGAATACGACAAATATAGTAAAAATATTACAAATGTTTAGGATGTAGGTCAGAAAATTGTCCGGAGAAAGGGATATGAAGTAGATGAATGGTTTCAACAATTAATTTGTCGCAATGGGAATAATATTTATATAAAGCTAACATGTGCATTATATTAAGAAATATTTAAAACTGTGTATTGAAAAACGTAATAAATATAATTATCAACTTTTAGTGAAAATGATTTATAATTTTTAAGAAATTTTTTTCACATTGAACTTTTAACATGTAGCCTTAGGACACGTGTTAGTCGTACCCATAATATTTTACTTGTTTATTTAATAATATGATGACCTATAGTATATTTAAAGTATATATCAATCATAAATGATCTATTACATTTACAACATAATAAGTTAGGTGTAACTAATTTAATTAACACGACAATATCAATTAACTTTAAAACCCTCCTTTAAATAGGAGGATATTTTAAAATATTTTTACCTTGAACAAAAGATTTAGAAAATGGTTGGATCTAATGGTTTTGTCAAAAAGTCGTGTTTAAATGAGAAGAATTCACTATGTGTCCAAATTCACCACGTAAGAAGTCGGTTTTGAAATTGGAGAAGTCTTTTCCTTGGAAAGATTACTTTCCATAACCTTTAAATTGACTTGATTGAAAATGAATTGGATGTTAATTGTTTTTGTTGATTGATATAGATGGAGAAAAATAATGAAAGTTTTCTACACCTTCTTCTAGTTGTTGTTGTTGATTGACGAAGTAGAAGGAAAAACCTATTGATAATTTTCTACATTTGGTTGTTGTTGTTGATTGATAGAGAAGGAAAAAAATGATGGAAAATCAACACATAATAATAGACAAATACACAGTAAATATAAATTTTTTAAAATTTATAAGAATATGAAGGATCAGTAAAGGCACACGAGAATATCAATATTTTAACATGGAAACCCATCAATGTAACAGTAAAAACTATGAGTAGTCCAGGCCAAAGAAATAGCTATACTATAATCAAACAAAGGTATAAGAGTGTCTTAAAGTGATTAACAAACAATCACAAAATCACAAAACAAACTAGCTTACAAATAAGAATTAAAAAGTTGAAAAGATAGATAAAGGTGTTACAACCTGCCCTCCAAATTTGAGCTTGATTTGACAGTTAATAAATTTGAAATCATTGATTTAGTGGGACTGGTTGCAAAAAAACGGGAACAGAGTTATCTCCTATTTTCTATCTTTTGAAGCCTTCTTTTCTCTCTATCTCTATGTTAAAGTAGTTAAATAGAAAACAAAAGATTTAAAAATATTACTCCAGGAATATGGTGTCCACAGAGAATAGTCTGGTTAGAATGTCAATCAACGGTTTCTGCGTTTCTGAGCTCGGGTTAAAAGGAACTAAAAGTAAAAAATATAAACAGGGAAATAAATACATTCTTCGGAGAGAATAACCTATCAAGCATGAATATAAACTTACTCGTCACAAACTTAAACCTATCAATTAGTTGCACTCAACCTACAATACTCGTCATTACCATCACGTATCTCTCACATCAGTGTTCATCTCTGAAGCATCAACGAGACGTATCACAACCGAGTGTAACGGCGGAAAATTGGAGTTTAAGCTATTAATTAACTTAACTCATAAAAGCAAGAGTCGCCAGCGAACTTTATTGATTCCAATGAAGGAAAGAGGAAAGTATCGATAAAACTCATAAAAAAATCTGGATACGGGGGTTGATTATGCAAGGGAAGGTGTTAGCACCCTCACATCTGTGGTACTCTATTGGAACCTTTTGAAAATCTCTGTTATGTTAAAACCATTTTTTTTTGCTAAAGAAGAAATAAATGAGAAAGGAAATGTTATTTACAAAAGTTTGCTCGACAAGAAGTAACATCCTGTGCCTACATACCTCCTCTGTGCAATGGAGAAGTCAGAGCATTTGTAGTTCTGCTCAAAAGTTTTGAAAAAGGTTTTATTGAAAATAGTTTTAAAGGAAAAGAGTGCAAATGCACAAAAGAGTTTAAAAGAGTCACTCGATAAAAGTCAAGGTTTTATTATGAAAAGAGTTTTGAAAACAGGTCGATGACAATGTATAAGGCAATCGGCTTACAAAGAGTTGGTTGAGGCTTGGTATATGGACCAAGTAATGCGGGGGTGAAAAATTTATTTAAAAGGAAGATGGAAGAAGTAAATGAAAACATACAAGCTCATACAGGTAAAATTCATTCAAACATAAAAGTTCAAGCATAAATGGATGAACATTATAGGGGTAAAATAAGAGTGTAAGTGAACTAGTCAAAGACTAGCCTCTAAACGACCAATCGGAACAATTAATCGAGTAGGTCTCTCTGTAGCAAACTCGGGGAGCAAGTTGTGCAAGTATGCATGTGTAAGTACGGTCGATGGCGATGCGTGAAGTGCGATCGACTTATGGTAGAAAACGGATAAAAACCTAATATTCTTTATTTTGAAAAATGGTTAAATGCATGCAATGCACAATAATAAAATATAGCGGTAAAGGAAAACGGTAAAATTATTGCAAAGCTTCGGGGATGGGGATTACAATTTTAACAAATTAGGATGAAACATAATAGAAATTATTACAAGCCCAAATGAAAAATTAAAGCGGAAATAAAAGATAATATATACAAATATTAACAAGTTGTTTATAAATGTCCATAAAATCCATGAGCCTCAATGATAGTAATACCTCACAAAAATTAAGAAAATGAAGAAAATGTCCATATATATATATATATATATATATATATATATATATATATATATATATATATATATATATAATATGACGCATGAATAAAAGACAGAAAATGCTAACAAATATTAATCAAAATTAACTAAGGAGAATACAAAACTAACAACATATTTTTGATATTTTTTAATATGAGAAATAAAATTCTAATTATAATATTTTTGGCACTTTTATAATTTAATTAAATCTAAATTTTAAAAAAGGGATTTCACAACATATTTTTTGATAATTTTTTATATAAGAATTAAAATTCTAATTACTAACATATTAACATATTTTTAGATAACAAGAAGACTAAACTAATCTAAAATATTTTTTGATATTTTTAATATAAAAGTGAAATAAAAAACTAATTACTAAAATGTTTTTGTATTTTATCATTAAGTGAGAATAAAAAAGACAATTATAAAAAGCACAAGCATGTAAATGGGCTAAATACAAAGCAAATACGGGGGTGCAGTTCAAAAAGAGGCGTTGGGGCCAAATAACTTGGCCCAAAATAAAATCCAAACAAAAAAAAGACTCGGAAGGGATTGTAGTTAGGCAAACAGGAGGTGTGGCATAGTAAAATGATGGGCCTTAAATGCAATGGCCCAAACAAAATCTAAAATGACAAGCCAGGTGGGTGGTATGGTGACCGCATGGGGTGTTCAATAACAAGATTGGAGCACATATGAGTTTATTCACTCATTGAAAAGAAATAGACTCATTTAAGCACATATGAGTTTATTCACTCATTGAAAAGAAATAGACTCATTTAAGCACATATAGCACATATGAGTTTATTCACTCATTGAAAAGAAATAGACTCATTTAAGCACATATGAGTTTATTCACTCATTGAAAAGAAATAGACTCATCCAAATGCAGATCCGGTCACTCATCTTTTTAGGATTTCAAATCAAGGTAACAATAACGGAACCCTTATTCCTAAATCATGTCTACAATAAGTATTGATGTTCTAATTTCATATAATTGATCATTGAAAAAATTGATGTTCTAATTTCATATAATTGATCATTGAATTTTTTTTCGCTTACATTTGGTATCAGAGCTTAATTATATGAGTTAGGGCTTAATTGTTGGTTGTTAAAATATGATTATGATTTAACATGATTATGAGTTGCAATTATGTTTCTATCGTAATAGATCGAAAGAATTGTTTATTGAAATTAAATTATATTACATATAATTGTTTTTACATAAAACCAATTCTCTCGGAGAAAGAGTAGGTTTTATAAGAGTAGGTTTTATATTGAAGGATATACAAAAATATAGGATATTGGTAAAAATGAATGAGATTTTTGTAATTGTATTTTTAAAGCATTATACTAATGCACCTATACCTTAGTTTTTCTAAAAATTCCGTACTATGTACCGGGTACTGGGTACGCACCGGTACGGAAAATAGAGTTTCGTCGGCGTTGTGGCTCGGATCCGCGCGGTGATGTTGAAGATCTCGAAGTTGTTGTTGTTGAAGAGAAGTTGAAAGCCGAGCCGCTGATGATGATAGTGCCATTACTTTGAGTAACTGTTGTAGATGCGGAAATCTGCGAGTTGTTGTGTTGGTGCATCGTGATGATGTTGATTTGTGAAGGCACGACGGTTGCGGACTAGTCACGAACTGAAGCTGTTGCGATCTATTGAAGTGTTGAGATTTGAATCGACATTGTGTTGAGTTGCAATCTTCAATTTCGTGCAGGTTTGTTGGAATTTGTTATTGAGGTGTTGCGAATAGGTTTTGAACGAAGGACTGTTACTCGGTTTTGATGGAAATAGTGTTGTGTTATAGTGTTCTGTTTGATGTTGGATCTGCTCTAAGATGAGTATGGAGTTGATTTTGACGTGAGGGTTTGTTTATGTGATTTTCCTTCTTCTCTTTTTAAAACCGAGGCAACAAATGATAATATAGCTTTCATAAGATCTCAGAGGTAATTCATGGATCTGAATCCCTCTTGAGAATTAATGAGCAGATGAATTATAAAAAATGTGTGTGCTGTGATTTCCCTTTTTTATCAGTCTTTGAAAGTGAATTGAAAGCATGTTAAATATGGAGGAAGTTGTGATAATTTGTGCAGAGTTTCGGTATCTCTTTCTTCCCTTTTTTGCACTGAGTTAAGGTTGTATTTATAGCAGTAGGAGAATGAGGATAAAAGAAAGATTTGAGTGTGGATTGAGAATCAAATTTGTTACAATTTAGAGAGAATGGAGAAGGAAAACGCGTGAAAGGTTTGTTAGTGAAGTGGGGGAACTGAAGTTTGTTAAATTTTGTCTGTAGTGGGATTCTATAAGCATATGATGTATGTACATGTATTGTATATGGGCTAATTTATGTTCTGTATTCTTCTGCGGGTTTTGGTAATATATGTACTGATTTTGCAGCTCATGGAATGGGAGGAAATGATGGTATGCATGGAACATGGTGACAAGGATGCATCTGGATATGTTGACCATGATATGGGAAACCTCAACGAATAACAGCTTTTTTGTCTTCTTTTTTTTCATATTGGGTTTTCAATCAAATGAATAAATGGGCCTTGAATTGCTTCTTGAATAGAACTTGGACCCAAAATAAACCTCCATTTTAATATTACACCTATAAAAAAGAAAATAAAAGCAAGTAATAACAAAATAATAAGATAAAATTGATTTATTAATTTTAATTGAAAACTCAACTTAAATCTAAATTAAATTTAAAGTTAAAATTATAAATCTCAAAAAGATTAGTAAGAATAAACAAAAATACTATTAATTCTAAAATGATGTATGAAATGAATGTATTTTTTTTTATGATTTTTTTTATGTAACACAAAGAACATGAGCATTGAGAATTGCAGCATAATGTTTTTTTTTCTGTATAGCGATGTGTATAATTCTCTATGCATCGTCAAATCTTGTATAAGTTGATGGCAGGAAAATGTGTGGTCCTCTTCTACTTTACCGAACAAACCCGAAATAGCTTGAAAACCATAGTTGTTGTCACCTTTAACATCTACAATCCGCTTAATGTATTTGTGCATAAAAAACTGTATTTCTTCAATATAGACTGAAAAACATATTCTTTACTTGAAATTGCAACTTCTTTTCCTCCTTTTGATGTGATAAAACACAACAACAACAAAAAATGTTATTTTAGAGCACTTTTGATGTGATAAAACACAACAACAAAATAGCACTCTTCTACTTTACCGAACAAACCCGAAATAGCTTGAAAACCATAGTTGTTGTCACCTTTAACATCTACAACTCGCTTAATGTATTTGTGCATAAAAAATGGTATTTCTTCAATGTAGACTGAAAAACATATTCTTTACTTAAAATTGCAACTTCTTTTTCTCCTTTTGATGTGATAAAACACAACAACAAAAAATGTTAATATAAATATATAAATAAAAAATTATAACTCATTTTATAAGTGAAATTATTTTAATTTTTTAATAAAAATTATTTTAAATTTTAAAATATGAATCAAAATAGAAATATATAATAATTATTATTCATAACTCATAAATTATATCAAAATATATAATTATTATTATTCATTACTCATAAATTATATCAAATTTATGATATGTGAATTAATTAATATCCTAACATTTTTAATTTTTGGAATTTTTAATTTTTTTTTTGTTTTTTCGGAGATGCATCTCCGAATTTATCAAAATCTCAATTTTTGGGATTTTTTCAGAAGTGCACTTCCGAAATCTTGGAAAATTTTAAAAAAAAAATTTCGAAAATACATTTCCGAAGCAGGGGTAAAGTGGGGTTTTCGCTGGGGGTGACCCCCGTAGAGAGGTGGATAAAGAAAAAACCTTATATAATATAGAAAGATGAACTGTTTTGTGTTATTTTATAGTCACATAAATTTTTTAACAATATAAGTGTGAGTAAGTGGCGAAATAATATCACATTGGATAGAAATTTGATAACATTTATAAGTGGGAGAACCCACTCACCTATCACTAGGGGTGAGAATAGGCTGGGCCGAGTTAGGCTTTGCCAAGCCTGAGTCTGGCCTGCTAAAAAATTCAAAGCCTGAGTCTGGCTTGTAGTCTATCGTAGGCTTTTTTTTGCCTGAGCCTGGCCTGATTGACCTATTAGTATACTTAAAAGCCTATTTCATTTGAATATTTGTAAATAAGTCATTCAAGTCAACTTTATATAGACTAACCAATTAAAAGATTAGTGGGATTAAATGTTTGTTTGCATTGACTTATTTGAGTTTACGTAGTAGCATAAACTTTGTGATTGTATTTGTTTTAAAGAACTTACGGAAGCAACTTATGACATTATGACATTGTTCGTAAAAAAAAATTCCATCTTATTTTCATAATTTCTTTAAGATAACTAGGATTTATTTTTATATTTTTACTCAAAGTACAAAATACAATATAATAATAATAAAATTATTTATATTTATTTAAATAGGTCGACCTCATAGGCTTAAAAGGCTTTTTATATGACATGTGGTCTAGACTTTTTAGCTAGATAGGCTTATAAGAAAACCTAGGCCTTTTCTATTTATATAAAAAGTCTGGCCTGACCTAGGCCTATGTAGGTTGGACTGTAGGCTCCTGTTAGTCGATTTGGCCTATCACCTTAAGGTTTTAGATAAATAAGTGATGTGTCTCTCACAAATGTGGATAATCTTCAACTTTATATCAATGCTCCAGTAACTCCCTCCAATTGAAACTCTGTCATTGGTTCAGAAATTATGATAATTTTTTTGGGTTCATAGTTCATGCATCATCTTCATTTTTTTTATGCAGCAAGAGTTCAATTTGGTACCTTAACTATGATTATCTTCTATTTGATAGATGAACTAGGGAGTATTTGCCAATTATTAATAGATTTTTTTTTAGTTTAATTTTTAAAATAATTAAGAGTAATTTAGGGAGTATACAGTGTCGGAGCTAGAAATTTTAGGCAGTCCGAACAAAAAAATTATTATCTTATTTTTATTAATTTTACAACCTGTTTCTATTAATTTTACCTTTAATTTGTCTAAAAATTTTGCCCTTAATTTTGTCCAAAAATTTTACACCCTATTTTTATTAATTTTACCCCTAATTTTTGTCTAAAAATTAATAATTTTATCCCTAATATTGTTTAAAAAATCAACTATTATTTCTTTGATGATGTAATAGTTGTCCTTTTTGTTGGTTGGATCCTCTTTGGATCACCTTGTTTGTAAAGACTTTTTTGAATTAATATATATTACTCCTTGATTTAAAAAAAAAATCAACTATTAAGTGAAGAGTATACAACAAAAAGAGAGGTTGAGTCCGGATGCATGTCCGGATTCATTGAGCTATAACTCCACCTCTGGGAGTATATACAAATCATTTTGATTTAGTTGACTAATGAATAAGAAAGGGAAATTTATTTTAATTTTAGAATTTTTAGGACAAATAGTCCCTAATAAATTGTCAATGTCTCTTTTAAATACACATAGTCCAGTATATACAAATCATTTTGATTTAGTTGACGAATGAATAAGAAAGGGAAATTTATTTTAATTTTAGAATTTTTAGAACAAATAGTCCCTAATAAATTGCCAATGTCTCTTTTAAATACACATGTGGACTATTATATGATCTAATTTTCTTTCGTTAAAATTTAAAAATTAATTATATTTTTACTCATGACTGGATTGAACTCCATATTTGTTTTAAGAGCGAAGAAATGAGTTCGGCACGTTGCGTTTTGTCTAAAAAAATTAAAACGGGTCAAAATTGACTCTTATTCTCCAATATATTCATTCTACCTCATTTTTTAATAAAATTTTACGGACATGAATATAAACATAAATTTTTTATATTTTAAATCTAAAAAATTGGAGTGCTAGTGGGCCTTCCGCGCCCATCCTATTTTTTAAGATCTCATAAGTATTTATGCACTCCTATGCTGATAATAACTAACAACCTCTCTATTTTGTCTTTTAAAAAATTATTTATTCATATAGATACACGATAATTTTTTATCATAACATTTAACTTTTATTTAGAAATAAAAAATACTTTACAACATGCAAATTTTATTGAACGTTTATATTGTAGGAGAGTGTGTAACAACTTTGTAGTGACATGATTTCAACGTCACTAATGTGTAACATGACAACCACATTGCAACATCCTACACGTAAATCAAAAGTTTTTTTATTGGATCAGACATTGCAACAGGCATGGCAAACAGGGCACAGAAAAAACAAGAATTTAATGACGTGAATATCATATCACAAAGTTGCGACGGGAATTCCATGTCATTAAGGAATTGATTTTCTTTTTTAATTTCTGGTTCACATCAGCAATGTAATTCACGTCACTAAAATTATTTTAAAAAAAAAACTAATATAATATTAATAAAAAAGTTTTTTTATTAATTCTAATTCAAAATTAATAATATTAATAAAAAATATTTATTTAAATTTAAAATAAAAAATTATAATATAATAATAATTAATAAAATAAGAGTAATAAATAAAATTCTGGTATCAGATATGTGATGTCGAATGAGATGTCACGACACAAACATCTGTTGATGAATATTAAGGAACAAGATTGCAGCAGTAATAAAACTTAGTGCAGAAAGATAAACAACACGAGAAATTGTTTACCTAGTTCAGAACAACCTTCCTACTCTGGGGGCTACCAAGCCAGGGATGAAATCAATATACGATAGTATCAATTCAAAGTTAAACTCCCACGTTTACAACTTCTCACTTAATCATTATCTTTCTTATGACTTCTACCTGAGACTCACCTAAGTATGAGGCCCTCCTCAGATTCCCACAGTCACAACCCGTGACAAACAACACAAACAATAAACAACAGAAGACGCTCTTCCAAGACACACAATTCTCAATGCTTAAAAGCTTATGAGAACTGACACTACTCTCCTTACTTAGCAGCTTCGGAGATTAAACAGCATTCAACACCTACAGGTTTGTGAATGCACACACATGGAACTTACAGCACACAAATAAGGATTCCTAGAACCCTAAAAATACAAATATCAGTTCCACCTAAAACTAGGTTTAGGCCAGTCTATTTATAAAATTAGTATTGACTGAATTGGGCCTAAAACCGCAGCAAGGAGGCTGCACAAAGTTTGTTGCTTGATCTCCAAGAAAATAGGTTTTCAATTCAATATTTCCTAAATTTTCTCCAATTATAGAGATTGTGAAAACCAGCAAATATCTCTGATTGAATCGATCTTGGATACACAAAAGCTAACTGAATATCCCAAAATATTCTGTAGCTAACAAAACAGTTGATAAACTTGACAGATCAGCTCCAACAAACACGCCTCAGTACACACGATGTCATACCTTTCATGTTGTGACATCTTGTTCAACATGTTGAAAACTGAAAGATATTCAACATGTTTCAGCTAGGTTGGCCTTACCAAAATGCATGCCAATCTTAGAGAAACTACAATAAACAAACTATCAATTAAAATTAAATTTAATATCTTACATAAATTAAAATTTAATATCTTAGACAATTTAAAATTTAAAATTAAAATAAAAATAAAATTAATATCATTATTATTCTCTTTATCTGTCGGTGCACCACCAACTCCTACGTTTCCACCAAACATTTTATTACCAGTTCTACGGAATTGCATAAATAGCCGCATTTGCTCCTCCATCTCTGCTTGCCTCTTCGCCATTGCCTCTATTTGCCGTTGTTGCTCCTCCATTTTCTTATTGTTTCCAGCATTTGTGGTGTCAATTGTGGTGGACGTGACGATCCTTCCCCATCTCTAACGCTTTGAAATAAAGTTCTATACCCACTTCTCAAGCTGCCCGCCAAATTTCCATCACAAAAAAAACATCCCCTAGACCCCTTTCCGCCAACGACTTCATTCCAAATATAAAAATCCACATCTGGATAAAGCGACTCTGACTTTCTAGGAGTATATTAGGGATTATTGACCAAAAATTATACCAGCAATGTCGGATAATCCTCCTACACATACAATAAAAATATTAAGTTAAATATAACTTAAATTAAATTAAAGTAGAAAAAATACCTCAATGATAGAATCTGAATCTTTTTGAGCCAAGTACCTTGAGTCTTTGAAGATGAAAAAACTGAGAAAAAAATTATCAAAACAAATATTATATATTAAAATTATCATAATATAAATTTTGTAAGAACTAAAAATTATTAGAAATATAAAATTTCATACCTTTGAAGATTAAAAAATTAGGAATGGTAGAATGTGGTGTGTGAGTGGAGAAGAGTTGTGTGAGAGAAGAAAAGAAAGAGTTGTGTGAGAGAAGAGATAAAGAGTTGTGTTATGCGTACAGAGATAAAGAGGATGAGGTGAGTAAGCATTTATAGGGACTTGCGACTGGGCATACACGTCGCAATTTTGAAAATATTACCGTTGACTCGGCGACATGGACTACGCGTCGCAAGCTGCTAACACTCCTTTAATTTGCGACGTGATAACCACGCCTCAAACCAAAAATTTGACAAATCAATTCACCAACCCTACCACCCATAAATCATGCCAGACAAATTTTCCCTCTACTTTTTTTTTTTCGAAATCTGATTTGCGACGTGACTACCACGTCGCAATTAAATTTTTTGAAAAATTTCAAAGTTCCCCCCTTTTAATCCTGACATCATTTTATTTTTTTAATATATTTAATGTTGCGACATGGTTATAACACCACAACACTTTTTTCAGTACAACCTTTACAGGGTTACCACTTTGCAAAGGCATTTAATTTTCCATATGTTCCCCACGTCGCAATATCATGACAATATGGAGAGTTTTTCTTATAGTGATGCTTACGAGTGCCCTAAAGGGGTACTCTTTATGCATTTCAAATAAAGAAAATATTCTTTAAACAATTCACCATTTCAACTTTTGATGCATTAATTATGCATATTTTTAAGAAAAACTTATTTTTTTAAACTCTTAAAAAAAGTGCTCATGAGTAGGGGTGGGAATAGGCTAGGCTAGGCTAGGCTTTATAAGGCCTGAGTCTGGCCTACGATAAACTTACAAGGCCTGAGCCTGGCCTATGGCCTACTATAGGCTCGTTTTTTTAGCCTGGCCTGGCCTTTTTAAAAGCCTGGTCTGGCCTGAAAGCCTATTTAAAAGCCTCTTTCTTATTAATGTTTTCAATTAATTCATATTACTTAAGAAGCCTTATAGGTCGCATATATATGAACATTTAGACGATCTATTTAGCATTTTTTTCTAATATATATGCATATATAGACCAATCTATTTAACATTTTTTCTAATATATATGCATATATAGGCTAACCAATTTAAACTAATTTTAATATATATGAAAATATAGGTCGGCCTACAAGGCGTTATAGGCTTTTTTAATAGCCTAGGCCTGAACTATTTTATTAAATAGGCTTTTAAAAAAGCCCAAGCCTAGCCTTTTTATCAAATAGGTCTGGCCTGGCCTGGCCTTAAGTAGGCTAGGCTATAGGCCCCTGTAGGCCGGCCTGGCCTATTCCCACCCCTACTCATGAGACATCCGTTAACATTTTCCTTAAAAATATTTGTATACCCTAAAAAAATACATGACTAATTAATAACTTCTCTATTTTGCCCTTAAAAAAACTCTTTATACATAGGATACACAATTATTTTTTATCATAACATTTAACTTTTATTTAAAAATATAAAACATTTTACTATATTCATGCAAATTTTATTGGAAGAAAATAACACGCATATTTATTACCCATGGAGCATTCAAAATATATGTATACCCTAAAAAAAATACGATTACCCATGGAGCATTCAAAATATATGTATACCCTAAAAAAAATACATGATGTATAAGTTGTTTCATTTATTTTTTATATTTTTTACTTTTCACATGACTTTTTTATTTAGGCAAATGAAATATATTAATAACAGGACATCAAATAGACCTCCAATCCAACGGTTGGTACAAAATGGAATTAACAATGACAGAAACAAGATAATAGAATTTTTGTACCAATCATAATACCTACACGATTTAAAATGTAATTTTCCAACACCAAACCACCTCCAAAATAGTAGCAAGATACTTTTCACATGACTTCTCATTCATGCATATTTGTTTATATTGAAGTATAAAAATAAATATAGCTTATGATTTCTCACACATACTACTACATCCTACTTATTATCAAATTGATTTTTTTCTATTATTAGTGTAGTTATTAATTATTATTATTATTATTCTTGTATGTTCACACTTATTTAATAACAAAATTAATAGTAGAAAAATATGTAAGGGGTATTTTAGAGTTTTTTTAGTGAGAAAATTCAAAATTATTGATACAAAGTTGAAGTATAATAATGACTAATTTAATGAAATGTGTACTAAAAAATATTATTTCCCCCTTATATATCAATGTTTAAAAATTATATTTTACTTCTTAACTCTTTAGATATGGTGTTATGAGAAATTTGTTTTATATAAAATTATGTTGCAAAAGCATTAAATTTGTTGCAATATATTTAATAATTCTAATGTAAGAGGCAAATTTATATTTGTGTTTTAACTTTTTGTCGAGTTCTCATGAGTACATATTAATAACTAATTTTTTAGATTTTTTATTATATTAAATCTTGTATTGAAGATGTTTTTCTTGACAATGTATTGAAAATTTTATTACTAATAAAATGATTTAGTATGTAAATTTCTATAATATTTTATATAATTTGAATATTTATATGTTATAGTTAAGTACTTGAAATTTTATAATATTGAATTACAAATAGCACAAACAAAACTCATAAAAAATAAATTATAGGTTGAGGCTGTATGGATAAAAAAAAAACACATAAAGTTATTTATACTTATCAGCAATAATATATAATATAAATTTTAAAAAAGAAGACTAATTTGTTTTTTTTTCTTCTTAAGTTCAAACTTTTATTTTCTTAAATATTATTCATAGTAATTTTATATCGGTGTTAATTAAAAAGCATCACTTTTAAATTAATAGATTGTTTAGTCTATCTAATCATATGAATTTTATTTCCTTTAAATTGAATTGAATTTTATTTCCTTTAAATCTGAATTTTGAAATATATATATATATATATATATGGGGACGTATCAAATGAGAACTTTTGTTATTATAAGAATGAGAACTTTTAATAACAACCGTACGATTTAAAATCAATGTTCAGATATGCATTTATGTGATATGTATTTAAATCAGAATCTATATATTAATTATTGTCTTTTAAAATTTGGGTGAAATATGAGGCATTCATTATTATTAAAAGTTCTCAATTCTCATAATAACAAAAGTTCTCGTTTGATACGTCCCATATATATATATATATATATATATATATATATATATATATATATATATATATATAATAAAATTTTCGTAGAGATCACGGCATAAAAATTTAAAGCAAAAAATTTGGGTAATTCGGTAAACTAGTTACTCAAACTCATATCATTAACATTTATACAGCTCTTTAAACTTATTGATATGGCAAATAAGGACTGATACATGAAATTTAAGCGAGTGAATCTTAAAGTTGGTTATTATTTGACAGATTTGACAGATATACATGTGTTAAGAGAAAGCTGTAATTGCTAGGGTAATTGTTGGAGAAGGGAAGAGAATTACACTGTCTTTCGTTTCGAAATTTTTTTTTGCTATAGTGAGATATACCAAGTCTAAAAATTATTTATAAAAAAAATTTATAACTCTATGCCGGACTCCTGACGGCAAAAAAATGTAAAGTGAATTAAAAAATAATTAAATAGAAAGAAAATTAAGTTTTATTATACCTCTTAATTTTATTAGGGTTTAAATTTTATCTCTTATTGTAGCACCACTTATTAGTGTTAGTTAAAAGCATCATTTTTGAAAAAAAATTGAGTTCTATTGTACCTCTTATTAATTTAAAGTGAATTAAAAAATAATTTAACAAAAATAAATTTGATTAATTAATTTTACCTCTTATTATTAAATTTATTAGGGTTTTAATTTTTTTAAGTTAGTTGTTAATAAACCGTTACAAAAAATTATATTAAAAGATAATCTCATCACATAAGAAAATAATAAAAAAAATAAATAAACAGTGGAAAAACTCCTTATTTTGTAAAAAACTTGAAACAAAAAACTCCATTTTGTTTTTTTTAATTATTGTAATTAGTTTGTGTACAGCTTAAAAAAAAGAGTTATTACCATTTGTATGTATAGGCGATTTTGGTTTACCCCTTAAATTTTTTTATTAAAACTAAACTTACCTAATGAAAAATTTTAAGGGAAAAAAATAAACAGTGGAAAAACTCCCTAGTGTAAAAAACTTTGAAAAAAAAAACTCCATTTTGTTTTTTTTAATTATTGTATTTAGTTTGTGTACAATTTTAAAAAAAGAGTTATTATCATTTTTGTCCCAGTTGTATAAGCGACTTTTGGTTTAATCCTTTAAATTTTTTTAGTAAGACTAACCTTACCTAATAAAAAAGAGAAATCCAGTGTCTTTGGGACACTTTTTAAGTGATTAAAGTAGTAAATTTTTTTTAAAATGTGTGTACTTAATGGATTGAAAATGCATTGGAAAGTGAAATTATGATTTTCATAAAAAATACTACCTCAGTTCCTATATATAAGAGACAATTCACTTTTCTAGATTCACTGAATAATTAATGTATCTAGTCAATATACATGTCACATACATTGATTATTCAATGAACCTTATTAGTTTCGATATATATATATATATATATATATATATATATATATATATATATATATATATATATATATATATATATATTAGTTTTGGTTTAAAAATAATAAGTAATTAAACATGGACAGAGAAAATTATTACTTATCATTTTCAACAAATTATTACTTATCATTTTCAACCATTAAATTAAAAAGAATTAATGGTCAAGATGTGGAGTAAGTTATAATAGCTTACTCTTAGAGTAAGAATATACCTCCTCATATATATATATATATATATATATATATATATATATATATATATATATATATATATATATATATATATATATATATATATATATATATATATATATATATATATATATATATATATATATATATAATTACAAGTATATTTAAATAATTTTGAAGAAGAGATATTTGAATAAAATAATCCATAAATAACTACCTAATAATAATATATATATTGTGTGAAAACTTCACTAGTAAATTGTTATAGTCTAGTGGTAAGGGCCTTGGTGGTAAGGAGTTAAAAGGGTAAGGAGTTTTACTTGAGACAATAATTTTTAGGATACAAATTTTTCGGGTTAAATCAGAAACCTATATGGCAGGGGGTAAAAAATATAATAACCCTAAAAAACTGATATAGAAAAAATATTTAACGATATATTTGAATTTCGAATATATAAAAATTATATGCTTTCTCAAAAAATGATAATTATTATTGATAAAAACGATAAATTGTACTTGAATAAAAATGAATTATAAAGTATGCATATTAAAATATAAATTTAGTTGGACTTTTATTCTTTTAATTTAATTTACAATTTTAATCTGTTCTCTTAGTTAGTAAAAGTTAACCAAGAATGTATCATGGATCCTATTCTTTTTTAATTTAATCATTTTTTATTAAAAACTAATCTATTAAATAGTTAGTGTTAAAAGTGTATGTAATCTAACAATGAACAATCATCATCTAATATTTTTTATTTTTTTTATTTTCTTCCTTTTTTTTTATCTTAACTCTCACCTTAAACACATTTATATTAAAACTTTTAAAAGAATTAAATAAACCAAGAAAAAATTAACTCATAATTCTTATAATCATTAGGTTTAAATACGTCTGAGGTCCTCAAAAATATCATATAATTCAATTTGTGTTCCTACAAAAAATTTCTTCAAAAACGGTTCTCATAAGTATTTTTGTCCATAATTTTAGTCTCAATCGTCTTTTTCTTCTAACAGAAGCTGGCATGACATGCTACGCTGCGAACACTTAAAATAAATTAGAAAAGGGATTGACAAAAAATTATAGATTACGGGGGTTTTAAACCTCTCTAATTTCTAACCCTCGTTCATAATTTTATCAACTACCTACCCATAAAAATCATATGTCATCATTAACCATTAAATACCCTTATTAACTTTTAACATTTTCACTATAGTTTGAACATTTCAATAATTAACAAAATATGCAAATGTACTTCACTCTCTGATGCCCCTTATGTGCCATGTGTTGGTTTTTCATTGGTGATAACCCACAGTGAATTAATACATGTCTATATTAATATTTAGTTTAATGTTATTTTTATGTTTATTCATTTAAGTATGTTTATAAGCCTAAAATATACTTCCTCCATTTCTTTTTAAGTGTCGTTTTAGAAAAAAAAATGTGTTCCTATTTAAGTGTCGTTTTATAATTTAATGTTATAATTTGTCAATTATACTCTTATTTTTTCAATAACTCCACCTCATATTTTTCAATTAGTTATTGGAAAAATGGAGTGTATGAATGAATTTATTTGGAAAGAGAAAAATAAATAAGGGTATGATAGAAAAAATAACTCTAACAATCCACTATCTTGGTTGAAGAGCTTTTTGTTAAAATGACACTTAAAAAGGAACGGAGGGAGTATATCGAATAACAATTAATGTCCAGTTTGTATATAAACTTTTAATCAATTTCTAAATCAGTCAATGAATAATACATTAGTTAACTAGAAATTATTTATACGTCATTTCAAATGGTAAAAGAAGTAGAAAAAATATAACAAGCCAAATTTTAATTCCTACATGCTTCAAGGTTCAAACGTAGTTGAAATTGTTGAAGTGTAATTGTACATTCAGAAAGAATTAGTTGATTAGTTTGTTTGGGCCTTGTGTTAGGCTTTAATTTGCTTTGGCCCAATATGGGTTTAGTATATATTGCATTTTTTGCTTTTTAATTGGTAGCATGTAGAATCATTTGTTGTAACCGTTTCCAATTGAGTAAAAGTTAGTTACAATTTTCTCTCTCTTCTTTCATTTTCATCTTATTCACTGAGTTCTAGCAATTGGTATCTAAGCTCTGGTTCAGATCCACAGGAAAGGAAATACGAGTGTACGTAAGGTATGAGATTGTTTTGATTTCGAATTCATTTAATTCACAATGAATTGAATATTTGAATCCTATCGAAATCACATTTCTTGATTTTGAGGGATCGGGAAACACAAGTGTTTGGTGAGATCTAAGTGATTTCTTGCACAATATCGAAGATGAACGGTGGAAACGGTGGTTTGAAGAAGAAACTTATGGTGTTTGATGCAAAGAATTAGAATCGATGGATGATTCAGATGTATGTGTTGTTTGGCGCTCAAGATGTGCTTGATCTCGTCAACACAGGTTACACGTTGTTGCTACGGATGCAACGAAAGCGCAAAGAAACATGCAACGAGAAACGAAGAAGAAGGATCAGAAAACGTTATTCTACATCCATCAGTGTGTGGATGTGACTGTGTTTGACAAGATGTTTGATTCGACGACAGCGAAGACTGTGTGGGACACATTGGTACAGTGTTATGGCGGTGACGCATCAGTGAAGAATGTGAAGCTTCAGTATCCACGTAAGCAGTATATAATCTCAACAAGAAGAACAATAAGAAGGTAAATGAGTACATCTCCGGAGTGATTATGATTACTAATGAGATGAAAACTTGTGGAGAAACACTTTCAGAATAAGTGATTATTGAG
Source organism: Vicia villosa (assembly GCF_029867415.1). Classification (NCBI taxonomy): domain Eukaryota; kingdom Viridiplantae; phylum Streptophyta; class Magnoliopsida; order Fabales; family Fabaceae; genus Vicia; species Vicia villosa. The sequence goes on from NW_026705081.1 coordinate 470,563, forward strand.
AAGGAATTGAAATAACTTACTCCTCAGTTTGATTACATTGTTATAGCTATTACACATTCTAAGGATCAGAGCACCATGAGAATTGAAGAGCTGCAAAGCAGTCTAGAAGCACAAGAGTTGCGTCTAACTGAGAGAACATTTGAGAGAGAGGTAGAGCAGGCTGTGAAGGCGTCTTCTGGTAGGAAGAGTCAAGATCTTTATTGGTCTGAAGCCAATAAGAGACATGGTGGTTCTCAGAAGTCAGAAGCGTTCAACTCTGATGAGAAGAAATATCAGAAGGGGAGGGAGAAGCTTGACAAGAAGAAGATTCAATGCTACTACTGTAAGAAGTTTGGCCATTATGATTCTGAGTGTTGTTCAAATAAAGAAAAGAAGTTAGAAGAAGCAAATACAGCCAGAGAATTTGATGATGAACCTCTAATATTGATGGCTTCTGAGTTTGATAATAGTGAATTGTCAAAATGGTGGTATATGTATAATAGCTACTCAAATCACATAACTGGAAATAAATAATGGTTGATAGACTTTGACTCCAAAAAGAGGACAAAGATTAGATGTGCTAATGATAAGTTCCTTGATGTCAAAGGAATGGGAAATGCCATAATCAAAGTGAATAATGGTAAAACTGTTCTTATCAAATATGTTTGATATGTTCCTAGGATGAAGAGCAATCTAATGAGTGTAGGTCAGCTAATTGAGAAAGGTTTCTCAGTTATTATGAAGGATAATCTCTTGAAGTTGTATGATTTTGATCAGAAGCTGGTTATGCAATCTGATCAAGGAAGCAACAGAACATTCAAGGGGAATATGGAGACAGTTGAAACTAAATACCTTGGTGAAGAAGGCGCTGAAGGTGACAGAGAGTTGTGGCATAAGAGATTAGGGCATCCGAACTTCAAAAGCTTGGGGAATTTGAGTTCTAAGAAGCTGGTACATGGCATTCTAAAAATTGTGAAGCCTAAGAAGTCATGTGAGATATGCATGAAAGTTAAGCAACCTAGATTTTCATTTGCATCAAAAGTGGTTCCAAGAGCAAAACATGTTTTTGGGAGTTATGCATTCTGATGTGTGTGAGCCATTCCCAGAACCTTCACTTTGAGGAAACAAGTATTTGGTGTCATTTATGGATGAATTCACAAAAATTACATGGGGAGTGCTCATCAAGTTCAAGCATGAGGTGTTTACTAAGTTTCAGAAGTTCAAGGTGAAGGGAGAAAGACATAGTGGTCAGAAGCTAAAGATTCCCATAAATGATGGTGGAGGTAGTATAACTTTATAGAGTTTAGACAGTTTTGTGAAGAAAATGGAGTTAAGCATGATGTGATTGCTCTGTATACTCCACAACACAATGGTCTTGCTGAAAGAAGAAATTTCAATTTGTTTAATATGACAAGGAGCATTCTAAAGGAGAAGAAGCTACCTTATTTGTTGTGGGGAGAAGTCGTTGCCACTGTAATGTATGTGCTCAACAGGTGTCCAACTAAGAAGCTGAATGAAGTTGTTCCTTTTGAGAAGTGGAATGGAGATAAGAAAAGTGTGAGTCACCTTAAAGTATTTGGTTCTGTATGTTATAAACATATTAAAGATGCTAAGAGAAAGAAGTGGATGATAAAAGTAAAGTAATGTTACTGGTGGGTACCACAGTACAGGTGCTTATAAAAATTATTGTCCAATCTATAAGAAGGTGGAATTAATCAGAGATATATTAGTGAAAGAGTCGGAAACTTGGTATTAGAACACGTTTAATCCTGTCTCTGGTGTTTGAGGTTCTTCTGAAGGAAGTTTAGAAGTAGTTTACGAAGATTAGTCAGAATCAGAAGATGATTATGATTTTAAAGGTGAATTGAATTCTGACGGAGACTCTGGAAGTGACTCAGACTTTGAAGGTGGTCCAGATTTTGATGGTCAAACTTTAGGAAGTAATCATGCTTCTGGAGGTGATCATGTTTCTGAAGGTGGTGATTTTGAAAATGGTATTTCTAGAGGTGGTCTCGATGCTGACATTGTTCGAGGTTTTGTAGAAGATTCAGAACAAGTTCATAGACCTCAAAGAATGAGACAAATACCTAGAAGGTTTGCAGAGTTCGACATGTTACTCGATACTGAAATAGACTCCGAAGGCGAAGTCATTCAGTGTGCTATGTTAGTAGACTCTGAACCTGTGAATACAAAAGAATCACTCAAGAAGAAAGTCTGACTAAAGGCCGTGAAAGAAGAACTTGAGGCTATATAAAGAAACAAAACTTGGGGTTGACTGAGCTTCCAAAGAAGAAGAAAGTCATCAGCATCAGATGGGTTTTCTAGGTGAAGTTGAAGCCAGATGGGTCAATTGAGAAACACAGAGCAAGATTAGTAGCTAGATATTTTCTTCAGAAACCTGGGCTAGATTACTTTGAGGTGCTTGCACTTGTAGCTAAACATGAAACAATCAAGGTGGTGATTTCTATAAATGCTAATAGGAATTTGTTTGTGATACATCTGGATATTAAATCTGTATTTCTAAACGGTCATTTACAATAAGAAGTTTATGTGTCATACCCTCCAGGATTTGTGAAAAACAATCAGGATGGGATGGTGTACAAGTTGCATAAATCCTTATATGAATTGAAGCAGGCTCCCAGAGCTTGGAGTTTGAAGATTAATTCGTTTTTCAAGAAGTGGGGGTTTCAGAACTGTGAGATAGAATATGGTGTTTATGTTCAGCATACTTCTAAAGGCAATATGATTCTGATATGTCTATATGTTGATGACATATTATTGACTGGAAGTTTTTTTGATGAGATAATCAAGTTCAAGAAGGTGTTGATGAATGAATATGAACTTGAACTTCTGAAGAGATTGGAGTTAATAGATTGTAAGTTTGGAATCACACCTGCTGAGACAAATCACAAGTTGGTTTCTGATAAACATGGGGATGATGTAGATGCTACGGCTTTTAAAAAGTTGGTTGCCTCGCAGAGATATCTTTGTAATACCATACCTGACATCTGTTACACAGTTGGAATGATGAGTAGGTTTATAAACAAATCAAAGTGGTCACATTACCAAGCTGCATTTAGGATTCTGAGGTATATTAAGGGGATTCTGGAGTTTGGAGTTTTGTTTCCTTCTGGTGGTGAATGTGAGTCAAAACTGATGTACTACTTAGACTTTGACTAGTGTGGTGATAGAGTTTATAAGAAAAAGTAAAAACAAGAAAAACAAGAATAAATCTCAACCTTTGTTTATCACAACCACCCGATGATACCTATTACAAAGGAAATTTAATTTATAATAAATTAAAAATTATCCACTAAATTAATGACACATGTACATTCATGTGTTTCTTGTTCAAATTCCTTCGTACTAAATAGCATTATTGTTTTTAAATATCTGAAAAATCTCATTTCTTGGTATTCCAAGAAGCAACACGTGGTTGCGTTGTCAACTTGTGAAGTTGAGCACATTGTAGGTGTTTTGTTTGCGTGTCAAGTTATTTGACTGATGAATTTGTTGTATGATTTGAAGATCAAGGTGAGCAAGCTTGTGAAGTTGATGATTGACAACAAATCTGCCATAAGTCTTGCCAAGAATTCAGTGTTGCATGGGAGAAACAAGCACGTTGACACAAAGTTCTATTTTCGGAGTAATCAAGTTCAGAATAGAGTGCTAAAAGTCGTGCACTGTAACACTCATAAGCAACTTGCAGATGTTTTGACGAAAGTCATCAAAATTTTGCATTTCATGGAACAAAATTGGTGTTGTTGATTTTAGCTCTGAATGTGAATTAAGCAATTGTGTTAAAGTGTAATTGCACATTCAGGGAGTGTTAGCTAATCAGCTTGTTTGGGCCTTGTGTTGGACTTTAATTTGCTTTGGTCCAATATAGGTTTAGTATATATTACATTTTGTGTTTTGTAATTGAGAATGTGTAGAATCATTTGTTATAACTGTTTTCAATCGAGAAAAAGTTAATTATAGTTTTTTCTCTCATTTTTCATCTTCATTTTATTCATTCATTTCATTGTGCTCCAACCGAAATTGATGGCGAAAAATCTTGCTCATTCCTTTATCTTTAAATAATGTTGATAGTGAATAATATGCAATCTTGCTCATTCCGTTATCTTTAAATAATGTTGATAGTGAATAATATGCAAACGCTATGACATCGATAAATTCATAAACATTTGTATCCGACGGTACATTATATGCAAACAGTATCAAATCAATGGCAGTAGTAGATATGCTTTTTATCTAGTGGATTGAGTCTCGGCCAAGACCAGAAATATCATTCTCAAATTTCAAATAGTTATATTACTCTCGTACACATAATAGATTTATAACTTTATATTAGATTGCAAAAGTTAGAGGCTTTTTGAAAATTTAAGCAATGAACCCATAATTCTCAAAATCAAGGTTACTTTTAAAGATAAATCAAGAAAACACTACAATTTTGATGATATCAATCCAACTTTGATAGCCCCCCAAGTAAATTTTGAGAGCATAATCTGAATCGCATTATGTAGTTATCACATCATGATCCCTCTCCTTCTGAAAGTTAAAAAGATAGCACAACTAAGAAAATTGAAATGCTACCTACCTGCATATGAAAAATATTGTAATCCAAAGACAACTTATCATGACCAGAAAGAGAAAAAGTGAAAATATTCCAACTCTACATTCATTAAACATCCCTAACACATGGAAAAATTTTAAAGAACGGGACATAAAAGACAACTTATCAGACATTGTGCAATACAATTTCGGCTTATTTGACTTTGGACAACAAAACCCTGGTGGATATAACAGTAGGCTTTTATGAATCATAACAAATATTACAGGAGGTCTACTTTGAGATTTAATTTGACCCGCCAATGGCTCAGCCAAGACACCCTCACGAAGCACATAATACAAAAAAGATTGCTTCAATCTTCAGAATAGTTATCACACATCATCATTGCAATCTGATTAAACAAAAGAGATCAGTATTTTATTATCAATTGATCCTAGAACTGACGCAAGAAATGCATATAATATTTCAAATAATCAAACAAACAGACGCAAGAAATAAATTGAATTCAAATGAAACACTAACTAGAATGTAGGGTATTTGTCGAAGTCATAGGTTTTAGATACCGCAGAAGAATAAGAAGAAATATAATTACGATTTGAACATGATAAAAAAAGTCTAAAAATCATATTCAAAGTGTCAACAATTACATTCAAGATGTATAAAATATGGAACAATATGATTGGTAAAAACAGAAATAATTATTTCCTAAAACACAATAAACTGAGAATCCAGCTTAATGATATTCACTAACCCAAGAGCAAACAAATTTGCTCTAAATGTATAAAATAATTAGGGATAGATATCTAGCAATTTTTCTTAATCAGATTTTCCTTTTGTTTAAAGTTGAACACCATAAGAGATCCATGTCATCCCAACCTTGCTTCTTGATCTTCAAATAGTCTTCTCTTTGCCTACAAACAAAAGGAGCATGTATGGCTTCACTAAACGATTTAGCTGCTTGAGAGCAGGGAAAGCAGAAGACTCGTGGAATAACTCAATCCATCAATTTTTGCTAAAGATTAATAGTTTCAGAAAGATGCAGTCTACATCAGATATATCAATCACTTTTCCCAAGAACATGGATAATTTTATTTAATATAAATTTCGAATGTATTGCATATCAAACACTAACCAGACTCCATTAAGTTTAACCCAAGAATTCAAAAAATACGCCAACTTACCCGAAAAATAAATTGAAGAAAGAACACAAGGAATCCTACAGATGTTTAGCTACCTAATTCAAAAGTAAAACCCATCCGTCAGGCAATAAAAAAGATCACAGGTGACCCATAGGGTGGGACTACAATACCACACAACAATATTACTCTTTTTCGTCCTAATTAGCTGTAAAATATTTTCCAAAAACCGTCTTTTCTTCAAACAACTATCAGTAACTTCCCAAGCAGCAAACAAGGGATAAAAAAAAGAAAGATGTTTTACATGCCATTTGCAAGATATTAATAGCATGTTTTTGGCGGAAGAGTCAAAAGCAATTCTAAAAGTGTAGAATTGATTCTGTAGTGATTTTGAGGTGTTTGGTTCTTCTAAAGTAGAATTGATTATTTCTCCATAATTGATTCTACTTAAAGCTAGAATTTGCATGTGTTTAGTAACCCAATAGGATACCGCTACTGCATAACTACACTCATATCCACCGTGATTTTGAGAAGCTACAAGTAGTAGCTTCAAGCAAACGTGAGTTAACACCATGGTTTTTCAAAATTCCAAACATAGGCTTTGTAGCTTCTCAATTTAAACTTGATTTTTACTAAAATTTGTTATTGAATTCACTTTTACATAAACGTATCCAAACATAAATCAATTCTGCTAAACTCAAATCTAATAAAATCAATTCTATTCTACCAAATTCAATTCTATCCACCGCCAATCCAAACACACATTACGAATGTTTAATCAAATATGCAACAACAACAACCAAGCCTTATCCCACTAAATGGGGTCGGTTACATGAATCAACTTTCCACATAATTCTCTATAAAGGACCATGCTTCTATCCAAATTGTAAATATCGAAATCTTTCTTGATAACTTTTCTTATAGTTTAATCAAATATAATTACCGTAATAATATTGACTTTCAACTATAAGCAAACAAAAGCTAAAAATGCTCAAATGTATTACACAAAAACAATAATGCCACTAAAACAAAACCCTTTAAAATGCCAAAGTAAAACAAAACTGAACCTTTCAGTAACACATGATAATTGCATTGTAGCAGTATCAGAGACAATACCTTCAGGAAGCCAACCATAGCTGCGTTGAGAAACTACTAACTTTGAAGTCATCAACGCGGAAGCAGTTATCGAATGAAACGGCAACATTGATTCCACACAGAAGCTCAATTCAACAGGACTCCTTCATACACAAACAATTCCACACACAAAATTAATCAATTTCATTCATTTCCAGCTCAATAAATTAACCATATTGCAATTGAACAAACACTAAATTCGGCACTACAAAGCATGTAATAAAAACAATTGATTCACTAAAATGCGAGCAATTTCAGTTTCCTTTGAAAAATAGTGGTGAATTACCTGAATGCGGATTGCGATGTAGGTTTACTGGAGGGAATTCGGAAAGTAGAACGAGCCGCTTTAGCTTCCGAACCGATTCGGAATGCAGTACGACAAGCGGAGGATGATCGGAATATCGATCTCGCGGTGTTTCCGGCGACGGAGGCCATTTCCTTATCGGAGAGTTTTTAGGGTTTGAGTTGGTTCTGCACTCGTAACGTTTCAGGGTTCTACCAAACTAAAACCTTGCATTGGTTGATGGGCTAAAAAACTAAAAACGGGCCTAGTAACATAGTTGATAATTGTTAACCATGCGTCCATGCCCTCTTTAATAGTACTCAAATATTAACTCTTATATTTTAATTTCAAGTAAAGAAAGTTAACATAGTTTTTTTTTTAGGGTTAAAAATAAATAGTTAAAAGTCATATAAAGAGATTATAAAAGTAAAAAAAATACTAAACTAGAATCGACTATGGTAAGTTGGTGACGTCCAACGTGAAAGGCCTCTTACATGGTAATAAAAATCTCCAGTGGGCAGAGAAGGGATGTACACGTAGTTAGTAAAGTCAAAGAGAAGAAATTTACACGCAAGTGTGTAATGAATTATGCCTTGGTGTGACGCCGAATCACACTTATATATGAAAGAAGATTAGAATCGTCCCTTGTGAACGTATCCTCTTATGCGAGGTGGAAGAGGAGTTGCATAGATTACAACAGTTGAGATGTGTATGGTGTCTAGCTTTAGTGAGGGGCCTTCTAGTGAGATTACACAACTTCGTCAATTTGGTTGATGGAGTTTTGGATTGGGATTTCGTATTGAACCAGTCTAATTAGGTCGTTTGTCCTGTCTAAAATAGTTCCCCTAAAGTCCTTGCCACCAGATATGAAGCTAAAGTTGTTGTAAAATCGATGGGACTAACCTCAATGGAGTTTCCTTTTGAAATTCTATAATCATTGGAATAGTTCTTCAAGTTAGGGAAAAGGCTAGTGAAAAATTGAGAGTGGGTGATCTTGAGAAGATGTGCATTAAATACTTGTCTTGTCAAAAGGATGTCACTTTGAGGAGGCGTCACATGTAGATCTACACATTTAGGGTACGGAGGTGATGCCTTTAGAGTGCTTGAGTGTATTTGAGTTTTATTATAGAATTAGAGTCAAATATAGGTCGTTAATCACGCTTCTACATACTATGTTGATTCCTGACTGTAGATCCCAACACTCCCGATCACCTATAACCTGAGGGAATTCACTTAGTTGCCCCTTTTGTTTCCTTTGCTCCAGAGTTCCACACTATATTTGTCCTTGACGGGGGAGCTAGGCGGATGTCTTGCTGCTAGCATAGATGTAGGTTTGGTCGAGGGCAGCGATGCTATGCTATCCTCAGGCCAGGTGAAGGTGTGTCCTCGATAGAGGGGCAGGAGGAAAGAGGCTTCCTTTATCCTCAGTTGGTTAGGCCAAGGCTATTGGGCTGACCTAGGTGCAGAAGTTGTAACACCCTTTTTTTACCCAAACAATTTGATATAAATACAAAGTAAGATAACATGCATACATCAAAGGGTGCCACATGTTGTTTTCCACAACGATGAAAATCATCAAAGTTACATACAAATATACATCTGATCATAATTATAACACATTTGAAAACTTCATGTTTCATCAATATGCATATCGCAATGGAATAATTATTTTCTCAAAATAAATTCAATGATCATATCACATACTATAATCATCTACCAACATAATGAAAATATCATATTATAAATATGTCATGCGAATTCAAATATCGGCACCAAGGCCACTTAACATGTTATATCCAAATATAATATCAAATAAGAGAAAACATGACCATGTCTCAAAACAACAAACATGAGTTCAAATACCCTCTCGTGTTACATGACCAGAGCATTGATTCACTACCTAATAAAAGTAAAATAACTGAACAACTCCTTGACTAATCCTCGTGCAAGCATAATTATTCTTCGTAACTTGCGCAATGTCGCATAGAACATCATTACAATAGAAGGGTGAGAATTCACATCATTATAAGCATATATAATATGAACAATGAATATAGCATACGAATAACCTGTAATTCATCACACTTCATAATCATAAGAGTTCTACAATTATCACACATAACATAATTATCATTGATATTCAACCAAGATAGCAAGTTCTAATTGTCACATAAGCTCACATCAATTCAAACACATCACATAACAACCAACGTGACTCCAATGCAATTTTAATGTGACTCATGCATGTGGTACCATCGTGAACATCAAGCTCACCTCACTTTTGATTCATTTCTAGAATCAAAGTCACGCTCCCGATCTGGACTAGAATCCAAGCCAACAATATGAACCTATAGTTCACCACTTCCGTTTCCACACTAGGATCAAAGCCACAACCGGAATACAATCTCCCCATGAATAAATGTGCAACAAGGCTCACAATTTATGCAACTAAGATTATCACACAACCTTAATTATCCAAGCATATCACAATAATTCGCGCACCTCAAATTATCCACCAAAACGTTGCACAACATACATACATTATCAATAAAGCATTTCAGATAGCATTTATCGATTACACATAACACATAGCATACAAGCCAATCCATGTTATCTTCCACAATTCACCAAAATCAAACATAGAAACAGAAGAATTCACCAAGTCAAGTTTCACATAAACTGCCTTCTAGACTTGCCAAAACGTGTATTCCAAAAAACTCTTAGAAATTATAATAAAATATAAGCTTCCCTATTCTGAAATCATTTTCCAAAAATATTATTATTTTTTAATTCAAGTACCTGCGCTAAGCACGCCCTGTATCGCGCTAAGCGCGATAGCTTATGTAATGTGGTCTGCGTGATTTTCCAGAGCGCACTAAGCGGCCTCACCGCGCTAAGCGCCCTCTGCGATTTTTTTGGAAAAAAACTCATTTTTGACAGCACTTCAAAAACTCGTTTTGAACCACATTAATCCATTCAAACAACCAATAATCATACATATCAAGGTTCTTAATCATGGTTCTATCATGGCTTATCAACATAACAACTTAAACATGATTATTTCTTCAATTTCCATGGTTTCTATACAAACCCTAACATACAAAGTTATGAGAAATTGAAACTAAGAACACCTAACATACAATTTACCCTTTGCATAGCATATACACCTATAATAACATAAATTCTCCCCCTTACCTCTTGAAGATTCTTCTTCTAGGTTTTCCTTCTCTTTTCTCTATTCTCCTATTCTCTTATTCTCTTTCTTCTCTTTCACCAAATGAGAGTTATGAGACTAACCTAATCTCTACTCTTACTATCTTATTATATTAAATGGGTTTAGTCACTCTCACCCCCTTATTATTATTACTTCTAATAATTAGGCCCAATTGAATTATTATATTATCCATCTAATAATACAAATAGCATAATTAACACAATACTCCCTCTGTTTTTTATTATAAGTCGTTTTGGAAAAAAAAATTGTATTTAAATATAAGTCGCTTTACAATTCCAATGAATAATTAATGCTACTTTTCCTATTATATCCTTAAATATTTATTATTCTCTCTCCTTTCAATTATATAAATTTATCTTCCATATGTCATTAATGAAGGATAATTTTGTAAAAACCTTCATAATTTCTTATTTTCATACAACAATTATTATTTTTCTTAAACTGTGTGAAAAGTCTAAAACGACTTATAATAAAAAACGGAGGGAGTAACACCCAATTAAATAATTATCACACCTACATAATAATTAAATAAATAACTATTACTAAAAATAATTTAGGATATATTATAGTAGTAATTGATATAATATAGTTAATTAAAAAAATATTATGTTTTGAGTCATTTTTGTAAGTGCATGCATACCTCATAAAAGTATTTCGAATGATGTCAAATATTCAAAGATGTCAAATCTCGTACAAGTCCATTTAAGAAGACACAAAGCCAATAGTAGAATTTTTTGTTAGCTCTGGTCGATTCATAGCAAGGCTAGGTCGACTCATGAAGACAAGAAAAACAAGCTTGCCTCACAGTCTCATTTAGGTCGACTCATTGGCTTCACCAGGTCAACCTCCAAGACTTTGAAAAACATGCTTGCCTCACTGCCTCATTTAGGTCGACTCATTGGCTTCACCAGGTCGACCTCCGATACGTTGATGTTAAGATTGTTCTCTTTGAGAGAATATGGTCGACTCACAACAAAGGTAGGTCGACGCATCGCTGGCAAAAACAAAATTTTTGGGCATCTGTTTGTTGCTTCAGCTCACCAATTCTCACACACATATATACTTTTTCTACAAAACTTTTCAAAGCAACATTGCAACTTGGAAGATACAGAAGTCTTCTAATCTTCATTCTTCTTCCTACTCATAACACAACTACACATAATCATTTTTGTGTTATGAGTACATGATAAAGTTTGATAACGTCCATGGATAGGAATTGAGTATTCCTTTGGGTGAAGATTGTGGTGGTTCTATTGAATAAAATATTTAGGGTTTTGTCCTCCAAGATCAAGGTGATTTGGGGGTATTTGACAAGAAGCTTTGGTGAAGATTCAGCAGAGTGAAGGTCTTGAAGAACACGGGTTCGTTCAAGTGAGTCACAGTAGACGGAGGATCAAAGAAAGCTCTTGGGTCGACTTAATCTTGCTTAGGATCAAGGGGAGAGAAGATAAGGAATCAACATTAAACTGATTTTGTTTGTTCATTGCTTTAACTTCTCTTGTAATAACATTTGCAAAGTAATAATAAAAACTATCTCAATTCCCTTTTGGAATTGGGGGCAGACGTAGTTGTAGTGATGACGATCGACGAACTGCCTAAATAAATCCTTGTGTTCTTCTTCCCTTACTTCTCTATTATTTGCTATTAATTTTGGTTCACAATTGTTAATTTGGAAAGTGGTCCAAGTGTTAAATTATGATACAGAACTATTTTTGTATAAGATAATTGTAATTGGTAATTGCAATCAACCACACTTAAATTGCGTTAACAAGTTAACTACCGCACGCCAAGTGTTCGTTGTTTTGTCTGTGCAGCAAATTGTTTGCACATTACTTGTTTGATAAATTTCCTTAGCCAATTTATCAATTCTATTCTCATTGGAAGTAGGTAATCAAGTGTATCCATTCAAACGAATAAGCTTTTGAAAAACATAATTGATTATTTTTTCAAACCCTTTAGCACATCAAACTTCTTCGTATTTTTGTAGCATATCTGATCCTACCAATAGCGGTTCAGAATAGACGAAAGTCGATTCCAAGACGCTTCCGTTAACCAAAAGTTGTAAAAATACCGTAAAAATTTATGTTGATCTATTCACCCCCTTTAGATCATTATCATATCGTCTAACAATTCTAACGAATGCTGTAGGAGTACTTTTTAAGGATTTCAAATAAAGAAAAGAATTTTTAAAAAACAATATTTTTCTTTTTCATTGTATTGATTACAAGAATTTTTAACATACCTTTTTATTAGTTAGAAAACTCAATTATTTTCATTTTGAGTGCATTGAATACGAATATGTTAAAACAAAACATACCTTTTTTAAATTCTTAAAGAGTATCCCTCTGAAACACACTTTTTAATTAAATGGAGGGGAGGGGAGGAAATATTTTTAATTAAATGTGTTTGATTCAAATTTTATGAGGGGAGGGGAGGGAAGGGGAGGGGAACAAAATCCCTCCGAAACACACTTTTTGCGTTCCTCCAAATCGGAGGGATTTGGAGGGGAGAGGAGGGAATCTCAATTTTAATATTTTAAAAATTATTATAATTACTATAATATCCTCAGTTTAATTTTAATATTTTAAAATTATTCACTTTCTTTTGTATTATTGCTCTCTTCTGTGTGATTTTTCTCGATTGCTTCTATCAACTTATTATAATTATTCTCCACCATCAAATTATTTTAAAATTTCTGTCCTTAATATAAATCATAATCATTTCATTTTTTTATTTTTTTTATAACTCTTTTATGTTTATTTATGTGTTTTTCTAATTTTGTTATGTATCCTATCATATTTTCTTTTATATCAATTTATTAAAAAATTTAAATTATTTATATTTAATAATAAATTATTTTATGTATTTTATGTGTTAAATAATTCATTACGATTTCAAAGTTGTTATCAACATATAATTTAATTTGTTTTTGAACATTTTATTCGAATTAAGTGAACTCAATTTTTTAACGTTATGTAGTAAATTATAACTTTTTAGTCACTCAATATTAGAAATTTTACTAACAAAAAAATATGTATAGATTTTTCACATTTGAATATCATATTGTATCACTTATATAAGATAATAAGGATAAAAATGTAAATTATTAATAAAACCCCTCCCTTTCCCTCCTGAACTAAACATATTTTTAATTAAAATCCCTCCCTTCCCCTCCCCTCCCCTCGTTTGAACCAAACACCCATCTTATTAAAAAAATTCCCTCACCTCCCCTCCCCTTCTCTCCCCTCCATTAAAATCCCTCCCCTCCCCTCCCCCTCATTTGAACCAAACACACCCTAAAACACTTGTTAGCATTTCTCTTATGTTTTTGTGTCATTTAAATATGCAGTTCAAGAAAGCGCAAGAGCCTCAATTATTTTCTTGTTTAGAAATACACTTCCAAAATAATGTGAGGGTTGAAAAATATGTGGTGGGTGTATAAACCAAAAAGCAGAGTGTTGTAGGTAAAGTCACTCCTTAACATTTTTCACAATTTGGGCTTTAGGCCCAAACATTGATCTTCCCTAAACACCGATTTCGTGAACCGTACCATTGATTCGGGTCAAAACCACCATGCCCTAATCGTGTCTGAAATCGGAACTACAACTACTCCATCTTCTCCGTTTTCATGATTTTTCACCGATAACACAATCTCACATGGCTTCGTTATTCAAGGTACACTATTCTACAACGAGGTTTTCGCAATTTGATTAAACTACTATCGATTATTGTTGATTTAATTTGATGTGATTTGATTCAGTTTTCGTCTTCTTTGTGAATGTTTTAGGATCCGGCGAAGCTCTCGGCGTACCGAGACAGAAGGTTCCCTGGAAATCAAGAAGAGTTTGAGCATGCTCTGATAACTTCTTCTACCGTTTATGTTGGGAACATGTCGTTTTACACTACTGAAGAGCAAATTTATGAACTGTTTTCTCGAGCTGGTGAAATTAAGAAGATCATCATGGGTTTGGATAAGAATACTAAAACTCCTTGCGGTTTTTGCTTTGTTTTGTAAGTTACAATCTCTATTCAAGTTTTACAAACCCTAATAATTTGCGCAAAAGTGATACACACTCTGCATTGCATTGTTTATTACAGTGATTTGTTAAAGAAATAAGTGGGAGAATGAAGGAACCATGGACTGTATCCAGTTACTTTAGTAGTGTAGTTACTAGTTAGTGATTATGCATTGTTGATTGTAGTGATTTAGTGGCCATTGAGAAAATTATATAGTACTGATTGGTGATTTTGTGTGTGTATTTGATTGTTATTGGTATTAGATATTACTCTCGTGAAGATACTGAGGATGCTTGCAAATATATAAGCGGGACGATACTGGATGATCGCCCTATTCGTGTTGATTTTGACTGGGGATTCCAGGAGGGAAGACAATGGGGGCGCGGTCGTAGTGGTGGCCAGGTGAATGAATAACTTTCGTGGAACTATGTTGAATGTTTGAAATTTATAGTCGAGTTCATAGTTTACTTAGATGAATCAGTTTTTTTTCTGTTTGTTTTTTACAAATTTTGTTTTCAGCATTTACACCATTAGAATAGAGAATAGCTCAATGCTAGCAGTAACAAAGCTATGTGTGAATGTTTGAAACTAGTAGTCGAGTTAATAGTTTACTTAGACAATTCAGTTATTTTTAGTTGTATTTCACAAATTTTGTTTTCAGCATTTACACCATTGCAATAGAGAATAGCACAATGCTAACAGTAACAAAACTTTTTCTCACTAAGTAGGGTATGATGCAACTGTGTTCTGCAACAATGTCCTGTCATGTTTCAGTGCTTACATAATTGTTATTATTTTGTTCTGATCACAATGGCCCTTCCTAGTTCGTAAAATATCAATTCTCTCTTTGATTCCAGAATTAATTTTTCTATATACTGTTTTTATATGTTGCCATATCCCAGTGTCTGTGCTGTATCTTTGTTGTATATGTGTTTTCTTGTTCCCGTGCCTTTGTTTCCTTTGGCTGCTTTTGTTCTCGGCTAATATTGACCGATGTTATTAATATTTTCAGGTGCGTGATGAATATCGTACTGATTATGATCCAGATATCCTTTTAACTGTTTTAAATAAATTTATCTGTAATCGGCATCATTGTTTACTCTTAATATTCTAGAATGAACTTCACATTTGTTCAATTACATCCCTAAATGGTCAAAAACATAAATTTATTAAATTGGCTATGATGTTACATGTTCTAATTGAAATTGAATAATGAATATTCCCAATTTCCCACACATTTGTTTGATTCTGAACAAGAAGTTTTACAGAAAAATTACTTCAGAAAATACTCTGATGTACTGATATTTCTACTAGTCTCTTTTTGTTTCCTTAATTCTACATACGCAGGGGTGGATATGGGAAGTTGGTTCAGAAAGAGTTAGAAGTACAAAGGCAGCTTGTAGATTACGGCACTGGTTCTTTGGGATCTTTTCCGCCAGTTATTCCTTCTTGTAAGTGACTCTTATATTTTATATGGATCTTCAACTGCTAGTAGCAACGATGGTTCAACATTTTACTTGTTTTCAATTACAATATTTGAATAATATATATACCTGCTTGATCTTTATTGATTGATAAGTAAAACACTGGAAATGACCTCGAATTATGGACTGTTGTCACTGAGTGATTAGCGCATACAAATGTTTACATTGTTAGCTTGGTGTTGTATCAGGAAATGTACAAGAATAATATATGGTTTTCACAAAATTTGTGGGTCCCATATATATATTTATAAGGACCGATATAAATTTTAGCAAATAGAAGTGTGTGTTGGGATCTGTGTCAGTGTGTTGGCAGGACTCCTCAAATATTCAATACATGAGGCAGCCTCCAACTGTGCATTTTTTCAATTAGCCGGTCCTCTCCTGCGTCCTGTTTTTTTGCAGCATGAATAATAAAAAAAGTAATGCCTTCTTCAATGGCAAATATCATCTGCATTAGATTTCTTAAGAGAGTTTCCATGTCAGAAGGACAAACTGTTGCTCTGATGGATGCAGATCCTCTCCTGCTTTTTATCTGCTGCTTCCATACTGCCACAATCTCAACCCTCTATCTCTCTTTTTTTTTCTCTCTCTCTTTAGAATCCATTTTATTTATTATTTGTTTTTCACAATTTCTTATCCATTGGATCATGAGCATGAGGGAGGGCTGAAGACACAAACAGGAGAGGATCCTTTTCCTGTTCTGATAGATACAGTTTGCAATTTTTAGTATAATCTTAATATGAGAGGCGTTATTGATAACTAAGTTGGACCCTGAAATAACAGTTTCTCTTTGAAACACAAACACCTCTAGAATTAGCAGTGTTGCGGTGTCAAGCGTACTCCTATAAATCTTGCATGACACGTGTCAAATAACTCAGACAAGTGTCTCAAAATAACTTAATTTCTTTCCTTTGCTTCGACACTTCTTGAATCGGTGTTTAGACTCATATAGCAAGTGTTGTACAACTTAGACATGTGTCTCGAAAAAATATTTTTTCTTTGTTTCGACGAACTTCCTAGACTCTTTAGACACGCCTGAGACACTTCTACAAAGCTTAAAGACGCGTCAAAATAATGCCGATTAATGAAAAGTTGAAAACATCAAATTTGAATACAACTTTTTTAGTTTTTTCGACAGTAGATGGACAAATAAACTGCTCAATTTAGATGCACGCGTACGTATTTTGATTCTTAATTTAAATATATTTTATAAATAATAATATTTATTTAAATGAATTAATAGATATGTAGTGGTATTGGTGCTCTATGTTTTTTACTTTAGTATCGCCGATGTGTCGTGTCAGATGTTCGTGTTAGGATCCGCATGTCATATATTTCTATGGAAGCAACATAATGACTTGTGTGTTGAATCTTAACATCTACTATGAAGTAAAATTATTGCAATGATTTTAGCAAGTTTTAGTACTTATAATATCCTGAATCTTATCATCTTTTTTCGTCAATATTCAGATAAATACTATCTTTATACTTTAGTTTGTTAGACATCATATAATCTCATTACTGTAAGCTAGTCAATATTCAGATAAATACTATCTTTATACTTTAGTTTGTTAGACATCATATAATCTCATTACTGTAAGCTAGGCCGAAGAATCAACATGTATTAGTATTATGGTGAACCAGCGTCGCTTTTTTTGCGTCCGACATTGTAATATTTGTGGTAGTTCTCTATCGTTTGGCATGGTTTTGCATTTTAGCAAATCTAACGGTTCAGCAATTTTAATCTTGCAGATGGTAGACACGGTGGTGGTCATGGTCACGGTGGTGGCCATGGTCATGGTGGTGGTCATCGGCATGGTAGAGGTAGTTTCATCTTAAAACAATTTCTTTTGTCCATCAATTTAAATTTTTTAGCACTTTGGGTTACTGTTATTATTTGGCTCTGAAATTACAAATGAATTGATTAAATTGGTCTCTTTGGCATTATAGATTACCCTAGGAAGAGATACAGAGACGATGACCGCCGCACATACGAGCCCTCAAAAAGAACATCAGACCATGAATCTCGGAGGAACTCTGACCAAGAATCTAGACCGGTAAACTCTACAAATCTTGATGATGCTGTGGTCTAACTGTTCGATTATATGAATTAGTTCTAGTTGCCATACCTTGTAGAGTGTCACATTGCATGCAGAACTTGTTTAACTGAAGGCTTTTGCTTGTATCTGTATTCTCTATGTTTATGTTTGTGCTTACAATTGCCACTACTGCTAATATCTGTCCTAGCTGATGCCAGTATTATCTGTCTTAATCAAACTTGATCTGGTGTGATAGGAAAAAAATCCACGATTTCGAGAGAGTGGTGATTCTGATGACGAGGAGGAAGATGATAGAAAAAGACGGGGTTAACCAGAATATCATACATAATCAAGCTGATATGCTTTGAAAGTTTTCTTCTACTATGGTGAAAAGTGGCAAAATGTGTATTGTACATCATTGCAAATTGCAAATATCTTAGTATCAGGTTAACCCTGTGAAATTCTTGGCTACATGTGCTGCATATGGTAGTGCCAAGTTGTGTCTTTTATTTTTCATAATTAGAATTAGTTAACTTTCTGGATCTTATGTACAAGAAATCGGCTTATTAGGTAAATGACATGACTTTGATCCTGTTTGATTAATCTGTCACTTTGTGTAAAAGGACCATATAATGAGTTTATCACACTTTAAATCAACAAGAATGGTAAGTACAATCAGATTGGGGGCATTTTCCACTAGCATTCAATGTCTGATCAGATTTCTGAGTATATGTTGATCTGAAATATCATCTAAAGTTGCTTCTGCATGATTTTCCTATTGATAAGACGATTGATTTTGGTTCAAACAAGCATTCACCATGCTTGACTCTAATGGATTTTTAAGAGGTTTCCAGATATACAAATTATTTATTTTATAGTTTTTTAATGTAGTAGATTCCACCAAAAATTGATGGGGTAACCAATTTGAGTTGACTAATGGATCGACAATGCAGTTAAATAAATCATTGATTACTGACTCAATAACTTATTTAGATTTTTCTTATCAGGCTTAGTTAGATTTTTGGCCTCTTAACTTATTTATGGTTTTATATTGGTTCTTGATCTAATAAATGTTAATTTTAAGTTTCTTAAATACATCTTTATTAGACAATTTGGTCATTTCTATTATATTTTACCAAAAATGTTAAATTATTCGTATGTGGCATCTCAAATGATTTTATTTTAATATGACATGACTTTATTTTATGTTGACAGTTGACACTATCCTTCCTTCTTCAATGACTCAATAAACTTTGACATTCAAAAATTTCAATTATAACTTAGAAATTAAAACCTACTCATTTGACAAAATATGTCAACCGAATGCAACATAAGAGCTTAACTCTTTTTTGGGTAAAATTTAATAGAAATGACCACATTGACTCATAAAAATATTTTTTAGGCTTAACCCTTTTTTGGTAAAATTTAATAGAAGTGACCACATGGACTCAAAAATATTTTTGAGGGGCTTAAAAGTAACATTTTTCTAAGGAGTCAACATAAAACTATAAATTAAATTAAGGGACACAAAAGTAGTTGATTCCTCAATAACCTATAGACAACAACAACACAGATTCAACTATGATAAATTCTCATAATTTTGCCTAAAAAGCTATTATGATTAAGCGTCTTCAATTTATGTAAAATTTTGAAATGAAAATGAAAACATAATTTAAATTGAGAGTGAACAGTGTAAATTAGATGAAAATTAGTACTAGTACATTAATAGTGGCATACAATAATTGCACTCAAATTCATTTGTTTTATTTTAGGTTAATAGTAATTTACGCCCCCGTAATGTTAACGAATTTTGCTTTTTCCCCTCCCTACCTTTTGGCAACGGTTTTTTCAAAAAAATCGTTGCCAAAACCTGCCTTTGGCAACGGTAGGGGGTAAACCAAAACACGCTCATATTACAGGGGGTAAACTACTATTAACCCTTTTATTTTTTACGGATTTGAGGAAGCGATCCTTTTTGTTGATCTCTCATCAAACCTTTTCTATAGAATGACCCTTGATAGCAAATCGTGCTGAATGAAATTGGTTCAGAGTAGAAGAACTCTGCTATGTTTTTCTTATCTCTATGTTTCTTTTTCAACTTGAGCTCTCAAGGAGATTTTCCTTCTGCCTGGTGTATCAAATTTGACTGTGGTAGTTTTTGTCAGGGGTTGTGGAAAATGTACATGTTGAAGAAGTCTCACACCGTTTAATTTTGTGAATGAAGAGAGAGTCCAATGCTATGTACATGATACAAGTTTTTTGAAATCCCACATCACCTAGTTTTTTTTTTGAAGAAAAATGGAGTCCAAGGTTATATATATGATTCAAGTTCTTCATTACAAGATGAATATTTGTTTCGAAGGGTGTGAGTGTACCGAGGTAGTTGAGGGTATATTATGTGTTGTAACAATTTTCATATAGTGTTATTCTCTAGTTATCATTCGACAACGGCCGTGATTTTTCTCCAATTTTAGAGTTTTCAAGTTATGTCCTTGTGTAGTGATTGTGTTCCTCATTTTTCTCTACTTTGTTTGTTTTTATCCCAATTATTTTTTCTTAGACAATAATGTTTGGTCTCTAAATTTGGAATTCAGATAAGTTTTACTTTGTCTAGGGATTAGAACCTGTGCGTGATGGTGATAGGTCTCTCATGAGAAACCAAGCTTTCCCCCATTCTAAATGATTGAAATACGAAAAAAAAGGGAAAGCTTAAAGCTCAAACCCCCGTAAAATAACTCCTCCTAAATGGTCGAAATACGAAAAAAGGAAAAGCTTAAATCTCAAACCCCAGTAAAATAACTCATGCTAAATGGTTGAAATACGAAAAAAAAAACGGAAAGCTTAAAGCTCAAAGATCACCTTCACGTTTGCTCTTATTTTAGTTTAATATCCACTTTAATAAATATTGTTGAGGTCGTCTTGTAAAAGGAGTGATATGCTACATGAAAGACAAGTAATTAAGGTTTGTGATGCATCGAAAAATGGAGAAATTGTAGTGGGAAAGATTTGAATCAAGAAACTAGTCTCAAGCGACCTGCTGATACTCGTTGGATTTCTCACTATGCTACTTTGGTGAATTTAACATTGATGTATAGTTTTATACCGATGTTTTTGAAATGTTGAAAGAAGATGTATCCGCTAAAGATGCAAGAGGCGAAGTAAATGATCTTTTAATTTTAATGGATAATTTTAATTTTGAACTCACTTTACATTTAATGAAAAATGTCTTCAGTATTTCAAATGAGTTGTTACAAGTATTGCAAAAGAAAAATCAAGACATGTCAATGCCACGAATTTAGCTAAAATCACAAAAAAACAATTGCAAACTCTAAGAGAAGATGGATGCGAACCTTTATTGGAGGAGGTAAGTTTATTTTGTATTGAGCATGATATTCACATTCTGAATATGGATGATAGATTTTTCGTGGTAAATCAAAACGTGGAGGTAATGTTCAATCTATCACAATAAAGAATCACTATCGCATTAAATTATTTTATACTGATATGGACATGCAGCTTCAAGAACTTAACAATCATTTTAATGAGTCAAATCCATGACCGTGTATGTGGTTGCTGACGGTGTCGTGGCTTTTTTTTTCAAGCATTTGGAAGGAAGTAGGTCGGCGACCACCGCTTCAGATGAAGGAGAAGGTGGAGAAGGTCCCACCACCTCAACCTCAAGTGGCTAACATGAGTTTAATTATAATTAGGTTGCTGCATATTTAAAATCGAAGTGTGGAATTATGCTTAATTCCAAAATTTTGTATTTAGTAGTGGTGATAACTTGTGTTACTAGTGTTTTTCACAAAATTTGGAGAGCTAGAAATTTGCGTAGATTTGAAAACACGGTTCTGCATTGGAAAGCCTGCATTATGGTCATTTTAGAAAATGCTAAACTTGCAGGAAACGCTACTGCGAAATGTTCAAACTCTTCCATGGCAAACTTCACTTTTTTAAAAGGCTTTGATATCACTATTTATCCTAGAAAACCTTTAAGAACTCTAGAGGTTTTATGGAACCCTCCTCCCAGGGGATGGATCCAAGGAAACATTGACGGGATTGCTTGTGGTTCGCCTTCTTTGGAGGCTTGCGGTGGAATTTTCCATGATAACGGTGCTAGACATATTATCAGCTTCTCCGCTTATATAGGTCCTAGTAACTCTATTTTTTCTGAGCTAATGTCGGCCATTATTGCAATTGAGAAAGCTCGAGAGCTTGGGTAGAATAAAATTTGGATTGAAACGGATTATTCGCTTGTGGTGAAAGCTTTATCTAACGCTCATCTCGTTCCATGGACAATCAGGTCTCGTTGGCTTAGTTGTCATATGTACACGTTATCTATTGACTTCATGATATCCCATTTATACTAGGAAGCCATTATTTATGCTGATATTCTAGCGGATATTGGACTGAACTCTAAAACTTTCACTTAGTATAATTTTGTTCACACTAATATTGTAAAGGATGACTTATTAGACAAGGATGATACCCTTAGACTTAGGATTGTCTCTTGAGGGGTCTTGGTTTGGTCCCCCTTTGTTTCCTTGTTTGTTGTTTTTTTATTAATGACATGCTTCTTTTGTTTTTTAAAAAAATATGTATTGAAAAAGGATTAAATCATATAAAAGTTATCGTATGAAATAATTATAAATATTTTCATTTACTCAAGTGGTAAGTGGTGAGAGTGAGTTTTTTTAAAATGCTGAAATTAAAACTATATCTATATTACAATTGTTTTTTTTAATCTTGGTGATAATGTAATACTAGAAATTTTATTGTTTTAATATTGATTACAAAAGAAAGATTCGTCAACAAACTATTCGTGTTATAACAAAAACAAGTAGTGTAATGGAAATGGTGAGTGGAGAGAAACAAAGAAAAAGCCAAGAAAAGTGGAGAAAAATAAAACATTTCGTGATCAATAATTACAAAAATTTTATTCCTTTTGTCCTATTATGTGAGCAACAAAAATCATTTTCATGCAACACAACAACAATTTCACACAGCCAAATTCACCTGTTCCACCTCCCTAACATTTTTACGCAGCCAAGAAAATAGAGTAATTGAAGAGAAGAAATTATTTGGGTCGATCAGGTCATATCAAGCCCATCCAATTTTCTATATAAGAATCTTAAATCCCCAATAATTTTTATTTTCTCCAACTTTCAAAAAGAAAACAAAACAGAGTAAACTCATCTTCTCCAACTTTCAAAAAGAAAACAAAAACAGAGTGAACATGGAGAGAATGGTTATGCAAGCCATGGAAAGGTTTGTTTGTGTTGCTGTCAAAAAGTTGATGGAAACTCTCCTACTCAAAGTAATTGAGAGAGCTTAAGGTTTTCTTCCTTCTGTTCAACAACCCCCTGCTTTAGAAGAATGCAACCAGGAAACAGAGCTAGAGCAAGCTCTTGTTCTTAAAGCCATTGCTGCTCCTTTGGTTCATCAAGAATCCAGGATGGTGGAGTCCTTGAGTTTCTTTGGGAGAGGAACTCTTGGTTTTATTGACTACCAACTTGAATCTTATGTTGGAAGAAGGAATGTGAACTTCAAATCCATGGAGTCTCCCCATTTTTTCTTGGGTTTTCTCATGGTGAGTGTCATATGAAAGCTTCTGCAACTATTCATTAAGAGGATGAATAGAGGAGGGAAATTGTAAACCGCAATGTGCAACGCTCCATGACCGCATTTGTGGTTGCTGTCGGTGTCGTGGCTTTTATTTCAAGCATTTGGAACGAAGCAGGTCGGCGACCACCGCTTCAAATGAAGGAGAAGGTGGAGAAGGTCCCACCACCTCAACCTCAAGTAGCTAATATGAGTTTAATTGTAATTAGTTTGCTGCATATTTAAAATTAAAGTGTGGAATTATGCTTAATTCCAAAATTTTGCCTTTAGTAGTGGTGATAACTTGTGTTACTAGTGTTTTTCACCAAATTTGGAGAGCTAGAAATTTGCGTAGATTTGAAAACACAGTTCTGCATTGGAAAGCCTGCATTACGGTCATTTTGGCAACACTAAACTTGCTGGAAACGCTACTGTGAAATGTTCAAACTCTTCCATGGCAAACTTCACTTTTTTTAAAAGGCTTTGATATCACTATTTATCCTAGAAAACCTTTAAGAACTCTAGAGGTTTTATGGAACCCTCCTCCTAGGGGATGGATCCAAGGAAACATTGACGGGATTGCTTATGGTTCGCCTTCTTTGGAGGCTTGCCGTGGAATTTTCCGTGATAACGGTGCTAGACATATTACCAGCTTCTCCGCTTATATTGGTCCTAGTAACTCTATTCTTTCTGAACTAATGTCGGCCACTATTGCAATTGAGAAAGCTCGAGAGCTTGGGTAGAAGAAAATTTGGATTGAAACGGATTTTTCACTTGTGGTGAAAGCTTTATCTAACGCTCATCTCGTTCCATGGACAATCAGGTCTCGTTGGCTTAGTTGTCATGTGTACACGTTATCTATTGACTTCATGATATCCCATTTATACTAGGAAGCCATTATTTATGCTGATATTCTAGCGGATATTGGATGGAACTATAAAACTTTCACTTAGTTTAATTTTGTTCACACTAATATTGTAAAGGATGACTTGTTAGACAAGGATGATACCCTTAGACTTAGGATTGTCTCTTGAGGGGTCTTTGTTTGGTCCCCCTTTGTTTCCTTGTTTGTTGTTTTTTTATTAAGGATATGCTTCTTTTGTTTTTTTAAAAAATATGTATTGAAAAAGGATTAAATCATATAAAAGTTATCGTATGAACTAATTATAAATATTTTCATTTACTCAAGTGGTAAGTGGTGAGAGTGAGTTTTTTTAAATTGCTGAAATGAAAACTATATCTATATTACAATTGTTTTTTTTATCTTGGTGATAAAGTAATACTAGAAATTTCATTGTTTTAATATTGGTTACGAAAGAAAGATTCGTCAACAAACTATTCGTGTTATAACAAGAACAAGTAGTGCAATAGAAATGGTGAGTGGAGAGAAACAAAGACAAAGCCAAGAAAAGTGGAGAAAAATAAAACATTTTGTGAGCAATGATTACAAAATTTTTATTCCTTTTGTCCTATTATGTGAGCAACAAAAATCATTTTCATGCAACATGTAACACCCTTCTAAACCCCCGCGGAAATATAATATAATCAGAGTAAATAAATAGCAAGGATGCTATAATTATTAAAATAAATAAAATACCAAGTCGATTTGTCATGCTTTATTAGAATTTAACCAATGTCAAACATGTTTTTAGCACAGCGGAACTTAATTTAACAATGTTAGGAAACATATCCAAACAAATAATCAATACATAATCCATAACCAAAATGGCAACAATATATATCAAGTAACGCTAAGACTATCGATCCCAGTGTTACAATCAGAGCATGACTCGACACGAATTACGGGCTAGCCTACAAGCTATCTTCACCCAATCAAGATGCCGCTACATCCTTAATCTGAAATCATCTAAGTAAGGGTGAGTTTCATTCGAATTAATAACCATTATACAATCATAAGCAATAAAATCTCATAGCAATTATCATCCACTCAAGCGTACATATAATCGGAATTTATTACCACAAACAAGCATCAGTACATAAGCATCTTCTAACACACCACACAATCATTCAGTTATATCAGAATATAATGTAATGAATGGACTGACACTAATGCATGTGGTACCATACATGGGATACACCCATCCAACTGATCTTTTTCATCACCGAGATACAGTTTAACCAGCACAAATTCCACACAATGGGAATTATGCCCACCATTTTGATCCATTTCATCATCGGGATCCATCACCAAAAATGTATGCGAATGAATGCAACATATAACATGCTTACAACATCACCAATCCGATGTATCACATCGTCTCATTATCATCACCAATTCATCACCAATAAGCATGCATTAGTTTTAGCATTCATACAAATATATCAGACGCATTCATGTAAAACATCACCCAATAAATAATATAAACAGGGTATAAAACTCAGACTTTACACCCATACCACCTATTCATCATATAGGCCATTAACTCGGCTTCACAATGCTTAAAACGGCACATAAATCGGATACTCGGATCAAAAGTTATGGGATTTTAAAGATAAAACATTTTTTTTGAAAATATGCAGCAGAACCCGGTTCGTCCCTACGTGGGAACCGGTTCCTGGCTGCTTCCCAAAACACGCCTCTGATTTTTACTATGGGGAACCGGGTTGTCCCTACCTGGGAACCGGTTCCCAGCAACCCAGAATCCACACGCCTCTGTTTTTATAAGGGGGGACCAGTTCGTCCCACATGGGAACCGGTTCCTACGTACCTGCACAGCCAAATTCACCATTTTGACAGCATTTACCCTATCCCATTTCCCCAATTTCAGGTACATACGAACATAGCACACAATTACCATCAATTTTCACATCATCACATATTTCAGACAAGTTTTATACAAGTATTAACAGCATATATCATGAGTATTATCAAAATCATGTTAATTCATATGAGTTCATCAAAACCTAACAAAATTCCCAAACCCGACACGTACTATTGAACTAAACAACAATCCTAATCAATCCTACTACCTACAATCACATATGGATTACTAACCCGAAGAATCCCCCCTTACCTCAGAGTCGAATCTTCGAAGGTCTCCTTCTCCTTGGCTCTTCTCTCTTTCACGTGTTCTTCTTTTCTCAGAGTCTGTCTCCTCTGCTTCTGCCTTCTCTTTTCCCAATTTTCCTTTATTTTATGAAAAATAAAATATTCTCAATAGGCTTGCTTAGTTAACACCCCCTTCTGCTAACTAACACACAAAGCCCAAAGCCATATTTCATCATTTTTTCCAAATAATTCCCACAAATTATTAATTCTATTAATTTAATTAATAAAAATAATTAAATTAATAAACAAGAATTAACGGGGTGTTACACAACACAACAACAATTTCACACAGCCAAATTCACCTGTTCCACCTCTCTAACATTCTTACGCATCCAAGAAAATAGAGTATTTGAAGAGAAGAAATTATTTGGGTCGATCGGATCATACCAAGCCCATTCCATTTTCTATATAAGAATCTTGAAATCTCCTATAATTTTTATTTTCTCCAACTTTCAAAAAGAAAACAAAACAGAGTAAACTCATCTTCTCCAACTTTCAAAAAGAAAACAAAAACAGAGTGAAGTGGAGAGAATGGTTATGCAAGCCATGGAAAGGTTTGCTGGTGCTGCTGTCAACAAGTTGATGGAAACTCTCCTACTCAAAGTAATTGAGAGAGCTCAAGGTTTTCTTCCTTCTGTTCAACAACCCCCTGCTTTAGAAGAATGCAACCACGAAACAGAGCTAGAGCAAGCGCTTGTTCTAAAAGCCATTGCTGCTCCTTTGGTTCATCAAGAATCCAGGATGGTGGAGTTCTTGAGTTTCTTTGGGAGAGGAACTCTTGGTTTTATTGACTACCAACTTGAATCTTATGTTGGAAGAAGGAATGTGAACTTTAAATCCATGGAGTCTCCCCTTTTTTTCTTGGGTTTTCTCATGGTGAGTGTCATATGAAAGCTTCTGCAAATAGTCATTAAGAGGATGAACAGAGGAGGGAAATTGTAATCCGCAATGTGCAACGCTCCATGACCACATTTGTGGTTGCTGTCGGTGTCGTGGCTTTTATTTCAAGCATTTGGAAGGAAGCAGGTCGGCGACCACCACTTCAGATGAAGGAGAAGGTGGAGAAGGTCCCACCACCTCAACCTCAAGTGGCTAATATGAGTTTAATCGTAATTAGGTTGCTGCATATTTAAAATTGAAGTGTGGATTTATGCTTAATTCCAAAGTTTTGTCCTTAGTAGTGGTGATAACTTGTGTTACTAGTGTTTTTCACCAAATTTGGAGAGCTAGAAATTTACGTAGATTTGAAAACACGGTTCTGCATTGGAAAGCCTGCATTATGGTCATTTTAGCAAAAGCTAAACTTGCTTGAAACACTACTACGAAATGTTCAAACTCTTCCATGGCAAACTTCACTTTTTTAAAAGGCTTTGATATCAATATTTATCCTATAAAACCTTTAAGAACTCTAGAGGTTTTATGGAACCCTCCTCCCAGGGGATGGATCCAAGGAAACATTGAAGGGATTGCTTGTGGTTCGCCTTCTTTGGAGGCTTGCGGTGGAATTTTCCGTGATAACGGTGTTCGACATATTATCAGCTTCTACGCTTATATAAGTCCTAGTAACTCTATTCTTTTCTAAACTAATGTCAGCCATTATTGCAATTGAGAAAGCTCGAGAGCTTGGGTAGAATAAAATTTGGATTGAAACGGATTGTTCGCTTGTGGTGAAAGCTTTATCTAACGCTCATCTCGTTCCATGGACAATCAGGTCTCGTTGGCTTAGTTGTCATATGTACACGTTATCTATTGACTTCATGATATCCCATTTATACTAGGAAGCCATTATTTATGCTGATATTCTAGCGGATATTGGATTGAACTCTAAAACTTTCACTTAGTATAATTTTGTTCACACTAATATTGTAAAGGATGACTTGTTAGACAATGATGATACCCTTAGACTTATGATTGTCTCTTGAGGGGTGTTGGTTTGGTCCCCCTTTGTTTCCTTGTTTGTTGTTTTTTTATTAATGATATGCTTCTTTTGTTTTTAAAAAAATTATGTATTGAAAAAGGATTAAATCATATAAAAGTTATCGTATGAACTAATTATAAATATTTTGATTTATTCCAGTGGTAAGTGGTGAGAGTGAGTTTTTTTAAATTGCTGAAATGAAAACTATATCTATATTACAATTGTTTTTTTTATCTTGGTGATAAAGTAATACTAGAAATTTCATTGTTTTAATATTGGTTACGAAAGAAAGATTCGTCAACAAACTATTCGTGTTATAACAAGAACAAGTAGTGTAATAGAAATGGTGAGTGGAGAGAAACAAAGACAAAGCCAAGAAAAGTGGAGAAAAATAAAACATTTTGTGAGCAATGATTACAAAAATTTTATTCCTTTTGTCCTATTATGTGAGCAACAAAAATCATTTCCATGCAACACAACAACAATTTCACACAACCAAATTCACCTGTTCCACCTCTCTAACATTTTTACGCAGCCAATAAAATAGAGTATTTGAAGAGAATAAATTATTTGGGTCGATCGGATCATACCAAGCCCATCCCATTTTCTATATAAGAACCTTGAAATCCTCTATAATTTTTATTTTCTCCAACTTTCAAAAAGAAAACAAAACA
The DNA here is from genome assembly GCF_029867415.1 of Vicia villosa. Lineage (NCBI taxonomy): Eukaryota > Viridiplantae > Streptophyta > Magnoliopsida > Fabales > Fabaceae > Vicia > Vicia villosa. Next base: position 499,706 of record NW_026705081.1, read on the forward strand.
GAGTAAACTCATCTTCTCCAACTTTCAAAAAGAAAACAAAAACAGAGTGACCGTGGAGAGAATGGTTATAGCCATGGAAAGGTTTGTTGGTGTTGCTGGCAACAAGTTGACTCTCCTACTCAAAGTAATTGAGAGAGCTCAAGGTTTTCTTCCTTCTGTTCAACAACCCCCTGCTTTAGAAGAATGCAACCAGGAAACAGAGCTAGAGCAAGCTCTTGTTCTTAAAGCCATTGCTGCTCCTTTGGTTCATCAAGAATCCAGGATGGTGGAGTTCTTGAGTTTCTTTGGGAGAGGAACTCTTGGTTTTATTGACTACCAACTTGAATCTTATGTTGGAAGAAGGAATGTGAACTTCAAATCAATGGAGTCTCCCCATTTTTTCTTGGGTTTTCTCATGGTGAGTGTCATATGAAAGCTTCTGCAACTATTCATTAAGAGGATGAACAGAGGAGGGAAATTGTAAACCGCAATGTGCAACACTCCATGACCGCAATTGTGGTTGCTGTCGGTGTCGTGGCTTTTATTTCAAGCATTTGGAAGGAAGCAGGTCGGCGACCACCGCTTCAGATGAAGGAGAAGGTGGAGAGGGTCCCACCACCTCAACCTCAAGTAGCTAATATGAGTTTAATTGTAATTAGTTTGCTGCATATTTAAAATTAAAGTGTGGAATTATGCTTAATTCCAAAATTTTGTCTTTAGTAGTGGTGATAACTTGTGTTACTAGTGTTTTTCACCAAATTTGGAGATCTAGAAATTTCGTAGATTTGAAAACACAGTTCTGCATTGGAAAGCCTGCATTACGGTCATTTTGGCAAACACTAAACTTGCTGGAAACGCTACTGCGAAATGTTCAAACTCTTCCATGGCAAACTTCACTTTTTTAAAAGGCTTTTATATCAATATTTATCCTATAAAACCTTTAAGAACTCTAGAGGTTTTATGGAACCCTCCTCCTAGGGGATGGATCCAAGGAAACATTGAAGGGATTGCTTGTGGTTCGCCTTCTTTGGAGGCTTGCGGTGGAATTTTCCGTGATAACGGTGCTCGACATATTATCAGCTTCTACGCTTATATAAGTCCTAGTAACTCTATTCTTTTCTAAACTAATGTCAGCCATTATTGCAATTGAGAAAGCTCGAGAGCTTGGGTAGAATAAAATTTGGATTGAAACGGATTGTTCGCTTGTGGTGAAAGCTTTATCTAACGCTCATCTCGTTCCATGGACAATCAGGTCTCGTTGGCTTAGTTGTCATATGTACACGTTATCTATTGACTTCATGATATCCCATTTATACTAGGAAGCCATTATTTATGCTGATATTCTAGCGGATATTGGATTGAACTCTAAAACTTTCACTTAGTATAATTTTGTTCACACTAATATTGTAAAGGATGACTTGTTAGACAATGATGATACCCTTAGACTTATGATTGTCTCTTGAGGGGTGTTGGTTTGGTCCCCCTTTGTTTCCTTGTTTGTTGTTTTTTTATTAATGATATGCTTCTTTTGTTTTTAAAAAAATTATGTATTGAAAAAGGATTAAATCATATAAAAGTTATCGTATGAACTAATTATAAATATTTTGATTTATTCCAGTGGTAAGTGGTGAGAGTGAGTTTTTTTAAATTGCTGAAATGAAAACTATATCTATATTACAATTGTTTTTTTTATCTTGGTGATAAAGTAATACTAGAAATTTCATTGTTTTAATATTGGTTACGAAAGAAAGATTCGTCAACAAACTATTCGTGTTATAACAAGAACAAGTAGTGTAATAGAAATGGTGAGTGGAGAGAAACAAAGACAAAGCCAAGAAAAGTGGAGAAAAATAAAACATTTTGTGAGCAATGATTACAAAAATTTTATTCCTTTTGTCCTATTATGTGAGCAACAAAAATCATTTCCATGCAACACAACAACAATTTCACACAACCAAATTCACCTGTTCCACCTCTCTAACATTTTTACGCAGCCAATAAAATAGAGTATTTGAAGAGAATAAATTATTTGGGTCGATCGGATCATACCAAGCCCATCCCATTTTCTATATAAGAACCTTGAAATCCTCTATAATTTTTATTTTCTCCAACTTTCAAAAAGAAAACAAAACAGAGTAAACTCATCTTCTCCAACTTTCAAAAAGAAAACAAAAACAGAGTGACCGTGGAGAGAATGGTTATAGCCATGGAAAGGTTTGTTGGTGTTGCTGGCAACAAGTTGACTCTCCTACTCAAAGTAATTGAGAGAGCTCAAGGTTTTCTTCCTTCTGTTCAACAACCCCCTGCTTTAGAAGAATGCAACCAGGAAACAGAGCTAGAGCAAGCTCTTGTTCTTAAAGCCATTGCTGCTCCTTTGGTTCATCAAGAATCCAGGATGGTGGAGTTCTTGAGTTTCTTTGGGAGAGGAACTCTTGGTTTTATTGACTACCAACTTGAATCTTATGTTGGAAGAAGGAATGTGAACTTCAAATCAATGGAGTCTCCCCATTTTTTCTTGGGTTTTCTCATGGTGAGTGTCATATGAAAGCTTCTGCAACTATTCATTAAGAGGATGAACAGAGGAGGGAAATTGTAAACCGCAATGTGCAACACTCCATGACCGCAATTGTGGTTGCTGTCGGTGTCGTGGCTTTTATTTCAAGCATTTGGAAGGAAGCAGGTCGGCGACCACCGCTTCAGATGAAGGAGAAGGTGGAGAGGGTCCCACCACCTCAACCTCAAGTAGCTAATATGAGTTTAATTGTAATTAGTTTGCTGCATATTTAAAATTAAAGTGTGGAATTATGCTTAATTCCAAAATTTTGTCTTTAGTAGTGGTGATAACTTGTGTTACTAGTGTTTTTCACCAAATTTGGAGATCTAGAAATTTCGTAGATTTGAAAACACAGTTCTGCATTGGAAAGCCTGCATTACGGTCATTTTGGCAAACACTAAACTTGCTGGAAACGCTACTGCGAAATGTTCAAACTCTTCCATGGCAAACTTCACTTTTTTAAAAGGCTTTTATATCAATATTTATCCTATAAAACCTTTAAGAACTCTAGAGGTTTTATGGAACCCTCCTCCTAGGGGATGGATCCAAGGAAACATTGAAGGGATTGCTTGTGGTTCGCCTTCTTTGGAGGCTTGCGGTGGAATTTTCCGTGATAACGGTGCTCGACATATTATCAGCTTCTACGCTTATATAAGTCCTAGTAACTCTATTCTTTTCTAAACTAATGTCAGCCATTATTGCAATTGAGAAAGCTCGAGAGCTTGGGTAGAATAAAATTTGGATTGAAACGGATTGTTCGCTTGTGGTGAAAGCTTTATCTAACGCTCATCTCGTTCCATGGACAATCAGGTCTCGTTGGCTTAGTTGTCATATGTACACGTTATCTATTGACTTCATGATATCCCATTTATACTAGGAAGCCATTATTTATGCTGATATTCTAGCGGATATTGGATTGAACTCTAAAACTTTCACTTAGTATAATTTTGTTCACACTAATATTGTAAAGGATGACTTGTTAGACAATGATGATACCCTTAGACTTATGATTGTCTCTTGAGGGGTGTTGGTTTGGTCCCCCTTTGTTTCCTTGTTTGTTGTTTTTTTATTAATGATATGCTTCTTTTGTTTTTAAAAAAATTATGTATTGAAAAAGGATTAAATCATATAAAAGTTATCGTATGAACTAATTATAAATATTTTGATTTATTCCAGTGGTAAGTGGTGAGAGTGAGTTTTTTTAAATTGCTGAAATGAAAACTATATCTATATTACAATTGTTTTTTTTATCTTGGTGATAAAGTAATACTAGAAATTTCATTGTTTTAATATTGGTTACGAAAGAAAGATTCGTCAACAAACTATTCGTGTTATAACAAGAACAAGTAGTGTAATAGAAATGGTGAGTGGAGAGAAACAAAGACAAAGCCAAGAAAAGTGGAGAAAAATAAAACATTTTGTGAGCAATGATTACAAAAATTTTATTCCTTTTGTCCTATTATGTGAGCAACAAAAATCATTTCCATGCAACACAACAACAATTTCACACAACCAAATTCACCTGTTCCACCTCTCTAACATTTTTACGCAGCCAATAAAATAGAGTATTTGAAGAGAATAAATTATTTGGGTCGATCGGATCATACCAAGCCCATCCCATTTTCTATATAAGAACCTTGAAATCCTCTATAATTTTTATTTTCTCCAACTTTCAAAAAGAAAACAAAACAGAGTAAACTCATCTTCTCCAACTTTCAAAAAGAAAACAAAAACAGAGTGACCGTGGAGAGAATGGTTATAGCCATGGAAAGGTTTGTTGGTGTTGCTGGCAACAAGTTGACTCTCCTACTCAAAGTAATTGAGAGAGCTCAAGGTTTTCTTCCTTCTGTTCAACAACCCCCTGCTTTAGAAGAATGCAACCAGGAAACAGAGCTAGAGCAAGCTCTTGTTCTTAAAGCCATTGCTGCTCCTTTGGTTCATCAAGAATCCAGGATGGTGGAGTTCTTGAGTTTCTTTGGGAGAGGAACTCTTGGTTTTATTGACTACCAACTTGAATCTTATGTTGGAAGAAGGAATGTGAACTTCAAATCAATGGAGTCTCCCCATTTTTTCTTGGGTTTTCTCATGGTGAGTGTCATATGAAAGCTTCTGCAACTATTCATTAAGAGGATGAACAGAGGAGGGAAATTGTAAACCGCAATGTGCAACACTCCATGACCGCAATTGTGGTTGCTGTCGGTGTCGTGGCTTTTATTTCAAGCATTTGGAAGGAAGCAGGTCGGCGACCACCGCTTCAGATGAAGGAGAAGGTGGAGAGGGTCCCACCACCTCAACCTCAAGTAGCTAATATGAGTTTAATTGTAATTAGTTTGCTGCATATTTAAAATTAAAGTGTGGAATTATGCTTAATTCCAAAATTTTGTCTTTAGTAGTGGTGATAACTTGTGTTACTAGTGTTTTTCACCAAATTTGGAGATCTAGAAATTTCGTAGATTTGAAAACACAGTTCTGCATTGGAAAGCCTGCATTACGGTCATTTTGGCAAACACTAAACTTGCTGGAAACGCTACTGCGAAATGTTCAAACTCTTCCATGGCAAACTTCACTTTTTTAAAAGGCTTTTATATCAATATTTATCCTATAAAACCTTTAAGAACTCTAGAGGTTTTATGGAACCCTCCTCCTAGGGGATGGATCCAAGGAAACATTGAAGGGATTGCTTGTGGTTCGCCTTCTTTGGAGGCTTGCGGTGGAATTTTCCGTGATAACGGTGCTCGACATATTATCAGCTTCTACGCTTATATAAGTCCTAGTAACTCTATTCTTTTCTAAACTAATGTCAGCCATTATTGCAATTGAGAAAGCTCGAGAGCTTGGGTAGAATAAAATTTGGATTGAAACGGATTGTTCGCTTGTGGTGAAAGCTTTATCTAACGCTCATCTCGTTCCATGGACAATCAGGTCTCGTTGGCTTAGTTGTCATATGTACACGTTATCTATTGACTTCATGATATCCCATTTATACTAGGAAGCCATTATTTATGCTGATATTCTAGCGGATATTGGATTGAACTCTAAAACTTTCACTTAGTATAATTTTGTTCACACTAATATTGTAAAGGATGACTTGTTAGACAATGATGATACCCTTAGACTTATGATTGTCTCTTGAGGGGTGTTGGTTTGGTCCCCCTTTGTTTCCTTGTTTGTTGTTTTTTTATTAATGATATGCTTCTTTTGTTTTTAAAAAAATTATGTATTGAAAAAGGATTAAATCATATAAAAGTTATCGTATGAACTAATTATAAATATTTTGATTTATTCCAGTGGTAAGTGGTGAGAGTGAGTTTTTTTAAATTGCTGAAATGAAAACTATATCTATATTACAATTGTTTTTTTATCTTGGTGATAAAGTAATACTAGAAATTTCATTGTTTTAATATTGGTTACGAAAGAAAGATTCGTCAACAAACTATTCGTGTTATAACAAGAACAAGTAGTGTAATAGAAATGGTGAGTGGAGAGAAACAAAGACAAAGCCAAGAAAAGTGGAGAAAAATAAAACATTTTGTGAGCAATGATTACAAAAATTTTATTCCTTTTGTCCTATTATGTGAGCAACAAAAATCATTTCCATGCAACACAACAACAATTTCACACAACCAAATTCACCTGTTCCACCTCTCTAACATTTTTACGCAGCCAATAAAATAGAGTATTTGAAGAGAATAAATTATTTGGGTCGATCGGATCATACCAAGCCCATCCCATTTTCTATATAAGAACCTTGAAATCCCCTATAATTTTTATTTTCTCCAACTTTCAAAAAGAAAACAAATCAGAGTAAACTCATCTTCTCCAACTTTCAAAAAGAAAACAAAAACAGAGTGACCGTGGAGAGAATGGTTATAGCCATGGAAAGGTTTGTTGGTGTTGCTGGCAACAAGTTGATGGAAACTCTCCTACTCAAAGTAATTGAGAGAGCTCAAGGTTTTCTTCCTTCTGTTCAACAACCCCCTGCTTTAGAAGAATGCAACCAGGAAACAGAGCTAGAGCAAGCTCTTGTTCTTAAAGCCATTGCTGCTCCTTTGGTTCATCAAGAATCCAGGATGGTGGAGTTCTTGAGTTTCTTTGGGAGAGGAACTCTTGGTTTTATTGACTATCAACTTGAATCTTATGTTGGAAGAAGGAATGTGAACTTCAAATCCATGGAGTCTCCCCATTTTTTCTTGGGTTTTCTCATGGTGAGTGTCATATGAAAGCTTCTGCAACTATTCATTCAGAGGATGAACAGAGGAGGGAAATTGTAAACCGCAATGTGCAACGCTCCATGACTGCATTTGTGGTTGCTGCTGGTGCCGTGGCTTTTTTTCAAGCATTTGGAAGGAAGCAGGTCGGCGACCACCGCTTCAAATGAAGGAGAAGGTGGAGAAGGTCCCACCACCTCAACCTCAAGTGGCTAATATGAGTTTAATTGTAATTAGGTTGCTGCATATTTAAAATTGAAGTGTGGAATTATGCTTAATTCCCAAATTTTGTCTTTAGTAGTGGTGATATCTTGTGTTACTAGTGTTTTTCACCAAATTTGGAGAGCTAGAAATTTGTGTAGATTTGAAAACACGGTTTTGCATTGGAAACCCTGCATTACGGTCATTTTGGCAAATGCTAAACTTGCTGGAAACGCTACTGCGAAATGTTCAAACTCTTCCATGGCAAACTTCATATTCTTAAAAGGCTTTGATATCACTATTCATCCTAGAAAACCTTTAAGAACTCTAGAGGTGTCGGTTGCTCATTTGATGACTTGTTTGTGTTCAAGTAACTTGTTCTCTACTTTTGACAAACAAAGTTAATTGAGTTTGCAAAGTTTTATTCAAGTGAATTTTGTGAAACTAGTTTGGTGATGCTTGATAAGCAACTTGCGACTTACATCATTGATATGCGTACGAGTGTTGAATCTGCATCTTTGAAAGGAATAAGTGATTTTTCAAAAAAGTTTATTGAAACTAAATGACATATTGTTTATCCATTACTCTACAAAATTTTGAGGTTAGCTTTGATTTTGCCCGTCGCCATAGCAACCGTTGAACGGTCCTTTTCTGTTATGAAGATTTTGAAAACTAGATTGTATAATTGAATAGGGGATGAATGGATGAACAATTGTCTTGCGATTTATATTGAAAAAGATGTGTTCTACAAAATTGATAATGAATTAATTATTCAATAATTTCATAACATGAAATCGCACAGGGAACAATTGTAAAATATATGTAATTTTTTTTTTTTAGTACAATGTAAGTTTTTTGAATATATTTTATTACAATTTATTAATTAAAATTTAAATGTTAGCACCACTCCGCCACTGGAATCAAGCTATGCCAACCTACGTTATGAGAATTTTTATGCTCCCATTATCTATTTGCAAAAATATGAAAAATATTGGTTTGTAAATTTTGGAGGGGTGGAAGAGGGAATGCTAGCAAAATCCACTAGTCAAATGGTTTAAGTAGTGTAAAATGTAAATCCAAGAATGAATGTGATTTAGGTTTAAGAACATAAAGGACTTTAATAAGGGTAGAGGATTCTTACCAACTCTAACTTAATGGTGGGAAAATGTCTTAAAGCTACATATGGAGAAGTGTCCATCATGCTAGCTGGATTTTAAAAAAAGTTGTTGATGTATGATAATGACAATAATACAAATGTTTGGGAGGAAAATTAAATTTTAAACAATATGGGTTTAAACTCACAAACTCTTGCAAATAAAGATTAATATGGAGTTTGAAACCTTATTGTTAAAGAAAACATATGTTGAGACAAAAATATATTTTAACTACAATAATGAGTGCCACTAGTTCCATGCCTTTTACACAAATGTAACTTACAAGTTACAAGTGTTCATGATTGTTCTTGCTACTAATAATAACAGACAAAACTCATAAATCATTAACTTAATGTCATAAAACTTTGGATGACATAATGTTTGTACTTTCTGATTCTTACATTAATAACACAAAATGTTAAATAATTTCCTTAACAAGATAGAAGAACCTCACACTGCAAAACATGAAACTGAGCAAGATCATGGATGCACAAAACCTAAAAATAAAGCATCACAATTATCTCATTACTTTGTATTTTCTTTCCCATGTTTTCACCAAATATAATATATATAGAAAAAACACTCATCATGGTGTGTATGTGTACCCTTGTGCTTCTTGTTGCTTCTCATACTCTTCCATAGTCTCAAACTCATTTGGATGCTGATTTTTTTCATAGAAACCTTCATTTTCAGTATTTCCTCTCTCTGATTCATAACCATTAAGGTTATTATAATTCCCATTTTCACTATTTACATTGTAATGATACTTTCCATTCTCCATGAACCTTGTATCACTCATTCCAAATTCTCCTTTCCTCTCATAACCATTACCATAATTATTGTTATTGTTGTTGTTGTTGTTGTAATTGTTCTTGTATTCACTGTTGTAATTGTTCTTGTACTGATCTTCACTGTTGTAGTTGTTCTTGTACTCTTCATTGTTGTAGTTGTTCTTGTACTCTTCACTGTTGTAGCTTTTTGTGTACACTTCATTGTTGTTATGGAGATTGGTTTGAGGATAACCTGTTTTGTAACTCTTATTATCATTGAAATCTTCATTAAGAAGCTCATTTTCAAAATCTGTTATGGTTTTTGGAGTTTGTTTGGTTGAAGAATATTGACTAGAATCAATTCCATATAGACCATAACCGTTTCCGGTTTCGACTAAAAATTCGGGTTCCGGTGCCGGTCCTGATGGTATAGTAGTTGTTCCAATTTCCGGTGCTGCTGCTGGCGCTTGTGCTGGTGCCGGTGCCGGTGCTGCTGCAGGCTCTTGTGCTGGTGCCGGTGCTGGTGATGGAGATTGAGGTAATTGAGGATCATTGACATTGTTGGTAGTTTTGAAATGAGAGAAGAAGCTAAAGAACTTGTTTTGTCTTGCTTGAATTTGTGGTGAGAGGAGAAGTAAGAAAAAGAATAAGAAGAAGAAAGAGAGTTGGTTTACAAGAGAAGCCATAGTGTGTATGAAATAGAACAGACAATGAGTTATGGCTGTTGAGAGAATCAAATTGTTAGGGCCATTTTATAGATTAAAGGCCGGTTAATCATGCGAGGATTGTGGTAGGGTGTGGGAATGTGGGGTATACTATAGGAAAAACTAATGAGTTATAAGGTCATGATGCATGTGCAAGGTTTTGGAAGGTCAGCATGGGAGACATAAGGTAGTGTAGGGGCAGAACATAGTCTTAGTAAAAAAAAAAGGGCAGTTTATGTTTTTTTTTCTTTAACTTTTGTAACTTGTTTCTCTTTTGCTACGTGATCAGTGCATTTTGATGCACATTCCTCTACGGTTGTACTTATACATTTCCATGGTTTGCTTGTCTTATTTTTGTATTTTATAATGTTTTTATATTTTAAATTATTTTTATTGTTATTGTTATTTGATTTTCGTATTTATTTTTCAGCTTTAGCAGTCTGCACGGAAACGATCATAACTGGAGTTCCGGGAGTCCGATTGAGGCGTTTTAATAATCGCCGGAAAGCTAAGAGAAAGAGCTACAACTTTTATGTTGGAGTCAAAGTCAGAATCGGAACCTATATTTCCCAGAATTGCGTTTGAAGCTGCAGCACTATTTTATTTTCAGTTTTTGGGTCGTTTAGTAGTGGGTCTGGTTTTGTCATTCGACCCAGTTGGGTCATAAACGTTTTTTGGCTGATTCCTAATAGGTCTAGCAGCCGTGTTACTGTTTATCACGTTTTACTATTCACAATTTTGTTTCCACTCTTTTGCTCTGTACGGTAATGGAGAACTAAACCTCGAGGATCAATTCACTGTAATCAGATGCCGCTTTGAGGTTCTTTTATAATTTTCCATTAATCTGTTCCTTTGAATTCAATCTATAATTACAATTGCTTGCTTAATTTAATTGTTTTTATATGATAGAATTCTTTAATTTGATTGTTGTCTGTTCTTGAATCAATTTCGTGATTAGTGTAGCTTTTGCATTGTCGCGTTCGATCATATTGTGTTTGCTTAATTCACAATAGCTTATAATCCGTTTGCTTTATCCGGAATTCAGGGACAGACTTCGTATAATTGCTATTGCGCTTGTCAGTAGTTTTTGTAGTCGAATAGGATCAGACCCGTTTAGGGAATTAGAATTTTATAGGGATCAGTGATAAGTCGGAAGTTGATACAGTGGGTTGATTCGTTTCAGCTTATTCAGATAATCACTTTTTTATAATAACTTATTTTCTGCATTTTTATAATTGAACACGAAACAACCCCCCTTAATTCGAATTCCATTCGGTTAGTAACAACTAAGAATCCTTGTGAGACGATATTCGAGTCACTTGTCGCTATTTACAGTTTTATTCAAAATAACTTGTTTTTGATCCGCGTGCGACAGCGTATCAAATTGGCGCCGTTGCCGGGGATTCTTGTTGTTATTAACTGATAATAGAGTCATAGGTTTAGTGTTATTGCGTTTAGGCCTTAGTTTCCTCACGGTTTTGGCCAATCCGCGTTTAGAGTCGAAAAATTCAGTTTTTGAAAAAATTGAGTTCGATTGTAAAAAGTTTTTGCCTACTGGAAGTAGAAAAATCGTGTGATTAATACTCCCTTACTCTAGAAGAGTAAGGGAATTCGAGCCAAAATTGACAAATTCATCGTTTTTCTATTTTTAATGAATTTTTTACTGTTTTCATAGAGTCAAAAAAATCCAAAAAAATTCTCAAAATTCTTATTTGTCTTAATTAGATTAATTTTCGTGTTTTTATATTTTTCTGAATTTATTTTAATCGTTTTTATTCTTTCTATTCGTTTCTGCATGTATGGGACATAATCGGTATTTCGGTGTTTGTTGAACCCATGGCTGAACAAAGAACACTAACGCAGTTGGCTGTCCCTAGTGTGAACTATAATGGTTTATGTATTGACTATCCTACGGGTGATGCACCTTTTGAATTGGAATATGGTTTAACACATTTGTTGCCTAGGTTTAATGGTTTTGCAGGTGAGGATCCGAATAAGCATCTGAAGGAATTTCAGGTTGTGTGCTTTGCACCTTCTGAACCTTCACTAGAGGATATTGTCAAACAAATGGCTGCAAATAATCTTCAGTATCAACAGCAAGTAGATTCTACTCTCCAGACTTTGCAAACACAGATTAGACAACTTGCCACTTTGATGAATGCCATGCAGCAAGCTCAAGGATCAAACCAACAATGCTTGGAAGAGCATTCTGTTTTTCAAATAGAGTTTCTTTCTGAAAATGTTGTTGGTACTTGTACTGATTTGTTTGCAGATGATTTTCCATCATTGTCTGGTTTTGATGATGTTTACTCTTGTGATGTTTGTACTGACACTAAAATGTGCTCTGTTTGTACTGAAATTGAGGTTGCCTTGCAAGTTGATATTCTTACTGCAGATGAGGTTGCAAATGAAGTTGTTCATGTAGATGAAGCTCTCGACACCCCGGCTGCCCGGAAAATATCATTTATAGAACAACCACATTCCCAAGAGCTGAAACCAATTCCTCAAAATCTTAAATATGCTTATTTAGAGATGAATGAAAAACTTCCGGTTATAATTTCTTCTAAACTTTATTTTGATCAAGAAAGTAAGTTTTTGCAGGTTTTGAAGAAGCATAACAAAGGAATTGGATGGACCTTGGATGACATTTATGATATTAGTTTGTCCATGTGTGTGCATAGGATCTCACTTGAAGATGCAACAAAAGTAGTGAGGCAGCCCCATAACCTTTGGTTCCTTGATGTTGTAAAAGATGAGAGCACCTTCACGTGCTCATTTGACACTTTTACTTTTAGAAGAACATTCTTTGATCCTGGAATAAAAGGCGAAGGAGCTAAACCACTTTTTAAGGACGATGAACATTACCGAAAGCTACTCCATGAGAGCTCCACTTTGGAAGAAGAGAATATAGAAGACCTCTCTTTGGGAAAGGCAGCTTATGTGATCACTTATCCTCCTTGACTACTCGGGTGTGTTCTTTCCTTTCTCTCACTCTTATTTTATATTAATGTTCTTTCATTGAGGACAATGTATGTCTTAAGTGTGGGGGAGAGAATCATTTATTTGTTTTGTTTTCTTTCAATTTTTTTTTGTTTTTGTTTTAATTTCAACCAATAAAAAATGCATCTTCTTGAAAGCTTTAGGCTATAGACTGATTTGAGTCGAGTTTGCGGAGACGTGGGAAAAATTCACAAGATCGGTATCGTTCTAACACCGTAAGTCTCCTGCATATGGAAATCGATTTGAATTTTTTATTATGTTTTAGCCTTAAATTCTCATTCTCTGACAGCTCTTGAGTAGTTTATTTCAGCAGTCGGCACCATCTCTCACACACTTTACGCAGGAAGCCGATGAATATAAGTGAATGTTCCGAAAAGAAAAGAAAAAAAGAGAAAAGAAAAAGGTAATACACCTTCTAGGTTTGGTGATCCTCACCCGGTCACTTAACCCAACGGTTGTGTAATCTTCACAAAAAAAAAGTTTTCAAAACTCTTTGTTAGTTGGTTCAGCGGTTTCTGGTGCTGAACTTGGTAGGGAGGATTACGGTCCGATCTCCCGCAACTACATCTGAGTAAGCAAAGGGTTATGCCATGCAAGTACCGGAATCCCGTGAAAAAGGATCAGAGTCACTAACCGGTCGTCCTGCTATAAGTGTGTGGAGATAACGGGCTTAATGTGATTGCGCCTGAATGAAAAAGAGCAAATGATGAGTAAGTTAGGCTATGGTATAATAATATGATTTGAATTGGTTTGTGTATTTAGGAGGCTTATGTCTGCATATCTGTGGTTAGTATTCTTACGATGTCCTTAGTGTGCAAGATTAGTACCTGTCGATGCAAACTTACCCGAAGAAGATTGGTAGCCTAGGATGAGTAACTGTTGATGTATTTCTGCTTTCTTTGTTTTGTTTTTCATTTTGCTCGGAGTGCAAAAGTTCAAGTGTGGGGGAATTTGATCAGTGCATTTTGATGCACATTCCTCTACGGTTGTACTTATACATTTCCATGGTTTGCTTGTCTTATTTTTGTATTTTATAATGTTTTTATATTTTAAATTATTTTTATTGTTATTTGATTTTCGTATTTATTTTTCAGCTTTAGCAGTCTGCACGGAAACGATCATAACTGGAGTTCCGGGAGTCCGATTGAGGCGTTCTAATAATCGCCAGAAAGCTAAGAGAAAGAGCTACAACTTTTATGTTGGAGTCAAAGTCAGAATCGGAACCTATATTTCCCAGAATTGCGTTTGAAGCTGCAACACTATTTTATTTTCAGTTTTTGGGTCGTTTAGTAGTGGGTCTGGTTTTGTCATTCGACCCAGTTGGGTCATAAACGTTTTTTGGCTGATTCCTAATAGGTCTAGCAGCCGTGTTACTGTTTATCACGTTTTACTATTCACAATTTTGTTTCCACTCTTTTGCTCTGTACGGTAATGGAGAACTAAACCTCGAGGATCAATTCACTGTAATCAGATGCCGCTTTGAGGTTCTTTTATAATTTTCCATTAATCTGTTCCTTTGAATTCAATCTATAATTACAATTGCTTGCTTAATTTAATTGTTTTTATATGATAGAATTCTTTAATTTGATTGTTGTCTGTTCTTGAATCAATTTCGTGATTAGTGTAGCTTTTGCATTGTCGCGTTCGATCATATTGTGTTTGCTTAATTCACAATAGCTTATAATCCGTTTGCTTTATCCGGAATTTAGGGACAGACTTCGTATAATTGCTATTGCGCTTGTCAGTAGTTTTTGTAGTCGAATAGGATCAGACCCGTTTAGGGAATTGGAATTTTATAGGGATCAGTGATAAGTCGGAAGTTGATACAGTGGGTTGATTCGTTTCAGCTTATTCAGATAATCACTTTTTTATAATAACTTATTTTCTGCATTTTTATAATTGAACACGAAACAACCCCCCTTAATTCGAATTCCATTCGGTTAGTAACAACTAAGAATCCTTGTGAGACGATATTCGAGTCACTTGTCGCTATTTACAGTTTTATTCAAAATAACTTGTTTTTGATCCGCGTGCGACAGCGGATCACTATGTGAATTTGAAATTGTTTGTAGGTCCTACCATAATTCATTGTCTTCTTAGTTTGTTAGGTATGTGTAGTGTAAGTGCTTGTTGAGAAAGATGGAACATAATTGTAAGTGGGAGTGTGAACTGTAAGATTTAGACAATAATACAATCGTGCAATGGCCAATTTGAACTATCATACTAGCATTGAACAATTCAATTTTCAGTTTGACAATTACATCCCAAAAAATAAGTGTTTTGGGCTAGTACAATGCCACAAGACCGACTTAATCCACAAGTGGATCTGCATCATGTATCACTATACGGAAGCTCATTTACCCTTTACTTTTTGGGCAACATGAAGGTGATTATAACAATATTTCATATGTAAGTGTGACTCTCAGTCGCACCTAAATACAATTCATTCTTCACATGTAAAGTTCCACTTATACATCTTACTAACTTGAACAGTGTTAATTTTTTCTTAAATACCTCTTCCGGTCATCGGAGAACTATCGATCATCAAAGACCAGTCTCATCACACAAAAAATGTTCCATGATCTAGTTAGTTTTATAAAAAAAGTTATATTTTCAATTCAATTGATTAAAATTTAATAGAATACTTAAATTCAATCAATCCAAATTAGATAATTTTGTCAATTACCGCTTATAATAAATTGTGAACCTCCATGGGGTCACTCTAGCATTTATTTAGTTCAAGTAATTGCATCTGAGTATTGTGCAACACACATGTCTAATCTTATGATGATCAATGTTCACGCAATGCACTACAATGTTAACATACATGACTCAAAAGCAAAACGTGTAGTCATTGCTAGTGAGGTTAACTGTTTCGTTAGGTGTTGTAATTTAATTGTTGTGAGGGGAATAAGACATTTAGCTAAAGAAATAATCAATGTCATTGTCCTCTTGGCTTTAGACTATCGATTAAAGTAACGTACATAAAATTATGTCTATGCTTTTGAAAGGAAATTTGTTAAGTTAGCTTAATGAACGGCATGATTGGTTAAAAGCACGTTTGCACTTTTTTATATTTGATTTGTTTTGGTGTGATGTTGAAGGAATAGAGTTTTTTTGTTTTTGTTTTTTTTGGCTTTGGGGAGTGTGGCATGATTAGCGGGAGAATAGTTGAAAAAGAGAGGCAGAATGGGGACATTTAGAAGTACCTAAAGAACATACCTTTTGGGGTGAGTGGGTGAACTTTTGACTTAATTTAAGTCATTCGGTAGAGTTGAATTATTATTTATAACATCTATAAATTCTGTAATCTTATTAAGTTGTTTTGTCAAATGCACATTCTAGATTTCACTAGAGTATGTTTTGATTTTTTTGTTTTTACAATCTTAGAATGTGAAATAATAAACTCCTGAATGAGTATTTTCCTCAGTTTAGACAGTTCTTGCATACTTAAATATAATTTTTTTTCTAAACACATAATGGTACAGTGAATCCAAACATTATTGTGGGAAAAAATATATCCTAGAAACCTATCACTAAAATTTCTCTAAGCATGGAAATTTTAAAAATCAAGTGCAATCTCATAGATAATGATAGTGGAATTAGAAGAAGATGTCTCACAGATTGCTACGGACAAGAAAAAAGATTATTGTTGGACGTTTTGTATGTGTAAATTGAAATTGCACGGTAGACGGTAGTCGATATTATTATTTTGATATTATGTCAATTATTTGTTATATATAGGGGTGGGAATAGGCTAGGCCGGCCTACAGGGGCCTATAGCCTAGCCTATTTAAGGCCAGGTCAGGCCAGGCTTATTTGATAAAAAGGTCAGGTTTGGGCTTTTTTAAAGCCTATTTAATAAAATAGGCCAGGCCTAGGCTATTAAAAAAATTTATAAAGCCTTGTAGGCCGGCCTATATGTATATATATATATATATATATATATATATATATATATATATATATATATATATATATATATATATATATATATATATATATATATATATATATATATATTAGAAAAAGTGTTAAATAGATTGGTTTATATATGTATATATGTATTAGAAAAAATGCTAAACAGGTCGGTCTAAATGTTCATATATATGCAACCTATAAGACTTCTTAAGCAATATGAATTAATTGAAAACATTAATAAGAAATAGGCTTTTAAATAGGCTTTCAGGCCAGACCAGGCTTTTAAAAAGGCCAGGCCAGGCTGAAAAAACGAGCCTATAGTAGGCCATAGGCCAGACTCAGGCCTTGTAAGTTTATCGTAGGCCAGGCCCAGGCCTTATAAAGCCTAGCCTAGCCTAGCCTATTCCCACCCCTAGTTATATATGTATTTGTAATTTGATTTATTGTACTTGTATTATTTGTTTGTAATTTTTGCATAACATTATGCTTCATTTGTTTGATATACACAAATACGTAATTCATAAATCTCACAGATTGTTCAAATAATAATTAATTGAATAATTGCAGATTACACTAGATGGGTCATGTACAATTATTCAATTAATATCGGATTCTAACTTCACTAGTTTTCCTGATTTTAATCAATACTAAAGCTCAATTAGGTACCAATTAGAACAAAACCTATACTTACATAATAAATCGCCACCAACTGAATTGAATGATAAACTACGCTAAGAATTGATAACATAAGCATGCAATATCCTACAAAAATTAAAATGCAAGAGTGAGTGAGTGAGAGAGAGAGAGAGCACCAGGATATATAGTGGTTCAGCTCTATCATCCTCGCGGGAACCTACTTTAGTCTTCAATGGTTTCCCATTAAATTTTTTTTCATCCACTATGTTTTGAAAAATATTATCCGATTTCATACAATCACAAACCCACATAATGCTGAGAAAAATAAATCTCCTATCTGAATCTTGAATTGTTTACAACTTAATGCCAAACTCTTCTGAGAAATCTTTACTCTATTCCCGCTTCTTGAATCTTCCATCTTCACCAATTTGGTCACAATCTTCATGTGTGGAAATGTCCATTGATCCCACTGATTTCTTGATCGTTGAATTGTTCGAATATTGAGAAAACCCCACCTTGTTTGTAGCCTTACACTCAGTCACTACGAAGGTCAACTGGAGAGAAGAACCTCCTAATTTTCACTGAAATTTGTTAGTACCAGTCACAACAACCACAATCTTGCAAGCTTCCTAAAAATCTTAACAAACTCTTCAAGAATAGTTAGTTTAAAGACACGCCTCCCTCAATAATTACAAATCTCCATAATCAAGATATGAATATAAGCAAGAGGTTGGAGATGAGAGAAATTGTGTTTACGTGAGGTGTGTGATTCGAATCAAGTGCAACATGTGATTCGAGTCATAATGTTGCATGATTCGAAACACATGTTAACTGCGATTCGAGTCACAGACACTAAAAAGTTTCAGTTCTCCTCTATTTAATTTTATTCGAGACAAAGATTGTAAGTGACTCGAGTCACACACAATAAATCTCAAATTTTCAAGTTTTTCAAAATAGTTTAAGATTTCACTTCCCACATAACTTGAGCCAATAACACATATGGTTCTTGTTCCACTAACTTAAGCAATTTACTTAACGTACTGTAATCAAACTCAAATATAACCAATTGAATTATGCATGCTAAAAATGAATTGATTCAAAATTCAATCCAAAAATGTGCAATCAATGAGAAGACTCAATAAACAGAAGTAAATGAAACAAAAGCTTAGAAGACAAGTAACAAAACTATATTGGGGTTTTCCCCTGAATGTATTAGGGACTTGTAACTTCAATTTTTATGTGTGAAGTTTTACTATTTGTATCAGGATAAAGGATTGCTTCTCATTCACATTGTTGGTTGGCGTTTATCAAGCAAGAAAAGAGTTTCCTTCATACTCCAAGGAAGACTTTGGTGGATCTGAGTAAAGGTTGTCGTAGAATGAAGTTTGGAGTTTTACTCATTTGGTTATAGAACAATCGCTCAGACAAGTCTGTTAGAACAAGATTTGTTCTGATCAATATTCTTAGTTTTGATGATAACAAGCATATGAATTTTGTATGAGATAATGTGGTACTCTAATACTATGCAATTTCCATTTCAAGAATTATATAAAGAGTATGCACAAAATCAGCGCAAGAAGCACTGACTCAGAAGGTTCAGCATGCAACATCAGAACATGGTCTGGCAAGACATCAGAAGATGGTCAAGCAGAATCAGAACATGGGTCTACGGAAGCATCAGAAGAACTTGAGATCAGAAGCAGAAGCACTGAAGTTCTCATGGTATCACGCTCAGAAGCACTTCAAGGTCAGAAGACAAGAAGATGCTCTGCACCAAGCTGTTTGACTCTGATGACATTCAAACGTTGTTTACACAAACATCAGATCAGAAGCAAGTACTAGACTGGCAGGCTACGCTGACTGACAAAAGGAACGTTAGAAGCTATTAAAGGCAACGTCAGTAAACACAGCGAAAACAAGGCTCGAGGTAGTTGACAAAAGAGTGAAACATTAAATGCAATGCTGTACGGATTACGCAAAGCATTAAATGCTCCCAACGGTCATCTTCTCAAGTGCCTATAAATATGAAGTTCTGATGAGAAGCCCAAATACAACACTTGCACATTACTGAAACACTGTCGAATTCAAAAGCTCTCAAACATCATCAAACTCACTGCATTGCTGTTGTAATATCTTAGTGAGATTTAAGCTTAAACTTAAGAGAAATCACAGTTGTGATAATAGCTTTATAAGAAGCATTGTAACTCTTAGAATTTGTTTATATTAAGTTGTAAGAACTAGAGTGATCAGGTTGTTGATCATTATACTCTAGAAAGTCTTAGAAGGTATCTAAGCAGATTGTTCCTAGAGTGATCAAGTTGTGATCAGGATACTCTAGAAGACTTAGCAGTTGGCTAAGTGGAAAACCATTGTAATCTCGTGTGATTAGTGGATTAAATCCTCAGGTGAGGTAAATCAATCCAAGGGGTGGACTGGAGTAGTTTAGTTAACAACGAACCAGGATAAAAATCATTGTGCAAATTGTTTTTATCTTACAAGTTTTAAAGCTACACTTATTCAACCCCCCCCCCTTTCTAAGTGTTTTTCTATCCTTCAATTGGCATCAGAGCGCCGGTTCTAAGGTGCAAGCACTTAACCGTGTTTAGAAAAGATTCAGGAAGAGAAA
Source organism: Vicia villosa (assembly GCF_029867415.1). Lineage (NCBI taxonomy): Eukaryota > Viridiplantae > Streptophyta > Magnoliopsida > Fabales > Fabaceae > Vicia > Vicia villosa. Next base: position 519,459 of record NW_026705081.1, read on the forward strand.
AACACTAAGTCAAGATGGTTGAGACTCCACCACCTTCATCTACATCTACATCTGGCTCAGCTGAGCAATACAATGGAAATGGTAACAATGGTTATACTAGACCGCCAGTATTTGATGGTGAAAACTTTGAATACTGGAAAGATAAACTTGAAAGTTATTTCCTTGGTCTAGATGGTGACTTATGGGATCTTCTGATGGATGGTTACAAACATCTAGTGAACGCTACTGGCGTAAGGCTTACAAGACAAGATATGAATGATGATCAAAAGAAGCTTTTCAAAAATCATCATAAATGTAGGACTGTTTTGCTGAATGCTATCTCTCATGCTGAGTATGAGAAGATATCTAACAGGGAAACTGCCTATGATATATATGAGTCATTGAAAATGACCCATGAAGGAAATGCTCAAGTCAAGGAGACCAAAGCTCTTGCTCTAATCCAGAAGTATGAAGCCTTCAAGATGGAGGACGATGAAGATATTGAGAAGATGTTCTCAAGATTTCAAACGCTAACTGCTGGATTAAGAGTTCTGGACAAAGGCTACACCAAGGCTGATCATGTAAAGAAGATCATCAGAAGCTTGCCCAGAAGATGGGGTCCAATGGTGACTGCATTCAAGATTGCAAAGAATCTGAATGAGGTTTCTTTGGAAGAGCTAATCAGTGCCTTGAGAAGTCATTAGATAGAGCTGGATGCAAATGAGCCTCAGAAGAAAGGTAAGTCTATTGCATTAAAATCTAATATTAAAAAATGCACTAATACTTTTCAGGCTGAAGAAGTAGATTCTGAAGAATCAGAATCAGAAGAAGAAGATGAACTGTCCATGATCTCCAGAAGGGTAAACCAACTCTGGAAGAGCAAGCAAAGGAAGTTCAAAAGCTTCAGAAGTTTAAAGAAGTTTGAACGAGGAGAATCTTCTGGTGGCAGAAGATCTGACAAGAAGAAGGTCGTCTGCTATGAGTGCAATGAGCTTGGACACTTCAAGAATGAATGTCCAAAACTTCAGAAGGAGAATCCCAAGAAGAAGTTTCATAAGAAGAAAGGTCTTATGGCAACATGGGATGATTCTGAATCAGAATCAGAATCAGACTCTGAAGGAGAGCAAGCAAACCTTGCACTGATGGCCACAGTAGATGATGGATCAGAATCTACATCAGAATCAGATTCTGAAGAGGTATTTTCTGAACTATCTAGAGAAGAGTTAGTTTCCAGTTTAACAGAACTTCTGGAACTCAAGGCTCATCTTAGTATCAAATACAAAAAGCTGAAAAAGCAATTTGAATTTGAAACTAAGAAGCTGGAAGTGGAAAATTCTGAACTGAAGGAAAAAGTTTTAAAATTATCCAAAGATATTGGATCTCCTTCTGAATCAGAAAAATCCATTCCTAGCCTCAATCATATTCTGAAAGAATATGACTCGAGCTTCAGAAAGTTTCTATCTAGAAGTATTGGCAGAAGTCATCTTGCTTCTATGATATATGGTGTTTCTGGAAACAAAAGGTTTGGTTTTGGCTATGAGGGTGATACCTCACATAAATTTGAACCTGTTGATGATTTGAAAATCACATACAAGCCATTGTATGATCAGTTCAAATATGGCCACTCACATGATATTAGGCTCACTTCACATGCACAGAGTTTTCACACTACACACACCAAAAAGCATGTGACACAACCTAAAAGATATCATGCTGCCAAACCTAAAGAATATCATGCTGTTCCTCCTGTTACTTATAATGCTAAACCCAAGTTCAATCAGAACTTGAGGAAAACTAACAAGAAAGGACCCAAGAAATTGTGGGTACCTAAGGAGAAGATAATTTCTGTTGCAGATATCCTTAGCAGCAAAGAAGGCAAAGCACAAAATGTCATGGTACCTGGACTTTGGGTGCTCGTGACACATGACGGGAAGAAGGTCTATGTTCCAAGACCTGGTGCTTAAGTCTGGTGGAGAAGTCAAGTTTGGAGGAGATCAGAAGGGCAAGATTATTGGCTCTGGAACCATCAGTATTGGTAACTCTCCTTCCATAACTAATGTACTTCTTGTAGAAGGATTAGCGCATAACTTATTGTCCATAAGCCAATTAAGTGACAATGGTTATGACATAATATTCAATCAAAAGTCTTGCAAGGTTGTAAGTCAGAAGGATGGCTCAATCCTATTTACAGGCAAGAGAAAGAACAACATTTATAAGATTGATCTTTCTGATCTTGAGAAGCAGAAGGTGACCTGTCTTATGTCTGTTTCTGAAGAGCAATGGGTCTGGCACAGAAGATTAGGACATGCTAGTTTGAGAAAGATTTCTCATATTAACAAACTAAATCTGGTCAGAGGTCTCCCAAATCTGAAATATAAATCAGATGCTCTTTGTGAAGCATGTCAGAAGGGCAAGTTCTCCAAACCTGCATTCAAATCTAAGAATGTTGTTTCTTCCTCAAGGCCGTTAGAACTTCTGCACATTGATCTGTTTGGACCAGTCAAAACAGCATCTGTCAGAGGGAAGAAATATGGATTAGTCATCGTAGATGATTATAGCCGCTGGACATGGGTAAAGTTCTTAAAACTCAAGGATGAGTCTCATTCAGTGTTCTTTGAATTCTGCACTCAGATCCAATCTGAGAAGGATTGCAAAATCATAAAGGTCGTAAGTGATCATGGTGGTGAATTTGAGAACAGATTCTTTGAGGAGTTCTTCAAAGAAAATGGTATTGCCCATGATTTCTCTTGCCCTAGAACTCCACAGCAAAATGGAGTTGTAGAGCGAAAGAATAGGACTCTACAAGAAATGGCCAGAACCATGATCAATGAGACCAATATGGCTAAGCACTTCTGGGCAGAAGCAATAAACACTGCATGTTATATTCAAAATAGAATCTCTATAAGACCTATTCTAAATAAGACTCCTTATGAATTGTGGAAGAACAGAAAGCCCAACATTTCATATTTTCATCCTTTTGGATGTGTGTGTGTTTTATTCTGAATACTAAAGATCATCTTGGTAAGTTTGATTCTAAGGCACAAAAATGTTTCCTTCTTGGATATTCTGAACGCTCTAAAGGCTACAGAGTATACAATACTGAAACATTGGTTGTAGAAGAATCAATCAATATCAGATTTGATAAGCTTGGTCTTGAAAAGCCAAAGCAGTTTGAGAATTTTGCAGATATAGATATTGACATATCAGAAGCTGTAGAACCAAGAAGCAAAGCTCCAGAAGCTGAAAGTCTCAAAAGCCAAGAATCAGAAGATCAAGTTGCTGCATCTTTAGAGAATCTCAGAATTTCTGAAGAGCCAACAGTCAAAAGATCTTCTAGACTCACCTCAGCTCACTCAGAAGATGTGATCCTTGGAAAGAAAGATGATCCTATCAGAACAAGATCATTTCTAAAAAATAACAATCAGAAGCAGTGATCAGAATCAGAAGATGAAAAGTTCTATTCAGTGCAACACAACTGTCATCAAGAGTATTCTGATGGTGAACACGTGTATGTACGGTTGGTAAAAGCGTGAGTTAATCTGATGGGACGCCGCCCTAGGTAACTGTGTTAAATCATTTCATTTACCACGATCTCTCATCTAACGTCACTCATCAGTTAATGCAATTGATTTCATTTGATTCTGTAACTGTTTATTCTCATAACTTTATTGCATTCATTTTCAAATCCGTCTCTATAAATACTATTCAAATCATAACGTTTATCTTTTTCGCTCCCATTCTCTCTTTCTTCTTGCATGCATTTTTGCAACCTTTTCGGTCTTTTCTCAAACCCTAAGCGCAAACCCAGAAATTGTTTTTCAAATCTCAGTACTGTTTCAATGGCCGCTTCATCATCTCACAATGTTGGCTCATCTGTACCTCTCCATCTGCAAGAAGAAGATCAGCAAATTACTCCGGTTATTACCTGTTCCATTCCCAAAAAGGAGTTGGAAGTTATCTGTGAACTCATGGTAGACTTTGATAGTCTCGAAGAACATAACCTTCGTCTTAAAGAAGATATTCTTTTTCAATGATGGACCTCGTTATTTGCTGAGTTCTGTGGACCAGTCTACCCAGATCTAGTTAAGGAATTTTGGGTGCATGCAGTTGTTGCCCCTAAATCCATTCTGTCTTTCATCCATGGGAAGTTTGTGGTCGTTACTGAGAACATTCTGAGAATGATGTTCGATCTAAGAAACCCTGAGGGTGCTTATGAAATTGATCAAAGGGCTGATTGGGATGAAGTGTTGTCTACTCTTTACACGAATGTAAAGGATACAAAGCGTGTCAAGGACATGAGGGATCTTTATAAAATCTGGACCAAGATTCTTCTGGGGTGTTTCTATCACAGAAAAGGAACACATGCTGCAGATTTCGTCAACAATGAGCAGAAATACATTCTGTATTGTATTGCTACTCAGAAGAAGGTTGACGTTATCTACATAATCTTCAATCACATGTGGAATGCTGTGAGGGATTCCAGGAATGCCTCCAGAGTAAAGAAGTGTACTATCATTCCTTTTGGAAGAATCATTACAAACCTTCTGGTTCATTCCAAGATAGTTGAGAAATTGGAAGCTGAAGGTACCATCAAAGATCTGGCTGTCAATACTGGAAGTTGCTTGAACGCTCTCACCTTGAGAAAGATGAGTGTCATTGATGCTATCATCAAAACCCCTCAACCTCTTCCTGGAGCAAGAAGCAGAAGAGATCTTATTCTTGCTGACTTTGAACCCTTCTTCAGAAGTGAGGTGCCAGGAGTCAGAACTAGATATCTGAAGTCACTCAAAGAAGATGAAGGAGTAAAAGATCAAGAAAAAGGTGCTCCTGCTAAAGAAGGTCGCAAGAAAACTTCTACTTCTAGGGCTGCTGCCTCGGAAGATGTTTCAGAAGCTGCTCCTGAAGCTGTTGTGAAGAAGGAAAGAAGGACTAAGAGAAAATTTGATCATCCCTCTGATAATCAAGTGAAGGTAGTTCAGAGTGTAACTGCTGCTACCGTTGAGAAAACTGTTTCAGAAGAAGCTGTTGCTGAAGAAGTTCAAGTTGTTTCAATTGCAACTAAGAAGAATGCAAAGGAGACTGCTGAGAAGAAGAAAAAGAAGAAGTTGAATAAAAATGTTGAAATTGGTATAGCTGTTGAGAAGAAGAAGACAAGAAAAAGAAAATTAATATTAAAGGCCTCTGATGATGATGAGGATGTTCAAGAAGCTGTGATTCAGCAAGCTAAAATATCTCAAGGACCAACAACTCAAGCAGTTGGAGGTCAGAAGGTTGTTGCTAGTGAGAAGGAGACACTGGAATCTGCCAGAAGAAGAGAAATCTCTCTTGGGAAGGCTAAGATTGTGGAAGAGCAGAAGAGTAAGAAGCAGAAGAAGCTTGAGGCTGTGTTTGAAGCTGTTCAGAAGGTATCCAAAGGTATTCATCTCTCTGAACCTGATTCTGTTCCTACTTTACGTTCAGAAGTTGCACCAATAGCTGTTGATCAAACCCCTGAACCCGTAAATCAACCAGAAAAAAGCCCCATCAGAATCACCCATAAAAGTCCATGTTCTCACACCTCCTTCTTCTCCTATAACCAAAACCCTTACCCCTCCTCCCTCACCCATCAAAAATGCCCTCATTCTTTCATCTCCACCCTCAACCAACCTTGCTTCTGACCAGGTCCTTGAAAACTCTGTTCTTGATATACCACCCCTACAAACTCTCTTTCCACCTCACACAAATATATCCACTTCTCAACCACCTCCTCATACACACTTTGAACCCATTCCTTCCACCTCTCAAAACAACCCCTCTGTCTCTGGTCTCCCAGATTCTGCATCACATGAGCAATTGCTCAGTGACTGCAACTACACTCCCAAGCCTCGTCCTGAAGCTGAAATGGTAGTGTTAGACTCTGAGAATGAAGCAGAATCTTCTTATCGGTTGGATAGAGAGCCTCAACCCTATTCTGTTCCTAACCCTGATTCCCCAATAACCATAATAAAATCCCGCCGTGAGTACCCTATTGGTGTAAATTTTGAAATAATAAAGAGGAATCTCAGAAGAGTCTTTGATACTCTCAGAATTGTTGAAAGTTCTGGCCTGAATGATGTTGCTATGCGAAAGTTCTGGAGAATCTTCCGAAGAAAAGCAGATGCTTGTTTTGAAGAACTTTAGGAAATTTGTGTAGAAACTGCTCCACGCCCTTGTGGAATTCTGAGGAGTTATGAAGACTTCTGGTTCAGTCGTCTCGGAGGGAGATATATCCTTGAAGAGAAGCTGTTCACTGATGAACTTGAGGAAGCAAGAATTGCTGCAGCAATGGAAGCCAATCCCTGCAGAGATATTGTGGTCTGGAGACCTCAGTATCCAGTTCTGATTGGAGACTTCAAGTCACTCTTTGACTTTCTGAGGGAGAATCCTTCTGAGAAAGACCCCAGCTTGGTCATTCCAGAAGTTGTTGACCCACCAGAAGTTGAGGGTCCTTCTGCTCCAAGGAATCTAGCTGCCATTCTTCAAGCTCTTGAGAATGGAGATTCTGAGGTGCCTGCTGCAGAATATGGAGATGCTTCTATGGAAGAAGCAGATGCTGAAGATTATCCTGCTGAATCTATTCCTGTTGAGGAAAATCAAGGTGATGATCTGATTATGGAAGCTGCGGTTCAGAATGCTATCCCTCTGGACAGAAGTTGTGAAGCTTCTTCTGATGAACCTTCTCGTCTCGCAAGGACTCTGGAAGTTATTCAGAAGAACCAGGCTGAGCTATCTTCTCGCATGGATGAGCAACGCACGATCAATGCTGAATTCCGCACCTTCATGGAGAGGCAGACTGAGAGCAACAATGAGATTCATGACATGCTGGCCAAGATCATGTCCAAACTAGGGTCATCTTAGTCTTTGAGTCTTAGTTGTTTTCTTTGTTTGCTGCATCTGTTTTCCTAGCATCCCTCTTGTACTTCTTTTCATTTCTCTCTTTGGCAATCAATGAAATTTATCTTTTCTTCTCTCATATTATTTGTCTTGTTTTTCATCTGAATTTTTTATGTTTTTGATGTTATGACAAAAAGGGGGAGAAAGATGTGATAAATGATCTGATTTATTTTATCAGTTGCTGGGAGAAAGGCTCCACATTTCTAACAGAACTTGCAAGTTCTATGTCTTTGAGTGTTTTGCAGGAATTGAAGATCCTCTTTAAAGCTCAACATGAGAAGCAAAGACATGGGGAAAAGCAATTCTGTATAGAAACAAGCTCATGGAAGTTGAAGCAAGCTGAGTGCTATAAAGCTTCAAGATCAGAAGCAAGAAGGAAGAATGTTCTGATATTCTAACTCATTCTTATTCCTTATATGTTCTAATGCATGTTTTTAGTTATAAAATATGCTCTGTAACATTACTCGTTTTTGCTCTGATACATAATTATATGTTCTGATACATATTTTATGTTCTGATTCATTCATCCTGACTTTTGTCGTTTAGCTTGTTCTGTAACATTTCAGGATGTAGAGATGCTCTGATGATGCTCTGGTACATTCAACAATGTTCTGATACAATCTAGCATGAAATGATTCAAGAAGAAATTCAAGCTCTGAAGCTGTCCAATGGAAGCAAGAATCAGAAGCTGAATGTTCTGAAGATCGAAGAAATTCAAGTTCTGAAGCTGTCCTATGGAAGCAAGAATCAGAAGCTGTGAATGTTCTGAAGATCTAAGCATATGTGATCGTCTCAACTAAAATGGAAAATACTCAGGGAAGTCCTTTATTTATTAAAATTCTTCCAGTATTTATTTCAGGAGGAGATTATTTATCTCAGGGGGAGATTGTTAATCTCAGGGGGAGACATATTCACACACTATGTTTATATAGCTGTGTAATTGTCTTTAGCCGTCTGAAATTCTGATCGCAAATTCATATCATTTATGTATGTTTTTGTCATCATCAAAAAGGGGGAGATTGTTAGAACAAGATTTGTTCTGATCAATATTCTTAGTTTTGATGATAATAAGCATATGAATTTTGTATGAGATAATGTGGTACTCTAATACTATGCAATTTCTATTTCAGGAATTATATAAAGAGTATGCACAAAATCAGCGCAAGAAGCACTGACTCAGAAGGTTCAGCATGCAACATCAGAACATGGTCTGGCAAGACATCAGAAGATGGTCATGCAGAATCAGAACATGGGTCTATGGAAGCATCAGAAGAACTTGAGATCAGAAGCAGAAGCACTGAAGTTCTCATGGTATCACGCTCAGAAGCACTTCAAGGTCAGAAGACAAGAAGATGCTCTGCACCAAGCTGTTTGACTCTGATGACATTCAAACGTTGTTTACACAAACATCAGATCAGAAGCAAGTACTAGTCTGGCAGGCTACGCTGACTGACAAAAGGAACGTTAGAAGCTATTAAAGGCAACGTTAGTAGACACAGCGAAAACAAGGCTCGAGGTAGTTGACAAAAGAGTGAAACATTAAATGCAATGCTGTACGGATTACGCAAAGCATTAAATGCTCCCAACGGTCATCTTCTCAAGTGCCTATAAATATGAAGTTCTGATGAGAAGCTCAAATACAACACTTGCACATTACTGAAACGCTGTCGAATTCAAAAGCTCTCAAACTTCATCAAACTCACTACATTGCTGTTGTAATATCTTAGTGAGATTTAAGCTTAAACTTAAGAGAAATCACAGTTGTGATAATAGCTTTATAAGAAGCATTGTAACTCTTAGAATTTGTTTACATTAAGTTGTAAGAACTAGAGTGATCAGGTTGTTGATCAGTATACTCTAGAAAGTCTTAGAAGGTATCTAAGCAGATTGTTCCTAGAGTGATCAAGTTGTGATCAGGATACTCTAGAAGACTTAGCAGTTGGCTAAGTGGAAAACCATTGTAATCTCGTGTGATTAGTGGATAAAATCCTCAGGTGAGGTAAATCACTCTAAGGGGGTGGACTGGAGTAGTTTAGTTAACAACGAACCAGGATAAAAATCATTGTGCAAATTGTTTTTATCTTACAAGTTTTAAAGCTACACTTATTCAACCCCCCCTTTCTAAGTGTTTTTCTATCATTCAAAGTCTTCGTCATATCCAAGTAAAGGTTACCATAGAACAAATTTGGGAGTTGTCCTCTTTCAGTGGTAGAACAATCGTTCACACAAGTCTTTGTCAGATCCAAGAAAATGATGTTGCATAATTAAAGCTTAGAACATGTCATTGGTTCTAAATAGTTTGGTGGATCAAGATCATTGAAGATCTTGAATGTTGGCAATTGAGTAATCTGCACCTATAGGAGAAATTATTATTTTAGATTCGTGTTGGCTAAAACATTGGGCTTGTCATACCCTAAAATTTGCCCGATATATTTCCTTATGTCATTTTATTTCAAATAATTGACATAGTCCGGTCGATAAGAAAGTGAGGTTTGCAAATTCAGGGTCTCGTATTCGAATCCCGCTTCTAACATTTTTTTCTTTTATCTGTTTCTAACTTTAATTCTAATTTTATTTATATTCATATAATCGTAAAAATAAGTTTTTTAATCATTAGTTTAATTTCTATTATTTAGTAGTATAGTTATTTCTATTAGTTTTTATTTCATTATGTTAGGAATTAATTTTTTAATCATTAGTTTATATTAAATATAATTTCTATTATTTGGTAGTATAGTTATTTCTATAGTTATTATTTTCATAATGTTAGGAATTAGTTTTTTTTATCATTAGTTTTAAGTATTAGTTAGTATAGTTGTTTATTAATATATGTTATTATTAGGTCACGTTTTTGTTCCAGTTTGCATTATTATATTAGTATTGATTATCATTAAAAAAGAATCAGAGAGGTTGCTCATATTGTCATGCGCTAAAAGATGGGAAGTAACAGCAAAATACAAAATCTTTCCAAAGGAGACACAAGCTTCTTGATCCAAATCAAATATTCCCAATTTAGACTCAATCAAAATTAATCTCCAAGACCTAATATTTCACTATAAAAAGGAAGAGGATTTTTCTCTGCGGCGGAAAATCTTGGTCAAGAAAAAACGGAAAAAATTTGGTGCAGAGTCTTATTCAAGCAAAGAAAATCGTGAAGGAAAATCACTTTGCACATTGAATTCCAGGCCGATTTCAATAGTTCCAGGCCTCAAACAAGGCTCATGGATGTTCTCTGAAGCCAACCAAGACATCACCGATGGCCAAGGACCCTTGAATCGACACTGTTAGACGTCACGGTTTGCATATATTTTCCGCATTCGATTATGGTGATTTCGGTGTTGTAAATATGTTTTGATTGTGCTTTCGTGTTTACGATGTTGTTATCAAACTTTCTGGATGATTTAATTAAGTTTTAGATGCAGGTTGAAGCAAGCACCATTGTTAGGTTTGTTAAGCTTCGTTTTGGGGCTTTAGATTTTAAGCAAAATTGGCCGAAACGGATAACACCAATGGATTTAAGGAGTAATTTTCAGTCGATTTATGTCTCTGAAATTCATTTATGTGTTGTTGTTTGATAGATTCAAAGTGACAGGTTTATGGCTACCCACCAAAAGCGTTGCAATATGCTCTGGTTTTTTTTCTGAAAAAAAGGGGCAATGAGGAAGAAGAACTGGGCGCGTGACTGTTTCAGTTTAAATTTTTCTCAGTTTGTTTTAGTATATTGGTAGTGAAGCGCTTTACATTCATGTATCAATTGCAGCGCAGTTGGCACACACGTGAGGAGGTGAAAGGTAGAACGCTGGTTCGACCCTCACTCACGACATATTTTTTACCAATTAAACTTGCTATTTGATGGCAGCTCCTGTGTGTGCGGTGCATACGTCCATACCATGCGTCTTCAATCACCAACCACAGGATCTCACGCAAAACATGTCCAACGCATCAGAATATGGAGGATCACCATGGACCTTCAGTGCCTATCCACACACGATCCACACGCCCAGCTAAGCTCTTTTTTCCCTAATTTGTTTAAATCTAATTATTTATATTGCATAACTTTTTTGATTATCTACTTATTTCCATTTATTTTTGTTTTTAGTCTAATTCTTTTTATATGTATACAAAAGTCTTTTTTATAATAATTTATATTATTAAAAAACTCGATTTTCGTTTAAAATGTACTTTTAATTAATTAAGTAGAAAATCAACAATTAATTAGTTTTATTTTATTTCTTTATTCTATTAATCATGTTTAATTTTTACCCGATTTAATATTTGCAAGAATTCGCCATACGCTAAAAAATATTTTGTGTGCATTCCTTTTTTCAGGGTTGACTTTTCAAAAGCTTTCCGACCGCGCGCCACGTCAAAGAACGAAGCTAAGTTCTAATTTCTTCTTGTTTAATATTTTTCGCCTATTATTTTGTTTTAATTAGGGTTTGATTGCCCCTGTCAATGAAATCCCTTTACACTCACTTCCTCTTATTTCTCTATTCAATTATCAGATGGTCAGAGTCAATGCTTCAAGGTACCCCCAATTCTCAACCTTCATCGATCGAAAGCTAAGTTTCTTATTACCCATTTTTCTGTATTATTATGTCTATTTTTAGGGTTAACCCTAGTTGCCTCTGAACAAATAATACACTCACTCGCTTCTGTTTATTCTTTCCTTTTCAATTTTTCAGGGTTTGATGACCGCCGAAGCTACGAGTTTGGTAACCCTAAAACCCTAACCTTGATATTTTTTTCTTTGTTTATTATTACTTATGTCAAACCCTATTAAGGGATCCGGTGGTTACAATTTTCCTTCCCCATATTTGTTAATTATTTCTGTTAAACTGCGTGGTTAGTAATCTAGGGAGTGTAACCTCGAATCGAACATAGAATCATTAATCCCTCGAATACGAGGATACCTCAGCCATGTTGCCTCGATTAAAGGTCATGGTCCCTAATGATGCTGCCTTCGATACACTAACATGACCTCGACCCTCGGAAGTTGCCTACGGAAAAGGCTGAGGTATCTTCTGGTTGCCTACGAAAGGCTATTTTGAATCATTCTCCTTAGACTACCTGCCTCTCTATGGTATGGGTCAGTCTTAGGGCGAATGATAACGCGATGACCCTTCAACCTCCAAACGAAAGGCTTCCTGCCCTCTTATGGCAAGGATAGACCCTTTCATTCTGAAAGGCTAAAAAGAGACCTATCATCTAAGTTTAAGGTAATTGCCCCTAATTGCCTTGCCATGCTCTATTTTCTATATTCTTTCTCAAAATTCTTCAAAAACTGGCTACGCTCATTTACGAGCTAAAGTCCATTTTTCCTCTTTCATCTACATTTTCTAAAAAAAGAGCAAGCAAAGCAATTAAGAGCCCATGGAAAACCATGGATGCAAAGGGTGCCTTACACCTTCCCTTTGCATAAATTACCCCCCGAACTTAGATTTCTTTAAAAGGTTTTTTTCTGTTTCTTTTAGCCTTTCTGAATTTGTTTGGATAAAATAAAAGTCGGTGGCGACTCATGCTTAACCGCGACATTTCGATCGATAAAAAGTCAGTTCACCGTGTTACAGAACTGGCGACTCTGCTGGGGATTTTTTCGATAAAAGAGGGGTTACCTTAAAAGTTTAGGAACACTTTAAATGTTTTCTATTGTTTGCTTTGTTTGTTTTAATTTTTCAGGGGAGTTTTGGGAATTAACTGAAGGACGAATCCTATACCCGGATTCAAGTACATCTAAGATAGGAAGTGGCATAGTCATGGCGACCTCCTTCATGTATGTGGATGATTGGTCAATATGAGAGTTCACGCTTAAGTTAGGCCTCCATGGGTGTTTGCATGCTTCCTTTGTATGAGGGAGGTTCGTGTGGATGTCCGTGGGTGAGTTGGAGCTTAAGGACCTTTAATTACCTTTAACCCATCTTGACCTTTAGGAACGTAGTGGGGGGACTACTCTTGATGTATGTTGAGAGCATAGTCACTACCCGATACTACAGCTCAGATAGGTTCTTTCTCAAAGTATCATTGCATGGTATGTATGTATCATGTTCGAGGGTGCTTTAGGAGGGCTGACAATTCTGGGTCACTTGGTAGAACCCGTTGCTGAAGTCTCCTTATCCATAGAAATACCCTTGGGAAGGATACCTGATCAGACTCCATGCAAGCCTTAAGCCAAAAATTGTGTGACTTGTGTGACTTGCGTGACTTATTTGCGTTTGCTACTAACCTTCGCTTCCTTGCAGGTTTTGTTGAAAGGACTTGTTTGTCCTTACTATCTCACACTATGCCTAATGAACTGCATTCGCATAACATCATGACATCATGACATCATAAGCATAACATAATTAACTAACCCTTTCAAGGATCTTAGGAATTTTCAGGGACTCCTATCAAGGACTGATTTCTTAATCAAGGGGCAAGAGGATTTATTTTTCTCTGGTCACGCACCTTCCAATTCAAAGACTCAGTACCTAGCAAGGGGCAAGAGGATTTATTTTCCTCTTGCCACATGCCTTCCAATTCAAAGACTCAGTACCTAGCAAGGGGCAAGAGGATTTACTTTCCTCTGGCCATGTATCTTCAAATTCAGAAGTATCCCGAATCAGAGGCGATGACCCACTCGATATGGTGAGCTTGATTCTCAAAGAAGGATGTTCAAAGACAAGAGTCCGAATTCTTCAAACAAATATGCGACCAAATCACTTTCCAACGTTGCTAACTAAATTCCTTAAAGATCCTTGAAAACATTTCATTTGCATTCATGACATTGCATATTTCTAACTTTGTTTTCAAGTTCCGCCTCGACAATCATTCCTCTCAGATATAATCGAGCTGGAGATTCATTCTGACAAGCCTTTTACATTCCAAAACTTCGTCAAATAACTCTTCGACTCTTACGAGCGAGCATTCTCTATCAGATATGGTCTAATGTATGACCCGTTCCGGTATTCTCAATCAGATATGGTCTAATGTATGACCCGTTCCGGTATTTTCAATCAGATATGGTCTAATGTATGACTCGTTCTGGCATTATTCATCAGATATGGTTTAACGTATGACTCGTTCTGGTATTCTCCTTCAGATATGGTTTAATGAATAACTCGTTCTGATATCCTTCCTCAGATATGGTCCAATGTATGACTCGTTCTGACACCCTCCGACAGATATGGTCTAATGTATGGCTCGTTCTGCTATTCCTCTTCAGATATGGTCTAATGTATGGCTCGTTCTGACATTCCTCTACAGATATGGTCTAATGAATGACTCGTTCTGACATCCTTCAACAGACAAGGTCTAAATGTACGACTAGTTCTGATGTCACTCAATATATATGGTCTATTTGCTCTGACGTCCTCTATCAAATATGGTCTAAATGTATGACCCATTCCTCTCATCACGAACAATGCTGTGCACAATCAGAAAGGCCGCAATGAACACGACCAAACTGTAGGGACAATTCTGATCTCTACACCAGTTCCACAACAAAGACGCAAGTCAGATGTACCTAAGCGTCAATTCACAAAGATCAATATGTCATTGGCTCAAGCATTACAACACCTATTAAAGTTAGAGCTGATCACTTTAAAGGATCCCCCTAAGAATCCTAGTACTTCTGCTCGTAGCTATAATCCTAATGTGAGGTGTGCATATCACTCTGATAGTCCTGGTCATGATACAAATATCGGCTGGTCATTGAAAAACAAGATTCAAGATATGATCGATGCTGGAGAAATTGAATTCAACCATCCGAGAACTCCTGTGGTGATCACCGCTCCTATGCCTGGCCACGACAAAACTAATTAACGGCTAAGTGGATGAACTTTTAATCATTAGATTTACTTTCATGCGCAAATTCTATTTTGTTTGTTTAAACATTCGATTTATGATAGACATTATATGTTTTAATAATCATCATCAGTGCATTGCATATGTTTGTTTTGAATAAATTATTTCGTTACCACTCATTTTAAACTATGTCTTTACTTTGCCTGTGTTGTATGATATTCAACTCCTGCTAAGCTGTAGACCTTTTGAGGGAGGATGACGAAAACGATACCGCAACCTCATACAATATGCTTTTGAATGGACTATGCTGACGATGTACAGACATTGTTTCAATTCCTAAACAGTGGAGATATAAGGATGTTAATCCCTCGTCAACCCCTTTGAGCCTAAGAAGTAGAAGTTTCTTTCTTGTACTAATTAAAACCCTTGATCACAACCTGGGGCAGGGTAGTTCTCAGTTAATTTGGTTGTGCATTCTATCTTAAGAGAATCATTTAGTACACCTTTCAACAAAGGTTTCAATCACAAACGTTCAACCGCACACATCAAAGAAGTGTTGGAAATGTCAATCAAAAGACAATGACGGTTCATCAATCATCAAACAAGGCAGTCAATATCTTTCAAAAAGAATGAAAAAACATATATACAAAGAAAAGCCTGCTAGGTCAAAAAATCAAAAGATGACTTAGGCAAAAATCAAGGCATCCCGCTGACTGTAAGCTCAAAATAGACAGTTCAGGCAAAAGTTAGGGATATCAAAAAGATGAAAAAAAGAGAAGTCAATAAATTCTTGAACAACTCAAAGTTGCGACTACCAAAAGGAAGAAGTGACTGTCATCTCAAAAGTTCTCTTTGTTTGCGAACCATCAACATTATCAAAGGTGCAAAATCCAAAAGTCTCTTGGAACCTGAATGCATAAGTTGAATTAACTGAGCTTAGGACTGAAGGTCATCACGAAGAGGGGTGGGTACAATCAAATTTTGAGCCTTTATCTTTTGTTTCTTAAACCGTGAACCAAGCCACGTTACAACCCTTGAAAGTCCTAATTGAAGCATGGTTAGTTCGAAAGCATACTGTCACCAAAAAGGTATCCCGACTCCTTAAGGTTTACTAAAATGCTGAGATGATATTTTGCTTCTACAAAAATAGCATGTTTTACAAATATCACGCTTTTACATCTCTTGTTTTAATGTTTTTTCAAAAACTCAAGACAAACGTATGCATTGCATCTCATGAATTCATTATTAAACAAATTCTGCTACATAATTTCAAACGTTAGCAACAGAAAGAATTTGCACAGGGTACAACTAATGACTGAAAGCTATCCCGACAGACGAGATTACTCTGAGAAGCAATGTCTCCTACGTACACAAGGGGCATGGCACGCTTTGCCCAATCAATCTGGGGCAATCAAGTCAAGATTCCGAGAATCTCTCACGGATGCTCGAACAATCAGGGGCATGCATCCAAGTATATCTAAAGCTACTCCCCAATCAACGTGAGACATTGTCATGAGCCTATGATTACTGGGGGCATATCGCCCATAGTGAACATCTCATAAAGTCCTCGCGAGGCGAATCTTTCCAAAGTTCCTGCTAACTGGGGCAAATCTATGCAAGTCCACTTCAACATCTTGATCAATACTCAGTGGCGTGTCCTGAATCAAGTAGTAAGTTACTATGATCCTGGGGGCAACTTTCAAGACACCCACATCTCCCCACAGAACCAGGTTCATAAGATCATATCCCCAACAGAGTCGCCAGTTCTGTAACACGGTGAACTGACTTTTTATCGATCGAAATGTCGCGGTTAAGCATGAGTCGCCACCGACTTTTATTTTATCCAAACAAATTCAGAAAGGCTAAAAGAAACAGAAAAAAACCTTTTAAAGAAATCTAAGTTCGGGGGGTAATTTATGCAAAGGGAAGGTGTAAGGAACCCTTTGCATCCATGGTTTTCCATGGGCTCTTAATTGCTTTGCTTGCTCGTTTTCAGAAAATGTAGATGAAAGAGGAAAAAATGGACTTTAGCTCGTAAATGAGCGTAGCCAGTTTTTGAAGAATTTTGAGAAAGAATATAGAAAATAGAGCATGGCAAGGCAATTAGGGGCAATTACCTTAAACTCAGATGATAGGTTTCTTTTTAGCCTTTCAGAATGAAAGGGTCAGTCCTTGCCATAAGAGGGCAGGAAGCCTTTCGTTTGGAGGTAGAAGGGTCATCGAATTATCATTCGCTCAAAGACTGACCCATGCCATAGGGAGACAGGTAGTCTAAGGGGAAGGATCAGAATAGCCTTTCGTAGGCAACCAGAGGATACCTCAGCCATGTTGCCTCGATTAAAGGTCATGGTCCCTAATGATGCTGCCTTCGATACACTAACATGACCTCGACCCTCGGAAGTTGCCTACGGAAAAGGCTGAGGTATCTTCTGGTTGCCTACGAAAGGCTATTCTGATCCTTCCCCTTAGACTACCTGCCTCTCTATGGCATGGGTCAGTCTTTGAGCGAATGATAATTCGATGACCCTTCTACCTCCAAACGAAAGGCTTCCTGCCCTCTTATGGCAAGGACTGACCCTTTCATTCTGAAAGGCTAAAAAGAGACCTATCATCTGAGTTTAAGGTAATTGCCCCTAATTGCCTTGCCATGCTCTATTTTCTATATTCTTTCTCAAAATTCTTCAAAAACTGGCTACGCTCATTTACGAGCTAAAGTCCATTTTTTCCTCTTTCATCTACATTTTCTGAAAACGAGCAAGCAAAGCAATTAAGAGCCCATGGAAAACCATGGATGCAAAGGGTGCCTTACACCTTCCCTTTGCATAAATTACCCCCCGAACTTAGATTTATTTAAAAGGTTTTTTTCTGTTTCTTTTAGCCTTTCTGAATTTGTTTGGATAAAATAAAAGTCGGTGGCGACTCATGCTTAACCGCGACATTTCGATCGATAAAAAGTCAGTTCACCGTGTTACAGGGCTATTATGGTTCGGTTTGATAATTACTCATTATACCAAAAATACTTGAATCTTTAACCTTAATCACAATGGAAGAAGTTTCCATTTCTGATGATGAAAATCATCGAAGAATGGAGTAGGCATAACGAGAATGAATTGTCGAATCACTATATATCCTGTGTACATTTTTCTATGGCAAAATACACTTTTTAGTCCCTTATCTTTATCTCGGGGTCCATTTTGGTTCCCTAACTTTTAAAAAGGCTGATTCGATCCCTTATATATTCAAATAGGATCACGTTGATCCTTTATGTTAGATCTGTTAGCCAAAATCAAAATAAAGGACCACTTAACATACACCTAGCACGGATGTGGCATATGCTCATTACCAAGATCACCAAGGTCATCAAAATTCCCAAAATCTTGTCTTTACCATGGATTCGAACCATGGTCAGACTAGTTGTGGCGTAAGACACTCTTCTACTGGTCCACTTCACATTTGTTAATTTAATTTACAAATTAAATATATGATTGGTCAATTAAATATATGTGAACAAAGTGTGAATTCTAACTTCAACTTGTTTCTCTTCTCTTCTCTGCATCATCATCGTGGCCGCCACACTAACTCCATTTCAAACCCTCTTATTCTTCATTTCCCCTTCAAAAAAATTCAACCACTCTCTTATTCCTACCTTCCATTTCGACATCCATCTCCCGCTGCAACGAACTCATCCTCAGCTGCTACTTCCGGTGACACAACTGTTTCCTCCAACTGTCTTCCTCCTTACATGCACTTGTAATTGATGAGTTTGTTTTAATTTGCGTTGAAATGAGGTGGATCTGTTTTAATTTTATGTTTTGAGTGATGTTCTGGTGCTTAATTTCAAGCTTGATTTGGTGTTTTTTATTGGAATTTGTTCGTCGGTGTTTGTTGTGAAGTTGTTTAGAATTAAACTTGTAATGGATATGATGTAATTAGTTGATCTTTTTTTAAACTTGAAGTTCTGTAGTTCATTGTTCTTCATTGAGATGATAGATCTGATTTAGATTGAGCTTATGTAGTTCTTTGTTTCAATAATCAATTTATAGTCATATTCATGATTTGATGTCATATTCCTTTTTAATTCAAAATAATTCTGATCGAGAAAAAGTGATATGCGCCATTGGGGTACAATTCCGATTCAAAATATTTATGGTTAATTCACACCACGACGACCGTAATCAGTTTCGCGACAACTGTACCACCCGAAATCGCAAAAATCTTTATACAATTGCGACCGTTTTTTAAAATCTTGTTTGGGACACCCTATTAGTGTCTATTATCTATCTATTAAAAATCAATTGCATGATCTTCCTAAATATATCTTTTACCATAAATTCTTTACACTAAAAAAATGGTATTTTAAGTAATAAGTAATATTTACTTTTTTCCATTCTCATCTCCTATTACGTCATGACATGTTGCATTCATTTTTTAACCTCCACCAATTAAATATTACATACATTCATGATCTCTTTTGATTAAAATTTCAAATCTCTCTCACATTTCTTTTTCCCACATTTTCTCACTTTCATTTTAATTTTTTTCTCTCTTTTTATTTATTATCACTAAAAATAGTAATAATCTATTTTTTACTTTTTATTTATCTCATGAGTTACTATTAACACGATATCTATTTTTTTCTTTCTCTATCTCACGGTTCTTTTTTTCTTTTTGTATGATTACTTAATATAATTAAATTTATATGATTATTGTTCATTTTACAATTAAGTAAATCATTTTAATTTTGAATTTGTATTTTAATACATTTTATATCACATCAAATATTTTTTTTTCTATCGGATCATTTTCAGCATAATGCCTATTTTATTTTAATCAACAATTACCTTTATTTGAGACACAATATTTATTTTCAAATGCTAAAATTTTATTTTATTTTCCATCTCACGAGTCCATTTTTTATATGATTATTTAATACAATTAAGTTTATATGATCGTTGTTCATTTATAAATAAATTACTTATTTCAAATTTACATGTGTCTTAGTACATTTTATACAATATCAAATAAATTTACTTGTCCGGGAACACATATATGTTACTAATGTTTTTTTATAAAAACTCTATTTGTTTGTGAAAGGTTGTTGAGTTGTTCCTGTACAAAAACTTAAATTACTGTGAAAGGTTTTTGAGTTGATTTTAAGAAAATCTCACAATTGTTCTTTAGTGAACAAGAATGAATTCTATTGAGTTGTGGTTATTGACCAACAAATTATACATGGGAGAAAGATTCAATTTCAAAAGAAAACTCTTGGGGAATAGAATAGGTCAGGTGGTTAGAAATAGAGTAGGTTAGGTGATTAGGACTAAACCTGTCCAAATAGACTGACTATCAATATGTAATCCATATGGACTAACCTTCTTTTTAATTTGCTCTAAGCCATCAATATGTAATATAATATGATATGGATATATATTATACATTAGATAGAATACTAATTCATGGATGAGACTTCTGATTTATTTATTTATTTTCTTATAATATAAAGAAAATAAGATTATTAAATCAATTGATTATATATATATATATATATATATATATATATATATATATATATATATATATATATATATATATATATATATATATATATATATATATATATATATATATATATATATATATATATATATATATATATATATATATATATATATATATATATATATATATATATATATATATATATATATATATATATATGAGGTTTAGGAAAAATTAGTTTTTTCTATGGCGAAGAGTGTTTTAGGTACGACAGAGCAAGATGAATATGTAAAGTTAGCATTATAATGTTCAAGTCAATAAATTAATTGAGAAGTCATTTAAGGGTGACAGTGAGATGATAATTGAAATTGGCGCATGCAATATTTATATAGGGTTGACGCTTGATATTGTCTTCGTTTAACTCGACTTGTAACGCGGATCATCGTCCAATCAGATTCGACACTAACTAATGTATCAATAATTATGTCGTGTATTTCTGATCCTCAACTGAGATCTCATATATTTTCTTGTTTACTTTGTGGTTGCTCTATATTGAGCTTTATAATTGAGCCTTTCGTTTGTGGATCTTGTGACCGTTTTTTTTCATATAACATTAATCAATATAAGCATTATATTGTCAAAAATGTTTAATTATATAATAATCATTTTTATTAAACGTAAATTTTTCTTTAATTCAACTCTATAAATAAACAATTTAATAATTAGTGACAAGGTTATATATCTAACAATAAGTATATGAAAATTCAAATATTAATTATAATAAAAGTATTTTTATTTTATTTTTTAAATATAATAAATTTATAAATTTAATTATCAAAAAAATTGTTTGATTTTATCATTTGTAAAATAGTTTTTAAAAATTAAATGACCAAGTAGATTTTTTCATTTTCTCATTTCAAAAAAGAGTTTTGAAAATATTATTACCAAACAATCTTTTTCATTTTAAAACACAGTTTTTAAAACAAATTTTAAAAACTAAAAGTCTTTTAAACAGGCCCGGAATATATTTATAGTAAAACTTCTATTTTTAGAAAAGGTATTATTTTATTACTAAGTCATGATTAAAAAAAAAAATTAGATGATCTAAAAAAATATCTTTTGAAGTTTGACATTAAGATAATCAATCTATATCATACACTTACTTATTTTCAACAAATTATTTTATTAAATTTTGTGTTTATAATCTTGAATTTGTGACATGAACTATAAATATATTTTATAGTAGTCACATTACAATTATTTATTTTTTTCAACATCATTAAAATATTTTTTGATAGGATCATATTACATGTCATCTAACAAACAAACTTTACCTATTTTGGTTTTAATAGTTCTTACGTATTTATGATCTTCAAATAATTGAATAATCTTATAATTGTGTTCTACATACACAACATTAAGGCTTGTTTGAATTAGTTTTGATTTTTAGTTTTTAATTTTTAATTTTTAAAACACTTTTAACAAACTGTTTTTTAAAAAGAAAAGAAATGAAAATTCATTTGATAATCACGATTTTAGAAACTGTTTTAGAGAATAGAAAATTTTAAAACTTGTTTGGTAGATTGATTTTTCAAATATTTTTTGAATAATAAATATTTTATATTAAATTATAGAGTTTGATATATTCTTATTTCTTATAAAATTAATTTTCTTTAAAAAAAAATGGTACTTTCCTGTTACTACAAACTATTATGCTGTAAGTTTTAGGATATCACTAAATGAGTTTTAAGTTTTTTTTAAAAATCTATTTTAATGATAAGATTTATGAGAAATAAAATATACACTTTATTGATTTCTTAATGAAAGTGGTTTTATATAGAAACTTGATTTAATAATAGAGGTTAATTTTACTTTTTAATGTAAAATTAATAATATTTTTTTCAAACGTATTTGCTGATTAATATCATCTAAATTAATATCAAAAAATTATTAACTACATTTATCATAGTATGAAACACACCAATAATTCATAAATTTAGATTAATAAAAATATTATTTTTATATAAATTCATTATATTTACTCTATTTTCAAATAATTAACTTGTTTATAAGAAATAGTCTCAAAATGACTAACTTCATTCCATTTTAATATCTGAATTATAATTTTAATTGTAATATTTAACCAATATTGGTTGTATGATATTTAATTTGATATACCTTGTTTTATTTTTTTTACTAAAAATTAAAATATCAAGATATTTTATATCATTAAAAAGTTTTAGTAAAAAATATTTGTGTTACATTGATATACTATTTTTTTATTTGTGTGAATTAATCAATTGAATTAATTATTTTAGAAGAGATAAAGTATTTGTTAACCAATATATACAAATCTTAAATGATAATATATTTAAAAATAAACAACTATAATTGTAAAGTAAAGAAAAGACACTACATACATGTCACATTTAAGAACGATAAAATTTAGAATAAATAAAGAAAATGTAAATGTACAAATATTCCAGTTATAGGTTGGAATAAGAAAATAAATAGTTGTTTAGTATTATATTTTTGCCATTACTGAAAATGGCTATTTTTCCGTGTTTTTCAATCCAAATTAAAAAAAAAAAAATTCAAAATAAAATCTAAAATAAGTTTAAATTGTTCGGGGGTTTTCGCTTTTAAAAACTAGAATATTGGAAACAGTTTTTAAAAACTATATGCAAAACATCGTAATCAAACAAGTTTTTCATTTTCAAAATTTATAAAAACTAGAAACAGTTTTTAAAAACTAAATCAAACAGCCTAAGACTTCGTAGACCACTATTCAAATTATAAATGCACAATCTAAATTAAGAATCACATTTCAAAACTTTATATAACATTTGAGTTTCCTCTCATACTACTTATACAATCACCATAAATGAAATTGTCATAGAAATATTAAATAATAATTTTGTATTCACCTCAAACTCATGTCAACTACTCCTATCGTAAATTTTGTTTCAGTCATGAGCTGTAAGAAAAAAATCAATACAATAAAAAACAAGAGGCACAATTTCAATGTTATACTGGTGGGAAAATCATGAGAAACATTGATATCTTAAACGGAGCAAACCAAATTTAAAATAAAATTGGTTTAACAAACACTTATTTTGAATGATAGGATCCAAACACACCAAAATGAGAAATATTATGTGGACATATTTTAGATGTTCAATACCGTATACAAATACAGAATAGGTATGATTTTAATTTTTAATTAATTTCTTTTCTCTTTATATTAAATCAGTAGTTATAAAGCTACATTTTTAGAAAGCTTCTCATCCAACCACACAAAATTCTAATTTTACCCCCTGTTTTCGTAGATGCACATTCGGAAGTACCCCGTATTTTGAAAAAAATTTAATTCCTTCCGTAGATGCATCTATGGAAGCGTATAAAACAAAAGAAAACACAGTTAATTTCACCTTATTTTCAATTTAGCAATACTTCCGTAGGTGCATCTACGGAATATGGTGAAAATAGAGTCTACGGAAGAGTCTGCTATTTATTGAATTCATGTCATTTTCATTCAGAAACTCCATTTTTAGAGACATACATTTTCGAATTCAGTAATGCATTTAAAGACAACAGTAGGTAGACCAATAAAAATACAATATATAAATAATGTCGGTCAAAGTGTCGAGTACATCATCAAATACATACAAAAATGAAATATAAATACATCATCAAATATAACTACTGAGTATGCCGAGTATCATCCCGCGTACCATCCTGCGCATCTCCTCTACCTCCGCCTCTGCGTCCACCAAGGGCTCTGCTGGCTCTACCCCTAGCGTCAAGTGTCCCACGGGTCCTGGCATGATGTCGACGGTACAAAAATGCATTCTCTTCCAGCCTGATCATATCATCCAACACACGCCTATAAGCAGTCCCCTCAGAGAATAAACCCTCTGCAATGACTCCGAGGCCCCTGGCAGCTATCTGACGACACAGAGGAAGAAGATCCTGAGTGTGGTCCAACTGAGCCTGATGCGCACGGAGAATCTCCTCGTGGGTTGGTTTGGGCGAACCTCCCTCTGCAGCTAGAAGCATGTATGGGATGAGACTCTGTAGTACCAAGAGATATACCCCTCGGCACAGCTCCAGTCGTGCTCTACTAGCGTTGTCTGTGCCTCCTCAGGGACCATGTGATGCTCCTAGTCTGCAAAGACCTCATCTAACTTCCTGCGGGTCATGGCGATAGAGTTGAGATAATAGAATTGTGAGGTATCGTTTGCTCATATCCAAACTGACGTATGACGCGCTCCGGAAGATAGCATACAATAATGGTCGAGCTGGCGGCCAACCATCCAGAATACAAAGCTATCTCGTCAAACGGAACCGTCTTTTGGAGCTCAACATAGCAGTAGTACTTGATGTCCTCGGCGGCCATGCAGTCAAGACCGCGCCTGTAGGGATCCGGCACATGGTTCCTTCTTAGGGGGTGAAAGCACTGGCACGTGGCATGACCTCTGTGTAGGTAGGCACCTCTCCCCAGCCAATAATGTATGGGAAGTGCTGTAGTATCCAACCCTGAAAAAAACACGGTTATTTTAAAGTACTATCAAAAAAATATAAAAAAACGTAGAAGAGTATAAGATTGTTACCACCAAAAGAGTACAGTTGCCCGCAACTGTCCTTGCCTTCCACATGCATCCCTCTCCAAGTCTGTGGTAACTGTACGCCAGTACAGCCGCTCCCCAATCGTACTCATGGATAAGTGCTATATCCGATAAGTACATCAGGTAGACGACGTCTGTGTACGATGAGCGTATGCCCACAAAGAGTTGAGTGCCTATCAAATATAGGAAGTAGCATCTCAGCGCCCGCTCTCTATGTGTAGCCTGCTCCAACTCATCCCCCTCATCCTGGTGTGCCGCAGTGAGCTCCGCAACATACTGTCTCTGCAGAAAGCTAAACCTGACGTGGGCCCCTCGTGTCCTCTCCATCTCTTCAAGGGCGTCATCAGGATCAGCCCACAGCTCAGCAATCAGCATCTCCTGAGCTTCTGCCTTCGTCATCCTACCGTGACGAAGGAGGGTGCCCCTGATAGGTAGATGAAGTAGGCATGCCACATCATCTAGGGTGATGGTAATCTCACCGTGGGATAGATGAAATGAGGAGGTCTCAAGATGCCATCTCTCTACAAAGGCTGCAAGCATACCATTATGTATAGTATGGTAGCCGAGCATACAGAGGTCCCTCATGCCTGAAGCTGCCAGTACCTCCTAAAACCACTACTCGTCAAGCTGCGCGAGATCCTTAATCTTTCGCCCATGGTTGCAGAACCTCTGGAGATCCCTACTCTGAAATTTTAAAAAAATTCATACGGTCAGTAATAAGCAAGGTCAGAACTAAAGAAAATAAATAAATAAACTTTAAAATAAAAACAAAAAATTACTCTTCCGTAGATGTATCTACGGAAGTACCTTATTTTCAAAAACACGGGGTGCTTCCGTAGATGGATCTAAGGAAGTCCCTTTGTTTCAAAAACATTGGGTGCATCCGTAGATGCATCTACGGAAGAGTAACATTCATCTCTTTCGTAGATGGATCTACGAAATCCACTGAAACCAGAAAAACACAACAATGGCGTAACTCCACTATTCAATCACCAAAATGTTCATTTTTGTGGCTTGATCGTACGTTTTAAACCTAAAACATTACCTACATTGTCTATAGACACTATTTCTAAACCTATCCAATCATTTCTACACCTAAATATCGAATTCTAATTCGATTTCATAAATACTCTAAAATAGCTCGAAATATCAAAAACTTACCGATTAAATAGAGATTGAACTTGATGAAATGTGTTGATACTTGATGTTGACAATGTAGGCCGAACTCGTGAGAAAGAAATGTGAAGTTTGAAATTTGGGGTTGAGAGTGTTTAAGAGTTGAGAGTTTGAAATGAGGAGAATGAGGGAGGGGAAGAGTCTGACGCGAGGTATAATGTCAAACCATTCCGTAGATGCATCTAGGGAAGTCTTCCGCATGCGCATCTATAGAACAAAACAACGTTAAACAAAAAAAAGGGTGCTTCCGGAGATGCATATATGAAAACACGATTGCAGTTTTGTCAATTCGACGATGCGCCTCATACCTATTGAGTGGGTTAAGAAATTTCCCATTTTTATCCGGTAATGATATACGATGTTTTTTTTAGTGTTCAAATAATATAACTCTATCAAAATTTATGCTGAAGATAAAAGAAAAAAATAAATGTTATTTGAACACTAAAACAAACACGTACTCTATATTAATGCAGTTTTGAATTTTTTAATATTAATTTCTCTCTACTTTCATATAAAAACAAAAATCTATAGGCTGATTTGAATGTATTGTACCGTGTGCATACATGGTGTTGGTCTTTAGATGTTCTTACTTAAAAAAAAGAAAGAAGGAAAATTTTTAATGCACCGTAAAAATTATTAGGAAATCTCGTAAAAATACAAAAATATTTATAGCTTTTAAAAATGTATTTTTGAACTTACTTTAAACAAATACAATCTATTCGTTTTTGAACAAGTATGTTAAATTTATTCTAAAAATAAATTTTTAAAATATCTTAAAAATAAATAATGATGTGTTCGAATATATATATTTCAAAAATTCGAAGAACGTTTTCAAATTTTTATAAGGTGTTTTTTCACCCTGTTAGTTGCATTAAGAAATTTCAAAAAATTAAAAAATTAAAAAATTTTAGAATCACATTATCATATTAGTTTGTGTGGAGCATTCTCCAGTCCACTTCACATTTATGTCTCTCATTCTCATAACAATTATAAAATGATTCAAATAGTAGTTTGGATCATCTCCTTCCCTCCTTCCACCTCCATCACTCAAACAAGTGTAAAATAAAAGGGAAGATTAATAAAAAAATTATAAATTAAAGAAGAGAGATGAAATATAAAAGAGACAGAGAGACAGATTAGTGAAAGAGAGAAGTGGAGAGAAAAGATGGAAGAAGATGATCCAAGTCCAATAAGTGGAGAGAAAAGATGGAAGGAGATGATCCAAGTCCCTCAAATAGTTACTATCTTTTATACAATTTTTTTTAAATTTTTTTTATATTCTTTATGTGTAAAATTACATAATGCATTTTACAAGATATTTAAAAATACATATTTTTAATATAAAATTATATTTTTTAAAAATGCATAAAATTTTGAAAAAAAAATATATTTAGCCACTATGAACATGGCTAAGTCATAAGTGGTTAACTGTTTTTCTTAATATACTTTCTGATTTTTTATTAATACAGAAAGATCAAAGATGCATAATATATATTTTTTTAAAATTTGAAATAGTAAATATTTGAAAATTTTCTTTAGTCATAATTAAATGTGATTAAAAATTATTACTCTTCAAATTTTATTGTACAACCATATATTTAAAAAATGTAGAATGCTTCACAATTGGGCCGAAATCTTTTGACATTGAGGGAGTTAAAAAAATAAATTTGAAAATTTGAAAAATTATGAAAGTGTGAGGTGCGGATAGAGGGGAGCTCAGGATATAAAGTATAAACCCTGCTTTCTTCCACCATTGCATCAAATAATTCTGTTTTTATAATAAACTCTTCATGTCTAAAAGTACCCATCAACTATAAAAATTTTATGATTTTTATAAGCGTCTATTTAACTTCTATTGGAAATGAGAAAATATCTCCATATATAATTTTAAGAATTTATTATAGGTATTCAAAATCAAACCGGCTTAATAAAAATCTACAAAATCAAACTGAATCAAACAAAAATCGTAAAAGTCTGCGTTTGATCGGATGTGTTTGAGCCGTTTTCTAACAGAACAACGCGGTTCGGTTCAGTTTGCGGTTTGTATTTTGCAAACCGAACTAAATCAAACCAAATAAATTATAAAATTATTTTAATAAATTATGAACTTTTTATGGTAATGTATGACGATTAAACACAAAATTATATTTTCCTCCATAGGTGTAAGTATGCCGCAATAATTTTTATGCAAAAAACTGAACCAACTGAACCAATTCAAACCGCATTAGTTTGGTTTGGTTTGACTTTATTGTTGAAAGCCAACCGAAACAAATCAAACCGCATGTTTTTTCTCTTAAAATTCAAATAATTTTTAGTGTCAAAACCGCTTAAACTGCACCACAAACACCCCTACTATCATCTTCTAAATTTAACTTGACAGCTTCCAATTTTTTGATGATATCTAAAATATCTTTGTTTAAATTTAATTAAAAGAAGCGCAAAAAAAATTTGGTAGTCCAATTGAGAAATCTAATATAACTAGAAAATTTGATGGTGTATTATAAAAATTCAGTATGTATTTTTATTGGATTTAAAGAAAATGGTGGTGAAAAAACTTGCCAGGTTTTTCTAAAAAAAAAAATTTTTTTGAAAAAAATTCAGTAGTGTATTTTAAAAATCTGATAAAAATTCATAGATATTTTAAAGAAATTGATACTTTATCTGGAAAATTTGATAAACACTAATAAAGTTTTTGAAAAATTCGTTAGTATATTTAAAAAATCTGATAAAAACTCATAAATTTTTCAAAAATAGGATAAAAACTCATAGATGAATTAGAAAATATGATAAAAACTTATAGATGAATTAAAAAAGTTTCATATTTTTTTGAAAAATCCGATAAAAACTCAAGTAAAAATTCATAGATTTTTGAAAAACCTGAAAAAAACTTATAGATTTTTGAAAATCCTGTAGTTCAAATCCGATAAAAAATATGATTTCACATTGGTTTTTTAAAATATCTAGTGAAAACTCATAGATTGTTTGGAAATTTGATAAAAATTCATAGATTCACCAAAAATCCGATAAAAACTCCTAAAATCCAACAAAATTCAGATATAAATTCAAAAAAATTCAAATATTCGGGAAAACACAATTTTGTTTAAAACCTAAAAAATTATAAAAGATACTATGATAAAAGCACACCATTTAGGAGGTACAAGTTAAATTTTGTAGGTGACAGAATAAATTCTCTATAATTTTCATATTAGTTAAACTTTCGGGCTTATATGTTTTATCTTATAGGCCCATAATTCTTATGCATATCTTTTGTTGAACTTTAGAGAATTTTACTTGTCACACCATGAGACACTTCCACAGTATACAATATTTTAAATTATTTAATTTTTACGCTTTTATAAGTTTGCTTTTTCAAAATTTTACAGCATTTTGAATAAAAAATCAATCCTAATGCCTTTGTAAATTCCAAAAATTCAATAGTAATAACATAAATCTAGTAGAAACCCATAATATTTACTGGTCGAAAAGTTTGGGATTGCAGTAGACATTTTAAGTATATTTATAAATCTGATGTTTGTTTTTAATAGATTTTTGGAAAACCCAATATGCAATAACATATAAATCGGATTTATTGAAAATTCGGTATACTTGATTTTTCTAACACTCATTAATTTGGTTGGTTTAGTTCTGTTTTTTAGTTGCTTTATATGGATGAAGATGAAAATGATAGAGGTCAAAAAAAAATTTTGCATTTCTTTATCACTATAGAAGTATGTTTTACTAGCATTATTTTTCTGATCATTTGAATTTTATAAACTTTTATATATACATAATATTATTTTATTTTATTTTATATTTAGTGGATATTTTGGACCTAGGAAAAAGTATTATATTAGGCACAAAGTATTGACTGACAATACGAAATAATTGTAGTTGTCATTCATTATGATACAATAAATAGGTAAGAGGCAGGTGCGACAAACTAGTGCTTAGTTGTGAGAGGGGAGGAAATTATAAGAACAACGGAAAGTCAGTTGTCACTTGTAGCAAAAGGGTCAAGTTTACTTTTTAGTTGAAACTTGTGTCAAATAATGGTGGTTGGATCATAAAGGTTAGATGTGGTATTCACAATTATAATATAGCAAACTTTAGACAATCATGATATACCAGGTCATTTAAAATTGAATAAAAGATAAATTGTAAATGATGTGACAAGAAATAAAGGATGCTTTGAAAGATCGGAATCTTGAAATTTTGACAAGTGTCATGCAAAATTAGTAAGCAAAAGATGCATATTGATTTACTATGAGAGGTGTATACAAAAAAATGCAATATTTGATGAGTTTAATTCATGATGAGAAACAGAGAGGACTTAGATGTTGCAGGCAATATATTTTGACACGTCCCAATTCAGTGAGCTTTTGAATTTGTTTAATTTAGTTACGATCTTTGAGATTATTTATGTTACGTCAATTGAGTTAACATTCTCTATTAGATTTGCTTACTTGGAACATGAACATGAAATCAATTTCACAAGGGCAATGGATAAGATGAAGGAGTTTTTCACATCTGAGAAGTTGTTTTGTGGATATATGCTTACTAGTACTACAACTGATGATGTCTTGAGGATGGCTCTCCCACCCAGGGAGACATACCTATGTTTATATGAATGGAGCCTCCTAGAAACAATGTTAACTAGAGGTTCCCAAGTAGAAGCTAGGCAAGGATTAACTCCAACCGGGAGCCCAAAATACTTAAAAAGGAGAGACTTCTTCTTACATTATAGATACTCACAAGCAAGATCTAAGAAAACTTGATTAAACTTGATTATATCTCACCCCAATAAGAGAACTCTTCGCAAAGTTCACTCGAAGTCCTGAGGTAAGCTCGAAACCATGGAGATTAGCCTTAATGGTCCAAAGATTATCAATAGTAGTATCAGGCAGAATAATCGCGTCATCTGCATATTGAAGATGGGAGACCACTAAATCTGAGGATTCAACTGTAAGGCCAAAAAGAAGGTGCAAGTCTACAACCCTATAAATCAAGCCACTCAAGCCTTCGACAACTAGGAGATCGAAAAGGAAGGGAACTATTAAGGGGCCTCCTTGCTTTAGCCCCCTCTGAATATTAATCTCTTGGGTCGGATAACCATTTACCAAGACTGCAAAATTATCAGAAAACACACAAGCTCTGATCCAACTTTTCGACTTATCATTAAACTCAAACCTGGGGAGCAAGTAGTCAAAAAAAGACCAACAAACAAAGTCATATACTTTCTCACAGTCAACTTTAAAGAGGAAACAAAGGGTCTGTTTCTTTCAACTTTATAAAAAATAGATTTTTTCCTTGTATTCTTGAAAATAGATTTTACAAAATCTTTTTCAAAATATTATAAGTTTTTTTATATTCGTTTTTTCTAAATTGAAACATTACTTTTGACATCCTATAACATAAACAAATATTTTTGAAGACCAAAATATAGTCTAAATTACAATTTTTTCAAAAAGTGGTATTTCAAAAATGATTTTTATGAAAATCTATTTGAAATAGCTTCAAAATTAAGTGATTTTTTAAAATTTTGATATCTAAAAAAAGTTTCATTAAAAAGATGAAATACCTAACATAACATTTTAACAATAACTATTCAAACCAAATTTTCATTTGAAGCTTTTATGAAAAATTTCTTTGTAATTTTTTTTACACAAAATTATATAACTCTATAAAAAAAATTTGTTATCCTGCTTGACATAATAGATTTTACCTCAGTAAATTAGTTGATCGATATAATAGTTTGTTTTAGAATATGCATTTTGTAATAGTGTGTTGATGTTTTTTTAAGACGGTTGGACACAAGTTTCTTTGTTTTAAAAAATACATATGATGTGGGGTTAAGAAGTGCTGCTCATTTATATATACCAAATAAAACTTCTAAAATTAAATTTAAATAATAAAAGTATTATAAAATTTTTTCTTATAATAAATATAATTTCTAGTATATTCATTATTTTAAAAATAAACTAAAAATATATAAATGGCATAATTTTTTTAGAGTTTGAAGGTAGTGCATTGACAGTGTAAACTAACTTTACACATCCAACCAATCAAAATCCTTATACTTGCCATGTCATATTAGCTTTTTAAAATTAAAATTGTGTTTTAATTGGATACATAATTGTGATTGGTTGATAGTGTAAAAATATTTTACACCGTCAGTGCACATCCCCTTTTCTCTTTTTTTAATAGAAATGAATTTATAATTCGTGCATAGCACATATTTCTATACTAATTTTAATAAAATATTACAATATTATTTCCATTTTAAGTATTATAAAATTTGCAATCCACTCTTAAAACTATTTTTTTAGTTCATATTAAAATGTCTGAAATGAGAAACATTACACTAAAAGCACTTTATTGATATTTCCTCACATTATTAGTCTCATACTACATAATATCATATTCCTCGAACAATACAAAAATCATCACAGCCTTATAATCCCACACATTTGGCATTAGGTTAAACAATATATACCAAAAGCTCGAGTTAAACTTTTTGCACTGCTTAGATATATCATATATTTGAACAAAGAAAGTTCTTAATATTATTATTGTCCCTCACTCTTTTTTTCAAACAAACAAAAAAAGTGAGAATATGAAAATTCGACGAATTAGGGTTTCATGGCCTTGTCATGCATAAGAGCCAAAACCATTCTCTCATTCAAGCACAAGAGGGTGGAATTTTTGGAATTCCTTGTCTCTGTAACTCACCCATCACACCTTCAAGTGCAGGAGCTTTAAGACCAAGAGGCAATGGTAAATATGGTTTCGATAATACATCACTAATAGCTGCGTCTATGCTCTCCTTTGACTGTTGAAACAAAAACATTATGCATGTTAATACACAGTTAGATTTAACTTTAAGCCTTTAATATTGATTATTCTTATTCTGTTTAAATATTTTTTGACTAAGTTATTATGAAAACATGAAAGTAACTGCTGGTGAGAAAGATGCGAAAAATACAAATGAAAGGTTGTATTTATAGTCACGGACGAACAATAATGCGTTGTGATATGCATGCAGTGTGTTCTGGAGTAAGTTAGATAAAAAGACAAGTATGATAATGACATGAGAGAGAGGGGGGTATGGAAGTAAATTTACCGGATGGAAGTCTAAGTGTGGCGGAGGAGACGGTTGAGCGGCGGGGACGGTCATGCCGGGATCTACTTGGTATATTGCATGGGGTGGAGGAATGCCTGGAACAGTTGGAGAGGCAAATCTCTACAATTTATTGTATTTGATTATTAGTTTATTTTCTCAATAATATGAGTAGGGTTTAAAAAAGTCGCAATTAATGTTGCGACATCTGTATCAATTAAAATCGTGAAAGTTTTTACGCGACCACCATGCGATGGTTTTTTAAAACCCTAGAGTAAGTTAAAGTAATGCATGTTTTCTGTGAGTAATAAATATGAAAATATATGGAGTAAGTAATTGATATAAGAATCCAAAGTTGTAAGGAGAAGACAACATAGGTAGATCCAAGAGAGTAACGTGAATTGTTACCGTTGTTGTCAGAGGCTGTGGAAAGCACGGTGTTCCTGCGGTTGGTGTGTTTTGAGCCTGCATAAAATAAAAGAATATCAATATATACCTAATTAGAAGATAATAAAAACAAAAAGAAGGATGAATGGTCGTTTTCTATAATGTTTTAAGTAACTAAGATAACTTAGTCTCCTTTTTTACCCTAATGAAATATAACATCTAAAAAAACATATCACAAACTATGTTGTTTAATTTTCTCCTAAAATGTCACAATATTAATTTTAAATTACGGATGCGAGTGTTTTGATTAGGGTTATTGTAATGTGCATTATGGTTATTGTAGAGTGAATATTAATTAAGAGATATTTAAAATACAACTTTTAAAATAGTTAAATTTAAGATTTTTCATGTAATCTAAAGAATATTGAAATTTGAGGTTATAAAATTTTAAATTTTTGTGAGAACACCTTAACTATCGGAAACATAAGGACGATGTAGTTCTGATTGTGGCATAATTGCGGTTTGATATTATTGTAGAAATAATATTGTGACTACATTTCAGTCGCGAACCTCAATTTAAAATCATAAGTATAATAGACAATATGAGTCTAAGTTTTTGACTAGGTTATGAGCAAGCACTAGCATGACTCGTATCTTCTACAATTTTTTTATCGTGCAACAAGATCAAAATATGTGTTTTGGTCTCGAGAGGCTCTTAAACCACTAAAGTTTAGATAACCCGAGCTTAGATGGAAGATGATTAAGAAGGGGGTATTTCTAGAGGCATCAAATAGCAAGATATCTCGACTTTTCCACACTATCAAATATCGAGACTGCCTAATCACTTAACAATTGTCTCTAGGGACAAGTGCAACAAGAAGAAGTTTCTAGAGCCTTCAAACCCTAGGGAACTTGATACAAAAAACTAAAGTTATGTTTATCTAATGTTCACACAATTCTAACCTAAAAATTTCATAATCGTCACTATCTTAGATGTCAAAGTATTTAATCTTCAGCGAACAACAATCTTTAAACAATAAGAGTGGTCACCAGATTCACATGTAATTAGGATATTAAAAACTATGAATTATATTCGAGGTGCAAATAAAGTACTTACCCGTTGGTGCCAATACGAAGGGTTAGGAGGCGGAGCCGGCCTTGGAGGCGCCCAATTAGGCGGTGGATGGTGCGGCGAATAATTAGGCCACATATGCATAAAGGACTGATCCATGTGATGGTGCCCCCACACATGTAAAGGTCTAAAATGATGCACCGGTGGTGTCATCGGAGGAAAACCCATAGTTGGTGCAACCCAATGGTTCACATCTCTCTTGCAAGACAATTGCCTCCGCTGAGTCCAGCTCGCAGCTTCCGCTTCACGCGCAAGCAAATGCTTCCTATGAGATCGATATTTCTGCAATTCGCATTAAATACTTCATAATTTAGAAACTAATCTTCCAACAATTATACATATACATTTTATATTCTTCTACATTTGTTCATCACTTTATTTTCTCTCTATCTATCTTTCTTTCAAATCTATCACAATTTTTTGAAGCATGTGAACTTGAAAAAGAGAATGAAAAATCAATACTTGAAGGTGGCTCGCGATGTTGTGGCGAGTAAGGCAGTCGATTCCCATGATTTCTAAAATTCTTGAAGGTACCGCCTTATCCACACCTAGCTGCTCTACTGCTTGTACAAATCTTCTATGCAAATCTGGTGTCCAATCCACCTGATTCATAAAAAACGGTCTGTTACAGCGAAAACGGCTCTGAAAGCCTATATGATGTAGGGAATGTTTGGTATATATTATTATTCATGAAACTTTTTTTTTTTGAAATAATGAACTAAGAAATAGCAATATGTAACAACTCACCTTCACTTTTCTCTTTCCTTGATGATTATTCTTTTGAGAAGAAGATGATGATTTTCTTCCTTTTTCATTTTCTTTAGGCAATGGATTCACCACCACAGATTCATCTCTTCTGCTAACAATTTCCTCCCCACGGCTCGAACCCGAATCCGAAGAAGACCCTTGTTTCTCTTCCTCTTGCAATTTTTTCTCAACACTAACTATATTATTCCCATCATGATGATCATCACAAAACTTGTTATTATCCACCATCGTTATCGACGAATTCATCTCCGATTCCTCGCCCCCGCTGAGTGAAAACTCAGCAAGCATTTCCGGGTCCATCTCAAGATCCGGTAACACGTCTCCTTCGTCGAAACACACGAAGAAATCATCGTCGAATTCGAAGTTGATGCTTTCCAGTAAAGTCCCTTCGGAAAGATCAGCAAAATCACATGTTTCAATTGATAAACTTTCCTCCATCTCTCTTTGGCTCTCATCTCTTGTGTTCATCAATGGTGATACAGCTAGCATGAGTCCTAATTTGCTACTTCCTTGATTAATTTCCACACTCTATAAGCACAAAAAATAATTTAACAACCTTATATTATAATAAAAATGATTATATGTAAATTATTATAAACTATATCATAAAAAATACTTACATGCAAGCTATTGCATGAAGTGTCTTCTAAAAAAACCTGAAAAATATTTTGCAGCCAAATAGGGTTAGGTTTTTTTTTTCTTCTTGTTGTGAAAATAGAGGAAGAACTATTGTTCTTAATGGGTTTTGAAAATGGCAATGTTGCCTTTTTAGGAAGCGGCAAGGGAGTGTTTGGAAGAAGAAACTAGCTTGAAACTTTCTCAACCACAACTTAAGTGAAAGAGAAATTAATGTTTTTTGAATGTTTTTTCTTTTGTTTGTGTGTGTCCTACTTGCAGTGTTTTGTTCTGAAGCTACTGTGCATTATTAATTTTTTTGGAAGGTACTATAAAATAAATTGTTATATAATATAAATAATATAATATATTCAGTTTGTGGATGGTGTTTTTTGAAATATATTTTTCTTTGAAATTTTTGTTAATGTTGATTAATGAAATTTGAAAGGGGTAATGGATATGTATGATGATATTTTGAAGCTATTTTTGTCACTTAATTTTATAAGAGTTGGAATGAAAGAGATGTGATTAGGAAAGGATGATGTTGTTGGTAGAGAAATTGACCGTTGTATTTTCTCCACTTATCGACTTAATAGATAATGTATATCTTGTTTCCGTGATAATAATAAAATAATTGGAAGGAAACAAGATTGAGTAATCATAATCATTAATTATGTGATCTGTCTCGACACGAGGCACTTGCCTTTACTACTAAAGCTTGATATCCATCTTGATCTCTTTCTTTAATAGGTAAAATTTGAGCAGTTTCGAGCTAGAATTCCTACATATAGAGTGATCAAGGTTTCGAATTTTTTTTTTTTTAAATAACCATGTATTAGAATAAAATTACGGAAATAACCATACTTCGGAAAAAATTACGCAAATAACCAAGTTTCAGAAAACATTGATACCAAGGCGCCATGTGAGATGACGCCACCATTGTATCAGATGAAGGGAGGCGCCATTTGGGATGGCTCCTATGTACAACTTTTCTGCAATAAGCCATCTCAGATGGCGCCTTGGTGCATTTTCAAATGGAGAATTGAGCAAAAATACACAAGGAGGCGCCATATGAGATGGCTCCTCCTCCTAAAAGTTGAAG
Organism: Vicia villosa; assembly: GCF_029867415.1. Taxonomy (NCBI): domain Eukaryota; kingdom Viridiplantae; phylum Streptophyta; class Magnoliopsida; order Fabales; family Fabaceae; genus Vicia; species Vicia villosa. The sequence goes on from NW_026705081.1 coordinate 556,556, forward strand.
GGAGACGCCATTTGACATGGCTTATTGGGACTGAGTGTGCCATGTCAGATGGCGCCTAGGACTAAAAAAAAGGAATAAACCATGTGAGATGGCGTCTTGGTGTTAAGGGTTTCAGAAACCTGGTTATTTGCGTAATTTTTTTCGAAACGTGGTTATTTGCGTATTTTTTTTTAATACATGATTATTTTAAAAAAAAATTCCAAGGTTTCAAACCAAGAAAATATTTGTGTGCGATAGTGTCTCAAATATAAGATTTGAGGAACAAATTTTAAGAAATCTTAATCCAATTGGGAGAGGTAATTCAATCACTACCAAAAAAAAAAATTGAAAAAACTTTATAAATATAAATATCACCCTACAACTAAACTATTGTATGATAGACTAAACACCCTGTAAAAATGTTAGTCGCAACATGTTGCATGGAGAAATTCAATTCACAATGTTGCCAGATGAAATTTACATTGCAACATTGTCAGGTGAAATTCACTTCGCAACCCCTTTCTCCAAAATTTAAAGCAGGCAACGTGTGTTAGAGTAGAACAAAATGTTTTTAGAAAATATAATATTCAATTTTAAAAATATATTATATATATTTATTTCTGTTTTAATAATATTATATTATTAAAAATATTTTATTTAATTTTTACCAAGATATTATAAATCTATTATATTATTTATTTATGAAAAAAAGGAAAAAAAATGTCTTTAACAAACTTAAAAACAGGATATTTATTATTTTAATTTTTTTATATAGAAAAAACAGATATTTTTAATACATTTTAACAATTTTACATATATTAGAAAAACAAATTTGTACACAGTAAAATCATACAAATTTCATCACAAAATTTCTAAAATAGTATACACAAATCTAACCATCACTATTTTTATCATACAAACTTCAAAAAAAGACATAATTTAAACCAACTCATACAACCCAATATAAAATAACAAACAATTTATTTCATATGTGTACCTTAGCAATTGGATTTGATGAAAAAAACTGAAAGAAAATTTGAATCCAGCAACAAATTTGAGTATTGAGAGTCTTGATTTGTGTTAAAAATGAGAGATGTGAGGGATTTTGAAGGTTTGTAGAGGCTGGAAGGAGAGAGCAGCGGTTGGAAGAGAGAAAGAGAGAAGTTGGATGAATCTGGAATGAGAAGAAAGAAGTTGAAGTGGTGATATTTATTATAACACGCTTGCGAGGTGAAAGTAACCTCACAATTTTTAGAGTCGTTGAGACTTATGAAGTGAATTTCACCTCGCAACGTCTGTGTCAGTAAACGCCCAGAACAGTCACCTGCCACTTTGTACACTCGGTAAATGCTACACTTAATTTCCCCCAATTTTTTAAAAAACGCTTGCAAAGTGATTATAACCCCGCAACGTTTAGGGACGTTGGGACTTGCGAAGTAAAATTCACCTTGCAACATGTGTGTCAGTAATTGCTCCAAACGGTCACCTACCACCCTAACACCTCAGTAATTGCACCATTTAATTTCCCCCCATTTTTTTAAATATAGTTGCGGGGTGTTTTACACTTTACAATGTTCTTTTCAAAAATTAAAAATTTCCCACCATCATTTGCGAGACGGAAAAACATATAAATTTTTTAAAAAAAACTGCATTGCAAGGTGAAAAACACTCCGCAAGTACATTGGTTTTCGAGATGATTATCACCTGGCACAATCACCCCACAAATTTGATGTTTTCTTGTAGTGAATGGCCTTCTTAGAGATATTTTTAATTATTGTCATGTCATTTTTAAATATATTAATCAGATGTGAGGTCTAAAGTCTTTTAGATTTAATAATCACTTATTATCTCATGATAGCTTTCCTAAACTAGTGGCCTCGTTCTAGACTAGTATTGAGATTCTTGGTTGAAAGTTTTTTGTTCTGATGGAGAAGTTAAAAGTACTTAAAGTAGTCTTAAAATCTTGGAGTAAACAACTGTTTCGTAATCTTGACTCTCAGATAGATAAATGCAAAGAGGATATGAGTAAAGTGTATTCTTTATGATCTTAGGTCCTTATCTATTAAAGAGATTGAGTTTAGATCTCATGCGATAGTGGATTAGTGGTCCTTGCTAAGGATTAAAGATTTCCAATTGTTTCAAATATCAACGTCTAAGTGGCTTAAAGAGAGAGATGTTAATTCTAGTTACTTTCTTGTGTCTATTAGGAATGAAGGTAGAATGAATGTTATCTTATCTCTTAAGGTTGGAAATAATTGACTAGACAGGGTGTCTGAAATTAGACAAGAGGTAGTGAACCATTTCATTGAGATCTTCAAAGAATCAAATGTTGATAAACCTCCTTTGAATGGTGTAGTCTTCTATTCTCTTTCGGATGATGATAACCTTATTTAGTCAGCTCCCTTTAGTCTTTAGGAGCTTGATTGTGTTGTGTCCTACAATGATGGTAAAAAAAAGGTCCTGGAGTTTGCTTAGAGAAGACTTGGGGATTATGATTGAGCAATTCCATCGTTTTGCATTGTTTCAAAAAAATTCATCGATTTGCATCTCTACCTTGTAGTTTTGAATCATATTTTGTAACCTTGGTCCCCAATTTTAATTCCTCCTCTCATTTGGGAGACTTTAGAATGATTTCGTTAGTGAGGTCTTAGTACAAGCTGGTGGCTAAAGTGTTGGCTACTAGACTTGGGACAGTAATGAATAAGCTTATTTCCCATAGTCAATAAGATTTTTTGAAAGGGAAGATGTTGGTTGATGAAGTGGTGGCAAAAAATAAGGTAATTAACTTGGCCAAGAATTCTAAGAAAGCTTGCCTAATTCTTAAAATGGATTCTCATAAAGTTTATGATTCAGTCAATTGAAACTTTCTCGATTATATGTTTATTAGATTCAGGTTTAGTGAGAGGTGGAGGTCTTGGATGACAGTTTGTGTTTTTGCTGGTAATCTTGCGGTATTGGTTAATGGTTGTTTGACTCAAGAGATTATCATCCAAAGGGGTTCAAAATAAGGGGTTCCTCTAGCTCCATTCATTTTCTTTCTTATGGATGAGGGGCTAAGATGTTAAGTTGTTAGGGCTAAGGAGATTGGTCTCTACTCTGGATACAAGGTGGACGCATTGGGTATGTCGATGATAGTGGTTGTTTTAACTCTGGAGAATCTGTTGAATATTAAGACAATCTTTAGAGGGTTTGGGCTGGCTTTAGGGCTTAGAGTGAAGTTTTTCAAAATTATCCGTATAGGGGTTAATGTAGATCAAATCTTTCTATCCTCTGTGAGAGAATTCTTTCAATGTGATATTTAAACACTCCCTTTTAAATACATTGACTTGCATTTTGGAGCTAATTCTTGGCATGGATCCACTTGAGACTCCTTAGTCAATCTTATGAGTAAGAGGCTCAGTTCTTGAAGCATATATATGCATGTTTGGGTGACAGAGTTTTTCTTCTTAATTATGTGCTCAATAGGGGTGGAAATAAGTCAGGATAGACCTTAGAAGGCTTAAATATGGCCTACGATAAACTTTTAAGGCCCTGAGCCCGACCTATGGTTTATTATAGGCCTTTTGATCTAGTTTGGCCTTTTAAAAGTTTGGCCTGAACTGATAGCCTAATTAAAAGACTATTTCACATTAAGGCTTTCAGATAATACATTTACCTATTTTTAAAAATAGATAACATAACCTTTTATATATTATTTACCCTATTTTTAATATATATATATATATATATATATATATATATATATATAGGTTGGCCTATAAGACTTCATAAGCTTTTTTAATAGCTTAAGTCTGACCTATATACTTAAACAGGCTTTTAAAAAAGACCAAGCCTATCATTTTTGTTAAATAGGCTAGGTCAGGCTATAGGCCTCTATAGACCAGACTGGCGTATTCCCAACCCTAGTGCTCAACACTATCCTCGTCTTCTTAATATATTTCTTGAAGATGTTTGTTTAATTTTGGATGAAGCTTGCTAGGTCACAAGAGATTTCTATGGGGTGGGGGTGAAAGGAGCTCCTAAGAAATCCTAGATTAAATATGATGATGTTTATAAGCCAAAGAGCAGAGAAGAGTTAGGAATTTATGAATCTTCGATTAGTTAATCTAGCTCTTTTAGAGAACTGGAGATGAAGATCACTTATAAATTCATTGGTCTTTAGAGTGTTATTCTTGTAGTTAGATATGGTGTTATATTTGTTTTTCTCTCTTTTTGGTGACAATGTCTTTTCTTGGGTCTAATAAAGACGATATATCATATTGGTTTATAGATGAAAGAGAAAAAGAAATGGTGAGAATCACTATTGTAGTACTCTAATTTTATCTTGGCAAATCTCGATTTTTTATCGTTTGTTAAATTCATTTGATTAATCTCAAAACACAAAAATATATTAATTTAGTCTTTCACTCTTCATTTATCACCATGTTTATCGTTATTTTTAATCTGATCCTAAAATCCAAAACAAAAAAAAAGTCATACATTTAGGGTTTTAGTGTTTTCTAGCAAAATATCAAAATTCAAAATTTAAATTCAAATGTTAAAGGCAAAACGATAAAAACTTGTTTTACCATTGTCAAATACAAATCAAGGATTTACCAAGATTAATTTTCATCACTAACCAAATAATTTTCCTCTTTGGTGTCAAACTTCTTTCAATTTCTCATTACCCTATATTAACTTGTCATTTTAGTGCTTCATTTGTTTTCTTGTAAGATGCATGTTAGATGACTTAATCCACAATTTTAACAACACTTTAACCTTCCCCAAACATGCATTTCTCATCTTCCATCACTATCTCAAAACCCTCGCAAGTTGTCTTCATCCCCACCAAAAACCCTAACATTATGAGTAGAAGTCATTTTGTGAGATAAAGAGAGAGCCTTTTTGAGAGTAAGGAAGTGGTGAAAATTTTGAGAGAGAAGAGAGTTTATTTTATTATGAGAGTTGGAGGAGAAAGTCATTGGTTGATATTGCAATCAACACCAAGATCATCCATCTCTAAAGGTTTCTTGTTGATAACCATCATTCCACATCTTACATCATTTTCTTTTTGTGTTTCGTAAAGTTATTTTTCTATAATATATTGAGTTGTTTCTATTCATAATATTTCATATGTCAATGGATGTTGTATAGAATATAGTATGTATGATGTGTGAATTAATTGTGTGTTAATGTTGTATGTATGTTGTATGTGTAAAGCTCGTAGTAATCATGGCTTTATTTTTCATTTATTTCTTCGAAGTAGCTAGCTCTTTTTATTAGCTTTCATTGTCGCTGGTCCCCCCCCCCCCTCCCTCGGAATTACGAACTCAATATATGACTAAATTATCGGACGTACGTCATGATGTAAATTTTGCTAAAAATTCACAATTTTCTTATTTGTCTCAAATATTGTCAAATTCATCTTTAAACCATGTAATTCTTATCTAGTTTTCAACCATATAATTCTTGTCTAATTTTCAAGACGCACGTGTATAACTTGATCATTTTGAATATCATATTTTCATAATTAAAATTGGATTAAAAATTGATTAATTGGATGTATATTCCTTTTTTCTTCGAGAGTTCGGACACTAGTCGTATAACTTTTTTGTTCTAACGCTTGTCTTCCTATCTATGAAATCGATAACTTAATCGTTTTAAGTCCACTCTTTTATCATATTAAAAAAAGTTAATTGGATGCATATATCCCATCACTAATATAAATAATATCTTTTATGAAAAACTTTCACCCCACTACTACAAAAAACACATAACACCTCGAACGCGAAATGCATTTAACTTCGGCTAAAGAAGCGAGGTAGCGAACATCATCATGAAAATCATGAAAAGTTATCACTTAACACCTTGACGATATAAAAACTGAATAGTAAAATTATATGCACATGAGTTCGAACCCCAGTAGTCATACTTTAAATATTTTCAAAACTAATGTATCTTACCTCTCGATTTATCTATGGAACCTATGGGTAAGATTAGTTCTTTTTTAAAAAAAAACTTGTTACATTACTTACCTAAAATATTAATATATTAATTTGTTTACAAAATACATTATTTACACAAAAATTTGATTGTGATGACCATCATTTTATTCTTTAAAAATTTTATCAATGTTTTCTCTATAAAAATAAACTTTGATGATGATTTTATTAATTTCCAGTCTGCCTCAAATATTTTTCAGGTCGAGACAATTATCAACTTGAATTAATCTCATTCAATTTTTTCTTACAAGTATAAGAACCCTACATAAAAAATAAATTCATTCAACATACACTTGGAAAAGAAGAAATGTTTAGAATCACTACGAACTTGTATTCATCTCATTCATTCTGTTTAACAAGTATAATACTTACAAAATAAATGGTCCCTATACTACTTATGGCGTGATGCATTACACAATATACAAATACTAAGTCTAACTACTTTTTTAACTTTCTATAAATTTGTCTTTATTCAAATCTCACGATCCAACTTTGTTACTTTCATCTAACGATTGTGGTTCAATATAAATTTAAAACAAGGAAGGCCACATATTTATGAGAGATCTAATTATAAATTATTTAAAAACTCATAGATTCAAAGGAAATAATTAGATTAAATAATATTGGAACATGTCAATATTATTGTTAGAAATTTTTAAGTGTTTGTGTGTTAATTGAGAAAATTATAAATTTCTTATTACTTAGATTACATATCTTGACTAACTTACTTCATTGTATAAGGAATCCACATGTTTCAATCTAAAAATCTTCAAAGACTTCTTTTGAGTTGAACTTAGAGATTCAAAATTCGGGGCGGGGCGGTATCTCAAACTAGTGGAAGGAGATTTGTAATCTGCCGATAGGTGAATTCGTCACCTCAAACGAATACTTAGTGACAAAGGTATATAAGAGATCGACATCGATCAAGCAAGAAAATTCTGGGCATGCTTGGTCTAAGGTGTGGAATAAGGCGTTACCATATAAAGTATCTTGTTTGGTCTGGAGATTGTTGAGTAATAGAATCCCCACAAAAGACAATTTATATAGAAGGGAGGTGTTATCTCAAGGACAATTAGGGTGTGTCAGAGAGTGCGGGGGTGAGGAGTCGGTCTCTCATATTTTCTTGGAGTGTCTGGTTTTTGCAGGTGTGTGGAAATCCATTTGTAAGTGGATTGGTGTAATCTCTGCACTTCACAATGATGGGTGGCAGCACATTGAACAGTTCGAGAACTTGATTGGTATCGATAGATTGTCATCGCAGAAGATGATTGTTATTTGGGCGGCATGCATTTGGAGTATTTGGAAACATAGAAATAATAAAGCTTTTCGAAATGAGGAAATTCATATCAAAAAGATCGTGGAAGATGCGAAAATGTCGGCTTGGAAGTGGCTAAGAATAAAGTCAAATTCAATTCTTATGGACATTACAATGTGGTACCTGAATCCCAAGGTTAGTTTGGGTATCATGGAAGATTGATTCCGATTTCTGATGGTGACAGAATCATATCGCCAAGGCCGAACTATTATTTTCTCTTCTGTCAGTTTGGCTAGCATTGGCGTAGTTTGTCAATGCTCCGATCTCATCTGTGGAGGATTTGGTTTTGATATTTAAGGTGTCTCGATTCGGTCTTAGACTAGTGTGGACAGGTGTGGTCATTTCGGTGATCAGTTGGGTATTGAAGACAGGAGAATTAGCTGTTTGTTTTTGTTAGGTTTTGGAGGCTGCAACTTTGAATTGGACTAATGGTGTGTAGTCTGTGGATTCAGTTTATCTATAAATTAAGGATAAGAGGTTGGTGGAGGGGAATTACATATCAGTAAGCATTTTTAAACATTTATAAGTATGTTTATTCAGGTGTAACATTGGCAGCTATGCATTATAATTTTTCGATGCAGTGTTTTGTTCTCTGCTTGGCTCTGGTGTAAAATTTGTAACAATCTAGCACTTCTTGTGCATTTAATAATATATTCTTTTGTTTTGTTAAAAAAAATCTCTTTAATCTAGTCTTTCGAATTGTTAAAGCTTCAACTTCTTCTCCTTTCTTTTCTACTCGTTGAATTTGAAGAGTATTTTATTCAATTATCTTTAGAGAATTATTTGAATTTCTCTTTGTTTGAGAAACTATCAAGTATTTGTTTATATTCTCTTTGAAGAATTATTTAAATGTCTCCTGGTTTGAGAAATTATTTAATGGTCAAATGACCATTATTGAATTCTCTTTGGAGAATTATTTGAGTTTCTCCTTGTTTGAGAAATTGTTACAACTAGTCTTTATACCAGATATTGTGAGCGGTCTTTATACCACATTTGACTGGTCTTTATATCATCAGAGGGTGTATTTTTAGACTGATTATCTATTGTGAAAGTAGTAATCATATAGTATAGAATTGAGTTGTTTTATCCTGGAGGCATCGTTGAGTGAGTGATTCACACAATATTGGGTAGCACCGCGAAATGTCTTAAAGAAAATGACCTAACATGCGACTCCATTTGATAATTTTTTCAGTGGCAATTTTTGAAAATCGTAAAACAACAATTTTAAGATGTTTTCAATGAAATTCTTGTTCCTCCTTTTGGATCAACCGAGCAAACTAACGACAACAAATATGTGAATTTTTATGGAACTATTAATTCATTTGAATTATAATCTGCTTCATAAATTAAAGTGAACGATTTACATCTCAGGAAAGCAATCACCCTATGGAAAGAGAATGACTATCTTTACAAAAATCACATTCTAAATAGACTCATAGATGATATATATGATTATTACAGTAGTTACGATACTATAAAACATGGTTCAGAAGCTCTGGAAAAGAACTATAATACCGAAAAGGCTGAAGTAAGGAAGTATGTTATTAGTCGCCACTTCAGTATTTGGTGGTATATGAAAGCTCTATGGATGCTCAATGTCACGAACTCCAAAATATTTCTCATGATATCATCATGAGAGGTATGCCTTTAATGAAAAGTTTCAAATTGCTTTTAATATTAACAAACTCCCCCTAATTTGAAAGATTTTTACAAAATTTCTCTACCACAAAACAAAATAATTTCTAATTAAGAGTATGATTATTCGCCTTCAAATTAAAAAAGAATATCATAAACATGACCAAAAAGAAAAAAAGTCTTGGTTGTTTTCAAAAAACATAAATATTTTTCGGTATGGTTCTGAAGCCATCTGATAAACCATTAAAGAATCAAATTTGCAATGTTATGAACTGAATTAAGAATGAGAAACCGTTACGGGCCCCCAATTACTCCAATTTATAACAAAACCCCATCACCACAAAGAAATGAGATAGATTTTTTCTCTTGCTTCAATTATGGAAAACCATATCATATGGCTAAGAAATGTAAGATCAGGCCAAAGCCTGGTGCTTCCCATAATGCATGGGCTAACCTGACTAATGAGAAATTTTTGCTATGATCATTAAAATAAACATGGTTAGTGGATTTGATGGTTTGTGGATAAACATGGCGCATCTCGCCATGTCTGTTATGATCATTTAGTGTTCAAAACATACATGAATGCTAAAAATAAGAAAGTGTTATTATGAGTTTCCCACGCCACTAACATTGCTAGTATTGGAGAAGTGGAGTTGAAGTCCACCTCCAAAAAGACTTTAATCTTGAAGGATGTCACACATACTCATGTGATTAGAAAGAATCATGTTTCTGGATTTCTTCTGAATAAGGCAGAGTTTAGTTAGTCTATTGGGATAGGATTTTTCAATATCACTAATAATGATATTTTTGTCAATGAAATTGATATATTTAAGTTATTTTTATGAATGAAATTGAAATTGAAGCGCTTGATATGTTTACAAATTTTATGAATGAAGTTGAAAATTAATTTATTAAGAAAATTAAAAAACTTCATCGTGATAAGGGAAGAGAGTATGATTCCAATTTATTTAATGAATTTTAAAAAAAATATGGAATTGTACATGAAACAACTACACCATATTCTATTTAAATGAATGGTAAAGTAAAATGAAAGAATAATACTCTTACTGAATTGAGTTTTTCTTATAATGTCTGGAGTGTTATATTTATATAAGACTTGGCGAGGGCGTGAGCCTCGCAATACCAAGAAGGGTGATGACCATATGTCACCCTCCAAGAGGTATTTCCTTTCCCCAAGTGCCTCCCTTTTGCCCAGATATAGAAAAACATGGGAAAAGAAGTTTCTTGGACAGAGAGAAGTTTGGGACAGTAGAGGGTCCACGTCTCTCTAGGAAATAGAGAATATGTTGTCCACTATTGACTGAGTGGACAATGATCTTTTGAAGAACATCCTAGGCCGAAAGGCCTCTATAAATACCTTTCCACTAACGGAAGAAGAGATAGATCCTAAGTCACACGCTTATACCTAAGCATCATACTGAGACATAGAGCCTTTCACCTAACGTTAGCACATCCTCTAAAACCATCACAAAACTAATGTACGGGGCTTCTTGCCATCGTGGAAAAACCCTAACCACCATAAATTGTTATAAACCTACTAAGCCCTATGAGTACCCATTCCCTTGCAAGGATAACATACACACCAGTTTTTTTAACTATTATAGTGGCACCCACTGCAGGACTCCGGAAAAACTAACATAGGTCGCACCTCTTCCATTTCCACTCCTTCCATATTCCTTCTAAAGAAGGCTAACAAAACCTTACGTTCCAATACAAAAACCATAGTCGAAGGTTTCGCTGGTGGAGGAAGATCTAGCTCCTTCCAAAAGAAATACATAATACAGGTGTTTGCTGCAAATGATACCTCCTGGTTTCCTTAGGGCCAAGCAAGGGGAAACAGTGGTTAACATCACCTTTTTTGAAAGAGACACCATTAGAGTCAACATTCACGATAATGACCCATTGGCTGTCACTATGCAACTTGGAAACTAGGATATTAAGCGAGTCTTGGTATATCCTAATGACGTCAAGAATTTCATTTGCTCATTATTAGGATTTCCAAGAGAACTGGTACAAGTAAAGGGGCATGTAACCCTGGAGACTACATGTGGTGAGCGTGTAGACGCTAAGGTGATTGGCGCCAACTATCTCATTGTGAAGGACTTGGTTGCATCGCCTCATATTTTAATTCTCCCGATGGAGGAGTTTCCACTATCCCTCTATCTCTTAATTACATATCAAGTTATGAGCTCAGTACTCGTCTAGGAAATAAACAAGGTAGAAAAGCCTATGTATTTTGAGTAAGTTGTTTAGAGGCACCGAAACACGTTATCAAAAGATTAAAAAGTTGGCACTAATCGTCATCATCGCGAGGAAGAAACTAAGACCTTACTTTCATGGTCATAAGATCTTAGTTAAAACCAACTATCTTGTCTGACAGGTCTTGAAGAATCCATATTTGGCAAGGAGGATGGTAAGTTGGGCGGTGGAACTCAAAAATCCTAGTGTGAGACCAAAATATATAAATATTGCCGAAGAGGCACGACTGAAGTCTAGCCTAAGAGACTTTGGCTTAAGTTTTGTCTGATGGCTTGATATAAGTTGTGCCTGAGAGGGCCAATGCTTCGCTTGAGAGACGTATAGTCTCATCAGCCATGCTACCTATAACTTTGCCTGAGGGACTTAAAATTACAAGGCTATTTAAAATTTCTTCCTGAGGGACTTGAGTTTCCTTGGGCGAGACAAAAATATATAAATTTTGACCAAGAGGCACTACTGAAGGCTAGTCTAAGACATTTAACCTTAAGTCTTGTCTGAGGGCTTAATAGAAGTATCGCCCGATAAGGCCAATGCCTCTCTTGAGAGACTTATAGTCTCATCATCCAGGCTACATATAGCTTGAATTGAGGGACTTAGAATTCATGAGCTATCGAGACCAAAGTATATAAATCTCACCCAAGAGGCACGACTGAAGTCTACCCTAAGAAACTTAGTCTTATGTCTTGTCTGAGGGCTAGGTAAAAGTCTCGCGCTTTAGGGCTAATGCCTCACCCAAGAGACTTAGTCTCAGCAGCCAGGATACCTATAGCTTTGCCAGAGGGACTTATAATTTCCAGGATATTTAAACTCTCCCCTCGAGGAACTTAGATTTTCCTCGGGAGAGACCAAAATATATAAATCTCGCCCAAGAGGTGCAACTAAAGTCTAGCCTAAAAAACTTATCCTTAACTCTTTTATGAGAGCTTGATAGAAGTCCCTCCCGAGAGGGTCAATGCCTTGCCTAAGAGACTTATAGTCACACCAGACATGCTAACTATATCTTTGCTTGAGGGACTTAGAATTCCCCAGATATTTAAACTCTCTGCCTAACGAACTTAGAGTTTACTCGGCGCGAGACCAAAATATATAAATCTCGCCCAAGAGGGGAGACTGAACTCTAGCTTAAGAGACTTAGTATTAAGTCTTTCCCTAGGGCTTGATAGAGGTGCTGCCTAATATGGTCAATGCTTCGCTTGAGAGACTTATAGTATCATCAGCCAAGCTATTTAAACTCCATCCTTGAGGGACTTCGAGTTTCCTCGGGCGAGACCAAAATATATAAATCTCACTCAAGAGGCACATTTAAAGTCTAGCCTACGAGACTTAGTCTTAATCCTTGTCTGATGGCTTGGTAGAGGTCCCGTACAAGAGGATCAATGCCTCTCCTGACAAACTTATAATCTTATTAGCTACGCTACATATAGTTCCGCCTGGGGGACTTAGAATTTCCTCGAGCGGGACCAAAATATATACATATTTTCCAAGACGAGCAAGAGGAGCAACTAAATTCTAGCATAAGAGACTTAGAATTAAGTCTTGTGCGAAGGCTTGATATAAGTCCCGCATGACAAGGCCAATGTCTTGCCTGATAGACTTACCGTCTCATCAATTAAGCCACATAAGCTTTCCTAAGAGCCTAAAGCCTAAACAGTTTGGTTCATCACACATATCATTAAGGAACTTAGGGCCTCAGGATAATCCTTTGTACTATGGCCCAAAAACAATTTGTCCTTTATCAAAGTCCTTGTGCTTGAGGAAATCTATAGTGTTATATTTGTAAAGGACATGGCGAGGACATGAGATTTTATCCTAGGAGGGGGATACTACCACATGTTACCCTCCAAAAGGTATCGCCTCACCCCAAGTGCCTCCATCTCGCTCAGATATGGTGAAGCATGATAAAAGAAGTTTCTATGACAGAGATAAGTCAAGCTCAGTAGTTGGTCAATGTCTTCTTAGAAAATAGAGATTCAACGGTCCACCTTTGACTGAATGAGGGATGATTCTTTCCAAGAAAACCTTAGGCCCTAAGTCCTCCATAAATACCTCTCGCCTAACGGGATGATATATAGATCCTAAGTCACATGTTTATACCTAAACACCATACTTAGATACATAGTCTCTCACCTCATGTGAGCAAGTCCTCGAAAAGCATCGTAAAACCACCATACAGGGCTTGTCGCCGTCGTGGGCAAGCCCGTACCACCACAAACTGTTTTAAACCTATTAAGGCTTATGATTACCCTTTTCCTTGCAGGGATAACTAGCACACTTTTACTTTTTAACTATTAAAATGTTGAATCTTGGTGTTGCATCTCACTAATGGAGAGAAATTTTATTGACTGTTTTCTATATCCTAAATAGAGTTCCCAAGTTTTAAACTAAGATCCTTTCTTATGAGATATTGAAGAAAATTCAGTCAAACTTGTATTACTTTAGATCTTGGAGCTGACTTGCTTATGTCAGAATTCCATGTCAGAAGCAGGTTAAACTCTTATGCAGTAAACACCAAGGCATATAGGGCTTATGGCCTAAATGATAAAGTTATTATAAAATCAAATAATGTTGAATTCTATGAAGACAATTTTCCTTTCAAATTAAGAAATAGTGGAGGCACTGAATCAAATCACATTCATGTGATGAGAAGCACCGAAAGCAGTGATGAAGTAGAAACAAAACTTCAATGAAGTAAGAGAGTGATAGTTTCTAAAGACTATGTGCCAGATTATACGGCCTATACACTAGAAGAAGATCCAATTAATCTTCAAGAAGCCTTGTCATCTTTGGATGTAGATTTATGGAAAGAAGCTATTAACAATGAGATAGATTCTTTAGAATCTAATAAGACCTGACACTTAGTAGACTTGCCTTCGGATTGTAACCAATCGGTTGTAAATGGGTTTTAAAAAAGAAACTAAAACATGATGGAATAATTAATACGTACAAGACATTCCTTGTAGCCAAAGGTTTTAGGCAAAGAGAAAATTTATATTTCTTTGATAGTTTTTCTCCAGTCACTAGAATTACATCCATTAGGGTATTGATTATAGTTATTATTATATATAACTTAATAGTACTCTAAATGGATGTTAAAACATCTTTTTTAAACAATGACTTGAAAGAAGAAATCTATATGGACCATTCTGAAGGGTTTGTGATTTATGGGCAAGAAAACAAGGTATGTAAGTTAGAAAAGTCTATGTATGGTCTTAAATAAGTTCCAAAACAATAGCATGAAAATTTTGATAGCTTAATGATATTGAATGTGTATAGAGTGAATGAAAGTGACAAATGAATTTATTTTAAATCAAAAAATGGAAGTTGTATTATTATGTCTTTATGTAGACGACTTACTCATAGTTGGATCAAACGTTCATGTCGTTAATAATGTAAAATCATCATCGTGTGACAAATTTGATGTGAAAGACATCAGAGAAGCCAATGTGGTTCTTGGCATCAAGGTCACTAAATCTGAATAAGGAATTTATTTGGACCAATATCATTATGTGGATAAGATATTTTTAAAAAATATTACGTTGATTGTAAACCAGCTTGCACACCATATGATCCAAGTGTAAATTGTTTAAGAACACTGGTGATAATGTTAGATAAACTGAGTATGCGAGCATCATTAGCATTCATAGGTATGTCAATTATTGTACTAGGTCTGACATTGAATATGTCTTAGGATTGTTGTGCAAATTTGCTAATTGACTAAGTAATGAGTATTGGCAAGCCATTGAGAAAGTCATGTGATATCTTAAAAGGACCCTGAATCTTAATATACATTATCAGAGATATCTTATTGTACCTGAGGGATATGGAGATGCAAATTAGAACTAATTATTAGATGATTCGAAAGCAACTAGTGGCTATATATTAAGTATAGGTGGGGAGTAGTATCTTGAAAATCAAAGAAACATGATATCTTGGCTCAGTCCATAATGTATAATGGAATGATAGCATTAACAACTGTTAGTGAAAAAGCAAGTTGGTTATGATAATTGCTAACTAAGATCTCTTTGTGGGAAAAACCTAAGCTAGTTGTGTTGACCCACTGCGATAGTACTACAGCTATTGCAAAAATTAAGAATCGTTATTATAATGGTAAGAGATACCAAATAAGGAGAAACCACAACAATTTTAGAGATTGTATCTCTAAAGGAGCTGTAAGAGTGGATCATGTATGCACTAATGAAAATTTAGTAGATCCTTTGATGAAAGGATTAGTTGGAGAAAAAGTCCATAATACATCCAAGAAAATGTGACTAATGCTTATAGAGAAGTGAGTTACTCATTATGGTAACCTGACTTAAAAGACTAGAGATATCAAAAAATAGTTTCAATGGGCAATAACAAGTTCTGGGTAATATGAGATGATCATGCTAGTATTAATAAGAAAAACATGAATCCTAAAGTTATAAGAGGATGAAATGATAGAAACTATTAATGAGATATTTACTCTATATGAGGGAGTACCTAACTACAAGAGTACTCTTGATATATTCACATGTGTGATTGTGGAACTTAAGTTAGTTCCTATGGAATTTCGGGGCAGATTCCTATAGCCCTCACTAATTCGGGATAGACATTTAGGGCTATTAAAGCACATGCTTATTAGAATACACCTTAATAAAAGGTTGTATGCATGTTTGATGTTTAGGATATAGTTCAAGATAGTTGTGTTAGTCTTGTTGAGTCAAAATCGTACTTTCTACGCAAAGGTTCAAGTCACACGCACATTTGCTTATGCACAATCTTATAAACGTTTGACGTTACTTTTGAAACATTTTTTTAAATTCAAATGGGGATTGTTTGAACAATATGGAGATGAATTTGAAAAGAGATGAATTTGAAAAAAATATCATTAAGTTCTGCATTGTTAGAAATCTATGTGTGTTAATTGAGAAAACTCTAAGTCTCACATTACTTAGATTACATACCTTAACTAGCTTACTTCATTACATAAGAAAGGCACGTGTTTCATTTTTAAACACAACAAAAAACTTCTTCTAATTTTTTCCTCCATCACTCTCTTTATTACATTTTCGAATTGTCGAAACGTCAATTCCCCTCCCCTTCTTTTCTACTTGTTCAATTTTCCAAGTATTTTTTCGAATTCTCTTTAGAGAATCATATGGGTTCTTGCGAAAAACACTAAAGTGCGTGACTTCCCTGTAGGAATAGGGTGAGCCTCAATGTAATTGATTTCTTTGGTATTTTGGGGAATTTGAGTGCTACTACGAGTGTAGTATTGACCCAAGAAAATGTGTCTTGATTATCCCTGTGTCAAGAGCCCCTTATATAGCCTTCATCATGAACACTTGTATTTAAGGAACACCTCTTGGATTCTCCTCAGTTTCATAGTCATGAGAAACGTCTGACGTCACTATTAACTACCTCATTCAATTATCACATAACGGCCTCATTAATGATCTGACCCCAACTTCAACGTCATCTCCAAAGTTAGATCACGACCATCCCATAACAAACTAGACCGCGTATGAAAGCCCGTCTGCTCTGAGACTCGTGCTCCCCGTCCGAGTAGACATATCTACCTGACAAGTGGGTTAAGCCGTTTGTAAAGCTTCCATACACTTACTTCTCCACGACCTCCCTTTGGCTCTAGTTTCAACCGGTTATAGATCCCGGCCCGACAAGAATATTTTCCGGGATCTACACAATATGAATTTCTCTTTGTTTGAGAAATTACAAGTTTTCTTTTTTGGATTATCTTTGAAAAATTATTTGAATATTTTCTTTTTTAAGAAATTGTGGTCAAATGATAATTATTGAATTCTCTTTGAAGAATTATATGAATTTCTCATGGTTTAAAAAATTATTACAACTAATCTTTGTATACTACATATTATAAGTAACATTTATATCATATTCGACTGGTCTATCTATCATCAAATGGTGTATTTTTAAATCGATTATCTACCGTGCAAGTAGTAATCGTACAATATAAAGTTTCGCTGAATTTTAGACATTGTCACGAAACGTTTTAAAACTAGCGATCTAATTTATAACTCGACCCGATATTTCTTCAATAACAATTTTTTAAAATCATAAAACAGCAAATATTTAAATATTTATGAGAACTTTAAGAAATTCAATTAAAAATTTCTTTAATTACAAAACATATTTAAAAAATTTCAATTAATTCAAACATATCTACAAAATAATTAAACCAGTTTTCTGATGTCAAAGTGCAAACTGGTAATTAATGCTATGCCGTGAGAGTGCCGATCTGACTCTTCGCCTTTTTCTAATTTCTATGACCAAACCGCGTACATCGACAAAGAGGGAGGGGGTCTACATTGTGTGTTGTGTATGCCACAAACCAATGAGACAAACAATCCTTATCGTGATTCAAGTACACCTTCAGTTCATTTCCTTAGTTATTGTGTTAATTTTGATATTCTAAATAACATATCAAATCATTTTAGTTAAACTTAAAATTTTATGAAGTTCAATATATACACATTTAGTTTGAATGCATGCAATTTACGCAAAAGATAAAAAGTTATTAAATGCTATAAGTGTCTGATCTCTCTTATTTATATATCTAATTAAGGCATGTCAATATAAACTTAGGTGATGGATCTTTCAATCCAAACTCAAACCACGTGTATGAAGGGACCATTATGATGAAACGTAACCATTCATTTTCTTCGAGTCAATTCACGTATTTTGTTCGTACTAGAAAAAAGACATATCCATCTTAATTTATTGATGGTCCTTATGAGTTATGAACATGGACATAGATATTGTTTTTTTTTTCATGAGGGTCCTCAAAATAGCAATAATTGTTGCTGCTGGCCGGTCATTGAAAATTATTTAAAGAATCTGAGTTTCTATATATCAATGCATGTCATTCTCATTGAGGTCCCCATATTTTTACCCTCTCATGCACCATAGACAATCCAAAACCATGGCAGTGACATTGACACTGTCTCTAGTCAATAATGCAATTGGATTTTGAATTCTATGTAGTGGTATATTCTAAGTCATAGCACAAACAATTTAATTTTTTTCCCTTGCACTTAGGGCATTTACTAGGGTATTGTTTATGATCCTCAACATTCCCTTTTTAACTTATGTTACTGTTAAATATCAACTATGAAAATGAAACATCTTAGTATCTTAACATTTCTAAGGTTGAATAGCTTTCAAACACTATTCTTCCCTGTTGAAAAAACAGATTTTTTTAAATTTTATTTTATTTTTGACAACAAAACAAAAATTAAAAAAATTAATTTTGAAATATTTCAAAATACAAAACCAATTTATATTTACAAATTGATTATAGACTCAACTGAAGCCATACTTTAATAATTAGCTATTTTTTTAAAAAATAATTATTGAAAATTGAATTGAAACCATTAATGTGAATTTGTTTAAGTGAAGTTCATGAATCACTCAAACCTCCTAAGTGCATTCCACTTAAAGTTTAATTTTCATACAATATAATTTTTTAAAATATTAGCAAATCACAAGTGTAATTTAAAATAGGGTTAAATGACTTTTAACAAACACACACAAAGAACAAGGACTTTGCTTCCTTCCGGAGAAAATGAACGTTGGTGGATTGAAGTGAAAGACGACAGGGATTCCATTGAAATGATGCACGGAGCAGATGAAATTATTTTAACCGTTGTAATTTTTTAGACCTCTTAGTTTGTTTAATTTTCTGTTTGAAATTTCGTTGTAGTATCTTCGTTGTAATATCTCTATTGTTTAATGAATCAATGGAATGTGTATTTTATGGTTAAAATGCTTCTGTTCTGAGTTCAAGCTTTATGTTTATGTTTTGTGAGGTCTTCCGCATGTCCATTTACTCTATAATGAATCAATGCAATTTTGATTTTTCCTTTTGCTTTACTATATATATATATATATATATATATATATATATATATATATATATATATATATATATATATATATATATATATATATATATATATATATATATATATATATATACCATCAAATTCTATTTTACACATCATCAATATGTCATTTAATTTAAGTATTGTTATATTAAAAAATATATACAAAATAAAAGAAATATTAAATATAAAAACTTAAAAAAAATTAAAATTAAAATTTTAAAAAAATTTTAAAAAATCGAAATTCCACGTGGAATTATAAAAAATAAAAATAAATGCCACGTGTGCAGCATATGCACAGTCAGCATTTTTGTATTGTCCACGTATGCATTTTTTGCCCGAAAAAATGGAACAGGGTCTTTAATGATGGTAATATATTTTGTGAGGTCTACGCCAAAAAAAAATTTAAGGGGGGTAAATCAAAACACGCCTATATGACAGGGGGCAAAAGTCATTTAACCCTTTAAAATATAGTTATGATTAATGTTAAATATTTGTATTAATCTAACACTAATAATTAAGTTTTTAAAATTTTCGAATTGGCTCTTAAATTTTCATGAGTTTATGATTTTTTTCCGTACCAGAATAAAAATGGAGTAAGATCGAAGATAATGGTGAATCTTTTTCTCTGATGCGGGAGAGAGAGTTAATCTACAAGATTAGCACTCCAAAAATTAAGTCAGTATGTGCAGAAGAAGAGCGAATTGAAATTGAATTGAAATTGAGTATATGAATTGACACGCTCTTTATATATAAGGGAGAGTAAATAATAAATTTTCTATTTGTTAGGCGTGGATTATAGAGAGTTGTTGGATATACTTGGAGTTTGGATCCTCTTTACTTATCTGCATGTTAGTTCTCGTGTGTTAAGAAGGTTCTGAAAGGATTGATGCTCCTTTCGAATGGTCAGTCGGGAATCCATATGGTCGGCCTAGAGTAGCTACCCCATGCCTTATTTCTGCGTAGCAAGACAAGGAGTTTATCGTATTAGCCTTGGCGGCTGATTGCTCCTTCATTTATCCTGGAATAACAGAAGTGAGTGTTTCAGTTTGTTGAGAATTCATGTCTTTTACGCTCCATAACTCGCTTTACCCTAGATTTTGGTAAACAATCGCTTGCCTTTCAAATAGTAATTTGGTTGCTTGTAGGATCGACTATATTAATCCTAGGACACATGTGTCTAAGTTTCTAAGGTTTGTTATAGTTAGTGTTTAAAAAGTAAAGAGTTTGATATAAGAAAGTAATGTAGAAATGATTAGCAATATGGAAAAGGATTGTTAAAAGAACTCCACAAAACAATAAAGTGAAGAAAAAGTAACTTAATGAAATTGACTTTACATTGAATAAAAGGAAATGGCATTTCATACATATATTTCACTCAGTGACTCTTTTCTCAATACGCTAGATACTTTGAGTAATGTTTGTATACAATTAAACACTCTCAATCCTAACGCTAGAACTCCTATTTATACTTAATCGAAATAAATGTCTTCAAAACAGCCTTTTCTTCAGAAATCGACATGTTTCTATCTGCATGCATCTTGTCTCTAACTCGTTTTCAGGTGTCTTTCGCCAATGGATAAGACCAGCAAACAATTATTTAGCCTGATTTTGAATTATCCTTCTCCGGGTCAAACTCATCTTCAATTCACTTAATATTTCACTAAGTCCCTCAACATAACTGTATCTTTAGGAACTTTGATCGTCCTTCTGCAATCTTATATGTCGAAACAAATCTCTCATATATAGATATGTCGAAGTAAACGTCAAAACTAACTTCAAGTTACTCCAACTTTTATTCTATTCAACTATTTTCCTGATCATACAGCACGTCAAAAGTATCTAACTAACAAATTGTCCCCCAAAAATGTCATTTTTTATTTAAGGGAGAAAGAAACATTTTTTGAACATTTCGACGCTTGTGTTCCTTTACTATTCTGACGTCATGGTCATCATGGTCATTTCTCAAATGTTATTTCGAGACGTGCAATCTCTCTAAAATGTATTGATAGCTCTTACTCCTTAGGAAAACGTGGGCCACCATCAAATCAACCATTGGATCAACCATTAGAGAGCCAACATGTGTCCCACGATCTCAAGCCAACATGTACTTAAATCATAAAAAATTAATTAATCTAAATAATTATATACATATAAATCAATTTAAATTATTTTTTATTAATTTATTATAATTAAAATCAAATTTATATAAATTTATTATTAATAAATATTTATTTTAAAATTTATATTTATTTTAATATATATTTATTTTTAAAAATTATTTTAATATATATTAATATTTTAATATTATTTTTAAAATTTATTTTAAATACTAAATTTTAAAAAATATAAAAAAAATATAGCCCAACCCTTTAAATACATAATTTTGTACTGTTAGCACAATTAGGTACTTTGATTTTTTTTAGTAGGGCCCTTGTATACCATTTTGATCTCTTAATAGTTAATATTTATTGTATTGATTTAGACTTTTTAAATTTCAATGGTTAGGATTAACTTTATTTGAATTAATGAAATGATAAGCGGGTTGAAAATTGTTGGAAATCCACTAAAATGTATGGAGAATTTCTATCGATTTTGATGAACAAGATTGTTATCACTATACAAAAACAACGAGAAAAAAAATTGGAGAGAAATGTGAACTAGGATTTGAACAAGATTAAAGGGAGAAAGAAAAATATTTTTTGCAGAGTTTCTCTCTACCCACAAACTGTGGAAAATCTTATTCATTTGTAACTACAAATTTTGTGAATACAACTGTCATTACAGAAATAGGGGTTACTCCCTCTATTTATAGCTTGTTTTTTCCTTAAGCCAAAGTCCAAAACTACAAAAGCCCAAAATACATAATTCTTCTAACACTACAAAATTAGACCTAAGTCAAAATACCTGTCGAGGCAACTCCTTCAACATTTTGACACACACTAGGCTAGACTATTTCGCCACAATCTTCCTTTTATCGAGCAACCTGCTTCGACACAAGGAATTACAATTTCAAGACACCACCTAATTCATTGTGTCTAAGATATCTACATTCATCATAGCTCCTAGTCTTCTGAATACTTTGATCTGCACTCTTTTTGTCATGATGTCTGCAATCTGATTCCCAGTTCTGTAGTGTTCCAAATTCATCTTTCCTTTAGGTACTTGCTCTCGAAGATAAGATGTGCTTGCTTTGACCATGTGCTATCGGATTCTTCGCTAGATTGATAGCTGACATGTTGTCGATCTTCATGGTAATTGCTCCATTATCTTCTGCTGTAATCTCTTCGACCAGATTCACCATCCATGTTACATGACATGCACAGAAGGAATCAGCTATGTACTCTGCTTCACATGATGATAGTGTCGCTACTAGTTCTTTTCTCGAACTCTAAGCAACTGGTGCACCACCTAGCATAAACACATAACCAACTGTGGATTTTTTATCTTCAGCATCACTACACTAACTTGAGCCGGCGTAACCCACTAACTTGCATTCTTTTCCCTTGTCTGCAGCAGGAAACAAAATGCCATGGTTGAGATTTCCTTTCAGATACATTAGTATCCTCTTCGTTGCCGCTAGATGTGATACCTTTGGCTTGTGCATGAGTTTACTTACATACCCACATTGTATGCTAAGTCATGCCTTGTGTGACAAAGGTACCTTAATGACCCAATAAATCTTCTGTACTGGGTTGGGTCAACATCATTTTCATCTGACTCTTTTAACAGTTGCAGTATTGGTTCTACAGGTGTCGAAGTCGAGTTGCATTCTTCCATCTCAAATCTCTTCAGAATTTCACTTGCATATCTTCTTTGATACATCATCAAGCCTCTACTACTCTTGTATAATTCTATGATAGGAAAATATGAAATGTCTCCCATATAAGACTTTTAGAATTCCTTTCTAAGATCACCTTTGAAGTCTTAGATCTCTTTCTTGCAGCTACCTGATATCAACAAGTCATCGACATAGAGACATAGTATAAGCAATTCACTCTTGCTTCTTCTTACATACACTCTTGTTTCTTCTCTTTCGATTTCAGTAGTTGGTTCTTCACATAAGATTCTCACTAAATCCTTCTTGACATTCTCATTCCAATCTCATTCCTTAAGTTCATCTATGATCGCGTCTATGTTGATCACTACTTGCTTGTTCACTGGGTCGAACAAATTGTATCCTCCAGTCGAATGATATCCTGTTAGAATCATCTGATTCAACTTGTCATCAAGTTTCCTTCTCAACGGATCTGACACATGTCTATGTGATATTAGATCCAAATACCTTCAGATAATTCAAGCTAGTTTTTACACCAAACCAACATTCTTCTGGCATGATTCCTTCTAGTTTCTTAGTCGGACATTTGTTTAATATTTATGTCGCATTCGACACAACTTCACCCCAAAATTATTTAGGTAAATGCTTGCCTTTCAACGTACTTCTCACCATATTCAAGATGGTTCTATTCTTCCTTTCTGCAATTCTATTATGTTGTGGAGTATAGGGTGGCACCACCTCATGCACAAACCCTTCTTTTTCACATAATGTGTTGAAGTGTTTCTACACATATTCTCTGCCACCATCAGTTCTTAAAATCTTGATTTTTCGCCCATATTTCCTTTCAACCATATATTTGAACATGAGAAATACCTCGATAACTTCACTTTTCTTGATCAAGTAAGTCCACAATTTTTGACTGAAATCATCTACAAATATGACAAAGTATTTGTTACCTCCATTTGAATCCACCTGAATTGGACCACATACATCAGAGTATATGACTTCAAGTAGAACCTTTGACTTGCTTCCTGCATCCTTGCTGAAGTTGTTCTTGTGTTACTTCGCATGCACGCATTCCTCACACACACTTCTTTTGGAATGTCGATTTCTGATAATCTTGAAACCATATTTCTTATTTTCAACTCTCTAATGTCATTGAAGTTGAGATGGCATAGTCGATAGTACCATATCCATTCATCTCTGCTAGTTGCAGTTGCAAAGCACTTATGCTCCATCACATTAAGTTCAATCTTGAAGGTTTTATTCTGAGACATAGGAGCCTTCAAGATTAATTTTCCACTTGAATCGATAACTCTCATCATCTTGTCTTCGATCGACACCTTGTAGTTCTTTTAGACCAACTGCCATATGCTAAGAAAATTACTCTTCATACCTTGTATGAACAACACATTGAAGATTACTGGCCTTTTGCCACTTTCCTTATAATCAAAACATCACTAATACCTTTAGTTGCTAGAGTATTGTTATTTGCAAATTTTACAGTATTCGTCATAGAGGTGTTTATGTTGACAAACCAATCTTTCCTTTCAGATATGTGTGATGAGCATCCTGAGTCCAAGTACCATTGATCCTTGAATCTCTCTTCATCTCTTGTTGTGACCATCAGCATCATCTCTTCTTCTTCATACTTTGCAAACTTTGCATCACTTTCTTGAATCTTTCATTCTTCTGGGCAATCACTAGAATAATGACCATACTTCTGACAATTGAAACATTGAATTTGACTTTTGTTAGGCTTTCGACCACCAACTCTTCCTCTACCTGCACCACCACCTCTTTGGTTGCTTTGGTATGAGGGCTTTCTCTGATTCGACCAGCTTCCTTCTTGTTGATTTCGACCATTCGAATTAGTATAGCCTTCTCTACCTTTGTTGTCATTCTAACTTCCTTTGCCTTTCTTTTCTTTTATTGATTGAGCCTGCAAAGCCACATCACTATTCGATTTTACGGCAGCTCTTTCAGCCATTCTTTATTCATGAGATTCAAGCGTCCCTTGAAGCTCTTTCTTTGTCAATTTTGACAAATCTTTCGACTCTTCTATGGCAACCACCACGTGGTCGAACTTTAGAGCTAATGACCTCAAGATCTTTGAAATAACTGATCTTGATGTCAACACTTCTCCACATACCTTGATTTGATTCACCAGTTTCGTAACTCTAGTGAAGAAATCAGTTATGCTTTCACTTTCTTCCATCTGAAGCAATTCATACGTTCGTTTGTGAGTTTGTAACCTCACCTCTTTCATCATTTTTGCACCTCCAAAAGACATTTCAAGAATATCTCATGCTTCTTTTGCAGATTCTATATCACTTACTTTTACAAAATTATCTGGACTCACACATTGATGAACTATAAAGAGAGCTCTATAATTCTTCTTCTTCAATTTTGTGTGCAGTCTTTTCTCATCCGTCGCATTTTCTGCAAGCAATGTTACCTCTTCTTTCACAACATTCCAAAGATCTTGATAACTGAAAACAACTTTCATCTACTTGCATCAATTCTCATAGTTGTCAACTTTCAAAATCGGACGACTCGCCGGAAAGTGGCCGTTTGGACGACTCGTCGCCAGTGCTCTAGATACCAGATGCTGAAAATCCACAAAAACCTATGGAGAATTTCTATCATTCTTGATTAACAAGATTGTTATCACTACACAACGACAATGAAAAAATGGAATTTGGGGAGAAAGGTGAATTAGAGTTTGAACAAAATTAAAGGGAGAAAGAAAAATATTTTATGCATAATTTCTCTCTGTCCACAAATTGTAGAAAATCTTTTTCATTTACAACTGCAAATTCTGTGAATACAAGTCTCATTACAAAAATAGGGGTTACTCCCTCTATTTATATTTTAGGTTGCTTTCTTCCTAAATCAAAATCCAAAACTACAAAAACTCAAAATACCTAATTGTGCTAACAGTACAAAAGTATGCATAAGTTGAAATACCTGTCGAGACAACTCTTTCGACATTTCGACACACACTAGGCTAAATTATTTCGACACTGGCTTCCTTCTATTGAACAACCTACTTTGACACAAAAAAAATGTAATCTCTAACAAAAATTTGATCCTTATCTGCAACATATAATACCAATCGTCATTGAGAAAAAAAATAATTCTTGTAAAAATCTAAACTACTCAATCCATTAAACTTTGATTTCACACATACAATAGAATCTTGCCAATTTTATAATTTTTGCTAAAAAAAAAAAAACTTTTAAAATAATTTCATATCTCAAATCCATCATCAAGTTTAAGATATTTTAATATATAAAAATATACCTTTAGGAATTTTAGGAAGGAAAAAATTAACAGTAGGGTCATATTTTCCTAGTTTTAAAAAATTGAGATTAAAATCACTCAAAAAATTATTCAGAGGCTAAAAAAAATTGTTAAACTATATGTTTAAAAAATATTTATCTTGTAAAAATATACCATCATCTTTTAAATATATTTTTAATTCAATTTTCTTATCAGAACAATCATCTAGAACCTTCTTAGATACCATTTTTCTTTGAACTCTTTTTTTCCGTTTATAAACTTGCATACAAATTTTGCCACAACAAAATTAAACTTTTAAAAGCCTAGGTGTAGTAGCAAAAAAGTAGGCGCTAATATTAACGATCCATTAATTTTCTAAACAATGCCGGAGCAAATTGAAAGTCCATAAGATGACTAGTCGTACAGTGGATAAGGCCTAGGAATGGAGCAAAAGTTCCATTGGTTTTATACATGACAATTTCTTTTTGGTTTTATACATGACAATTTCTTTGTAGACTTTCTGTGAAGACAACCCGTTAAAAACTCCAAAATACTCTTGTCTCTTCGAAGTATTTTTTTTTTTAAATTTTTTTAAAATTCGGAGATGCATATCCGAAAACACTCATTTTTTAGTATTTTCGGATGTGCATCTACGAAAGCACTTATTTTCCAATTTAAACGTTGGATTTAAAGTGTCGGGTGTTTTTTTGGAGATGCATCTCCGAAAAAACCCTTCCTAAAATTTGGGATATTGGTTAATTCGGATATGCATATCCAAAATATCCCAATATTCTAAATTTGAGGTATCAAATTTTAATAACACACAAATTAAAATACAAACTAAATAAAATAAAGATGATAAACCGTACATTCAACCAAAACCCAAAAATATATCTTAAAATAAAAGAATATTAATATTCCAAATATATCATTGGTAAATTAATCGATCAATTAAATGCTACTATATATATTAACACACAAATTAAAACACAAACTAAATAAAATAAAGGTGATAAATCGTACATTCAACCAAAAATACATCGTAAAATAAAATAATATTAATATTCCAAACTTGTCATTGATAAATTAATCGATCAATTAAATGCTACTATATATATTAACACACAAATTAAAACACAAACTAAATAAAATAAAGGTGATAAACCGTACATTCAACTAAAAATACATTGTAAAATAAAAGAATATTAATATTTCAAATCTATCATTGGTAAATTAATCGATCAATTAAATGTTAATATATATATATATATATATATATATATATATATATATATATATATATATATATATATATATATATATATATATATATATATATATATATATATATATATATATATATATAAATATAAAATAAAATAATTAATATTCTTTTTACTTTATTATATTAAATATATATTTTGATTAAAATAGTATATATTTAATTGTATATTTTAATTAATACAATTAATTATACTATCAATACAATTGATTCACCTGGATTTATGTTTTCTATATCGGCCAATATTTCGGAAGTGCATCTCCGAAATATTCAATGGGGTGAATTTGAAAGCATCTTCGAAGACACTCATTTCCCCCCAAAAAAATGGTGTTTTCGGAAATACATCTCCGAAAACACCTTTTTTTTTCCTAAAAATAAGGTATTTTCGGAAGTGCACTTCCGAAATCAACTTTTTTTCAGAAAAAAATGATTTCGAAGATGCACTTCCGAAATATAGAAGTATTTTTGGAATTTCGCTGCGGATTTTTAAAAAGGTTGGGGTCCATAAAGAAATTGTCTTTATGCAGTGGCATGGTTATCAAATAGGAGGAATCTCCCCCAAGACCCTACACGTTGACATCTCACCCCCTACAAATTATATGAAAACTCAAAAATATTATTTTTAACATTTAAGTAAAGAAAAAATTAAAGCAAAATCAATAATTCGCACTCACATTTGAAATTCTGAAGAAAAAAATTGTATACTCTGTCAAGCAAATCAAATGAATTGTTGAAGAATTCTGTCAAAAATCCAACACTCAATCAATTGTCAATGTTTGATTTGGTCAATGGTCAACTGTAACACCCCAAATTCTAAATTAATTATTTATTTAATTATTTTAGCGTGAATCTATGAGTCATTGTGAAGTATTGAAAATGTGATGATATGTTGAGTCTTTATTATGGTTTGTGATGATCTGTGAAGTTTGAGATTATGATGACTTATGTGATGTCGTGGTGATTTGCGTGATGCTTAGGTATATTGATGAATTTTGGCGTATTTTAGAATAATTGGAATAATAAGTGGAATTATTTTAATTAGTAAAATAAAATAATATCAGTGTTAGAGATATTAAGGGTAAGAGTGGTCATTTGTGAAGAGTAAGTGAGGGCAATATGGGAAGACCATATTAGCGGTCCTAGAGGTAAAAAGAGAAAGGAGGAAAGAGGGATTCATTTTGTACGATCAAAGTTTTTAGAAGAGGCAGAAGGAGAGAGCTAGGGCACGAAGAACATGGAGGAATACGTAGAGAGAACGCGAAGAGAAATAGAATCCAACCGTGAATTAAGGTAAGGGGGACTCTTCCTTTTAGTATCTCTTATGTGGTCTTAGGTAATAAGTAGATTGATGTATGGTTTGATTCAATTAGATATTCGAATTGTTAGGTTAGGGTGTTATGATTTGGATCAATGTTTTAAAAACCAGACCGGACATCAAACCGGTGAGGGTACTGGGTCACTGGTTTATTGGTCGAACCACCGAGTCTCTGGTCGAACCGCATGACTAAACCGGGTTAAACCGGATAACTCGGTTGAATAGACCGGTCGTTATAACAAAATTATATAAGTATAAAATCTGTCGAACCGGATGATTCAGTTTCTACAAAATATAACTAGCACTTAATTTTTTTGAAAATATCATACTATAAATAAATTCACAAGTTTTTAGTTTAAATTCAAATTTTACACATAGGTATCACATACAATAAAATATAACATAATTATAAAATATAATTGCAAACGAAAGTTTAATCGCAATATAATCTAATCGAATAATTTATGACAAAATAATTCCATTGTCTATTAAATTTAATTTCAATAAAAAAAATTGTTTCAATGTTGGGATCTTCATCTTCAATATCAAAAATATCGATAACAAAATCAACCGCATCTGGAACAATTTTTTATTTTTTATTTTTTATTTTTTTATTTTTTATTTTAATTTTTCATTAAAATAGTCAAAAAGACATTGTTTTAATTTTTTAAAATAAAAAAAATTAAAAAATTAAAAAATGTATTTAAATCGCCGGTTCACAAAAACCGTCGGTTTTAGCGGTTTATACCATTTTTGACCGGTTCACACCGGTTCAAAGACATTCCCGATCCAGCTATTGAACCAGACCAGTTACTTGGCCGGTTCCCGGTTCGATCGGTCCGACCGGCCGGTCCGATCCGATCTTTAAAACACTGATTTGGATTGAATTGATGAAATTGTATGATTGATGGTTGTGATGCGTTATTTTTTAGGTATGATGATGTATGATGATAAATTCGATGTTTGTGTACCTGTATATGATGTCTGTAATCATTTTTGGGTGAAAAGGGTGTGAAATTGCAGGTCTGTCGCAGACCTGAGAATTGGTAAAATCGCAGGTCCGCTGAGCGGAGGGGGGTCCGTTGAGCGGAGGACCCGGCCTGATTAGCTTCTGTCTAACGTCGCTAGAGGTCCGCTGAGCGAAGGTCTGAAGGAATTCGTTTCTGCCTTGCGTCGCTAAGCAAACCTTGCTGTGGGGGAATTTTTCTAAAACTTTAAAATGGCGTATCTTTTGATCCGTGAATCTTTTCTTAGTGCCATTTTGGGCGTTGTGAAAGTAATTAAATGTTTTATATGATGAATGATGAATATGGGCAGTAGTCGAATTTATTTCTTTAAAACTCGATTTAATTACTTGATGAGAAGTGAACATTGTGTGCATATGTGATAGGTGTGACAATGTATTTGATGTGATGATGAATTGGTTGTGATTAATATTATGATTGTGATGAATGCATGACTATTTGAATGATGTTGAAAACATGTACATACTTATTCGGTGATGTGGTGTTGAGGTGAGTTGTTCATCGTGATTCGGTGATGTTTTAAGTATGTTATGTGTGTTTCATTCATTCATATGCATTTGATGATGGATCCCGGTGATGTTTGGATCGTTGGTGGACATATTTCCCATTGTGCGGAAATTGTATCAGTGGGCCGTATCTCGATGAGGCGTAGATCGGTTAGGTGGATTGATTCCACGGTTTATTGGTACCACATGCATAGTGTCAGTTGTGTCATATACGTTTTGTCATAACATGGTTGTAGGGATTTCTGTGTTGTGTGTTGTAATCTATTATTGTGTGAATTGATGAATGATAAATGTGAATCTGAATATGTATAATTGGGTGAACGGTATATTATGATGCTTGTTGCTTATGAATTGCATAATATTTACTAATTGCGAATGAGACTCACCCTTACATGTTGTCATTTTCAGATTGAGGAGTAGCGGCATTAGTGCTCGGTGAGGATGACTCGTAGAGTTTATCCATTTATGTTGGGTCGTGTCGGTCATGCTCTGATATTGTAACACTGGGGGACGATAGTTATAGAGTTTTATGAGATTAATCTATTTTATTTGGTGTTGAATTATATTTCCATTTGGTTATATTGACGATGTTTCTTATTCCGCTGTGATAAACATGATTGTGTTTTGGTAAATCGTTTCCTAATGAAGCATGACTTGACCATGATTGGCTTATTTATTTTAAATAACTGTGGCACCCTAGTGTTTATGTTTTTACTCTGATATATTTATTTAAATTGTCGCGGGGTTTAGAAGGGTGTTACAATAGTGGTATCAGAGTAGGTCCGTCCGTCCGGCCAAATGTCGAGTCAATTGAGTTGCGCGACAGTTGAATACTGTCGGCATATTATCCCTTGGTACGCGACATGTGAGTGAATCACTGTTGGTACTTGTTTGTTTTGTTGTAGGATTTGGTTTCAACAATGTGGGGGAGAAGCCTTGCTTCTCGAAAGAGATTCAGTTGCAAGTTTGCAAAGAGGGTTGCTGTCGTGATGTTTCAGAAATCGAACTTCGGCGAGGAAATGTATGGTTCAAGTTATAAGAAGTTTGGAAGCGAAGAGATATGATAAGGGGATGTTAAGAATGTGATTGATTTGAAGAGGATGAGTTTTGGAGCGGAATTTCTGTAAGCAAAGCGCTGGAAAATTGCTGAATCGTTATGAAACTTCGAAAATTCATAAATGGAGTTCTGGACATCCAATTTGAGTTTCATTTGAAGCATCGGAAAGCTAACGAGATGACCTTTATTATAAGAATGGTTGCAGCAGCTGAAACATATTTAATTGTGACAGGATAATGTTGGAAAGGGGTGAAGTTGCGGTTACACTTGTTCTTAGAGCTAGACTTATTTGTTGGTACTGCACGGGATGTTAGTGTCAGAGTTGAACGAATGGAAGAAATAATTGAAAGATTTGTCTCTCGGACGTGTTGTTAGTATGTAGAAGTTGGTTCAAGGTGATGCTAATGGTAAGAGTGCTAACGTTATCGAAGCGAGGTTGTTGCGAACCGGCGAGAGTATGGACTCATGAATTCGTATCAGTCGAGTTTGAGATGTGCGTAGATTATGGACGTTGAATTGATTGAGAATGAGGAATTATTCCAATGGAAATGATAGTTGATGGATTAATTCTGTAGATGGTATGTCTTGAGTATTGTTGGATTATAGTCGGGTGATTTTCGTAGTTGGATGAAAAGAAAGGATGTTGGTAGATCTTGGAAGCAAGCGAGAGAGATGGAACTTATGTTCATCAATATCAAATTCTGATTTTTTTGGAATTATGGAGCAGCTGTCAGTAAAAGGGGCATAACTTTTTACTTGTGATTCAAATTGAAGCGATTTTGGACTTTTTGGAATGCTTACAAAATTCCTTACAGTTTGCTTATAAGATTTGTCATTAGGAAGTTTGTGAAGAGGGAGAAAAGTGCGTTTTAATATTGGGTCTGATGCTTACTTTTTGGAAAATTTTGCATACGGGAATTCTGAACTAGCCCCATTGCAAGGATGATAACTTTTTACTCGTAACTCGGATTTGAGCGATTCTTGATGTTCTGGAATCTACACGAATTTCCCTTCATTTTGGAATATAATTTTGTGCTTAAAAGGTCTGTAATTGTGTTTGAAGTTGGGTGATTCTTGCAAAAAATTAAAAGGTGAAGAAGAATGTAAAATATTGATGAAACATTGATATTTGTAGGAATGTGATGGTATTAAAAAAAATACATAGAGATGCAATTTATGTAGAATGAGAATGGTTATAGTGACGATGTTATGAGATGGTAATGTTGAGAAGAGAACGAATTCAAGAGAGATCGCGATAATAATGTTGAGTTGTGAATTGAATGAGGCCAAGTGTGAAACTAGGTGGATTATAAAGGTTCTGAGAATAAAAGAAAGATGATTGGTTGGTTAGCATTGTTGAAATTCTTAACTTGGATGAAAGTTGCGATTGGAGCGAACTGAATCGGATTGTACTTGATGTAGTAACAATTCCCGATGTTAGAAGGATGTTTAATTGATAATTGTCTGGTGCTACGAGTGTGTATAAGAATGTGTATTGGATTTTGAATGTTTTTGTATCATTGGGGAGGTTGGAATTGAGGAAACTAAGAAGACGTTGGTAGGCCTTAGAGAATTGGCGGAACATTATGCTTACGGACTTGGGCACAAGTTGAAGTACGCTATTGTCGTTGGGTAATGATTATCTATGCCACTGTTATGGTTACCGACTGTCTATTGGCAAATTGAGGAACTGATCACCCTTAATCTATTGATGATAGTAGACGGAATCATAATTGATGGATAGATGTGTCATGACAACTAGTATAGTATATACGTTGAAATGGTTGAAGTCAAGCCTAGCGCTTGTGTATTAATTGATTTGTCAATGGTTGTTTTAAAGAATTGTGTGTGTTGTTATACAATGTGTTGTGGGTAGCCTTATGGAGTGAATCCTAGATTGTGGAATCCATTGTGAATTGTGTCCTTTTGGCGAATAAATGCATTGTCTAAATTAAAGGTAAATGCATGTTAATTGTGAATGAGTTCGTTGCAGTTGGCGTAATTGATGTGATAGTATGAGATGAATGCATAATTATATTGTGAATATGTATGCATTTCAAGAGTGTCTTGAGTCATTTTGCATGTGAAACGTCATGATATACATTCTTGTGTTGTGTGATTCTAATGAGAATCCGTTGTAACATCGTATTCCCATGTGGGGTGTGAGCGATGATTACAAGCGATTGTGTGCCCATGTGGGGTGTGAGAAATCAGATTGTGTGCCTATGTGAGGTGTGAGCAATCCATAAACATTGTGTGCCTGTGTGGGGTGTGAGCAATGGGTGAACATTGTATGCTCGACGGTGAGTTACATTAGGTAACGAACGATGGTTCCAATAATTTCCTGAGTGAACTTGAGATGATTGAGTAGGTACTGCATTGCATTTGCATAGAGTCGTGAGTCGGTCTCTATGATTTGCATTTATCATCTTTGTATTCGTGCATTGATGAATGAACACGAATATGTATGTTTATGTCGAATGTCCCGAAGTGTTGTCTTACGGATCTAAGTTTGAAGTATTCGATAACTACGAGAGCGTAGAATACCTGTTGGAATAGAACTTTCGAAGAGTTAAGTCGAAAATCTTTATTATGTCGGTTTTGGTGATTGAAAGTTGGAGTAAACTTGGTAGAGTTGATATGTTACAAGTAATCAGAGTGCACAACGAATGCGTGGTGTAATGCAGTTGTTCACACATGAGTAAAAATGATGTTGGTAGGTTGGTTGTGTTGATGTCGTGTTTATGTTGTGTGTTCTAATGTTGTTGTGTTCTAGATATCTTAAACCGGAGAATTCCTAAGTCGGATACTCTTTGTGATGTGATGTTAAGTTGTAAAATGTGTTACTTGAGTAGCATTCGTGTTGTTTTCGCCATTGATGTTATGAATTGTTGTATCATACATGGGGTTGCCTTTCGGAGATGATAGTTGATTAGTCGTATGGAATAAGTAGTTGGAGTAGTTGGATCAGATAAATTTTCGAGGACGAAAAATATTCTAAGTGGGGGAGAGTTGTAACACCCCAAATTCTAGACTAATTATTTATTTAATTATTTTAGCGTGAATCTATGAGTCATTGTGAAGTATTGAAAATGTGATGACATGTTGAGTCCTTATTATGGTTTGTGATGATCTGTGAAGTTTGAGATTATGCTGACTTATGTGATGTCGTGGTGATTTGCGTAATGCTTAGGTATATTGATGAATTTTGGCGTATTTTAGAATAATTAGAATAATAAGTGGAATTATTTTAATTAGTAAAATAAAATAATATCAGTGTTAGAGATATTAAGGGTAAAAGTGGTCATTTGTGAAGAGTAAGTGAGGGCAATATGGGAAGACTATATTAGGGGTCCTAGGGGTAAAAAGAGAAAGGAGGAAAGAGGGATTCATTCTGTACGATAAAAGTTTTGAGAAGAGGCAGAAGGAGAGAGCTAGGGCGCGAAGAACATGGAGGAATACGTAGAGAGAACGCGAAGAGAAATAGAATCCAACCATGAATTAAGGTAAGGGGGTCTCTTCCTTTTAGTATCTCTTACGTGGTCTTAGGTAATAAGTAGATTGATGTATGGTTTGATTCAATTAGATATTGGGATTGTTAGGTTAGGGTGTTATAATGTGGATTGAATTGATGAAATTGTATGATTGATGGTTATAATGCGTTATTTTTGAGGTATGATGATGTATGATGATAAATTCGATGTTTGTGTACCTGTATATGATGTCTGGAATCGTTTTTGGGTGAAAAGGGTGTGAAATCGCAGGTCTGTCGCAGACCTGAGAATTGGTAAAATCGCAGGTCCGCTGAGCGGAGGACCCGACATGGTTAGCTTCTGTCTAACGTCGCTAGACGTCCGCTGAGCGAAGGTCTGAAGGAATTCGCTTCTGCCTTGCGTCGCTAAGTGAACCTTGCTGTGCGGGAATTTTTCTAAAACTATAAAATGGCGTATCTTTTTATCCGTGAATCTTTTCTTAGTGCCGTTTTGGGTGTTGTGAAAGTAATTAAATGTTTTATATGATGAATGATGAATATGGGCAGTAGCCGACTTTATTTCTTGAAAACTCGATTTAATTACTTGATGAGAAATGAACATTGTGTGCATATGAGATAGGTGTGACAATGTGTTTGATGTGATGATGAATTGGTTGTGATTAATATTATGATTGTGATGAATGCATGACTATTTGAATGATGTTGAAAACATGTACATACTTATTCGGTGATGTGGTGAGTTATTCATCATGATTCGGTGATGTGGTGAGTTATTCATCGTGATTCGGGGATGTTTTAAGTATGTTTTGTGTGTTTCATTCATTCATATGCATTTGATGATGGATCACGGTGATGTTTGGATCGTTGGTGGACATATTTCCCATTGTGCGGAAATTGTGTCGGTGAGCCGTATCTCGATGAGGCGTAGATCGGTTAGGTGGATTGATTCCACAGTTTATTGGTACCACATGCATAGTGTCAGTTGTGTCATATGCGTTTTGTCATAACATGGTTGTATGGATTTCTGTGTTGTGTGTTGTAATCTATTATTGTGTGAATCGCTGAATGATAAATGTGAATTTGAATATGTATAATTGGGTGAACGGTATATTATGATGCTTGTTGCTTATGAATTGCATAATATTTACTAATTGCGAATGAGACTCACCCTTACATGTTGTCATTTTCAGATTGAGGAGTAGCGACATGAGTGCTCAGTGAGGATGACTCGTAGAGTTTATCCGTTTATGTTGGGTCGTGTCGGTCATGCTCTGATCTTGTAACATGGGGGGACGATAGTTATAGTGTTTTATGAGATTACTCTATTTTATTTGGTGTTGAATTATATTTCCATTTGGTTATATTGACGATGTTTCTTATTCCGCTGTGATAAACATGATTGTGTTTTGGTAAATCATTTCCTAATGAAGCATGACTTGACCATGATTGGTTTATTTATTTTAAATAACTGTGGCACCCTTGTGTTTATGTTTTTACTCTGATATATTTATTTAAATTGCCGCGGGGTTTAGAAGGGTGTTACATCAACAACTGACTCGTTTAATGGGATTACTGATCTACGGTTCGGTTGGCACAAAGGTGACTTGAGTGATTTATGGGTATTTGACTAAGTCGTTTATATTCGTGGATTCATTAATGTTAAAATATTATAAATATCTTTTATATCAATCAAGACATAATCTAAGACACAAATAGATGCTCTAAGATACTCTAAATTAATTTAATAATACAATAACATATTTATTATCTTTAAAAAAAATATTAATGGGCTGTGTTTTGGTCTGGTTAATGATTTGCTAGATTTTTGTAGTTATAAATGTGTATTTCTATCATTCTTGTCTAAACATCCTGCAAAATGTAGTATGCAAAACATGGGAGTGGTGTAGCAATCCTCTAGAAAACTTAGAGAAATAAGGGTAAAAATTCATCTGATTGTGTTTTTGAAATTCGGGAAACCTTTAGAGGTATATAAAAGAATTAACAAGTCTAAATATCTTTAAAAACACTTAGGTAGGAAATAAAATTTGTTCTTGAGAACTTAAGTGATTATTTTCTTGTAACTCATTTGTAACCTTTTGTAACAACTTTTAGAAGTATAGTGAAATAAAGGATTGATTTTTCCCCATAACAGTTGGTTTGCCCAAACTGTCTGAAGAATTTACAAAAACACACTCATGTGAATTTGCTTTCACTTTTGACATGTTATTGTGTTAACTGAAGACCTATTTTGGATGTCATTATTTTTTGTCCTCGGGCGTCAAATTTATTGGTATGATTGAAACTCTGAAAAATTCTTCAAAAAAGATTTTGAATTATTCTATCAACTGTTTACAATAAATGGCGTCCACCTTGGGGAAAAGGAATATTGTTTACTAGTGAGCACCATGGATAAATAGAAGTTTGAGAAGTTTTCCAGAGACATTGATTTTGGATTGTGAAAATTGAATATGCAAGCAATTTTAACTCAAAAGAAGTGTATTAAATATTGTAAAACATTTACTCATGTAAAAACTCATTACCCAATTTCTTTTAGCATTTCAAGGATCTCTTTCTTTATGGTATGGAAGGTGGTATTAATTTAGATGATGTCCACACAATTGTGAGATCTAAAGAATTTTCAAAGGCGCCAATTGCTCCATCTTCTTCTTCTTTGTAAAACACATGGCGCCAATTACTCCAATGTAGGATCCTCTTAGGTGTGTTTAACAATAATAAATTCTACATTTGTAAACCACACTTTTCATTTGGTTCTATAGAACAATAACAACAACATTTCTCAAGAACTACAATAACTTATGACTCTACGTTTTTTATTCAATGGAATTGTAACTACCATTTTGCCACTATCTTTGTCATAATCACAAGGGCTTAATCCACTATAATCATACTTGATTACAACCACAAAGACCTACTGTCAATGTCTTCTTGAGAATTATGGCTATACCCTAGTCTCTCAAGGAACAAAATCAACTCAAAAGTTGAGACACAAAGGTCTGTTTACAAAGTTGCTTCTATATAAAGCTGATTACACAAATGAAATATAATAAATAGCAAAATGTTTTAGAGCAAGTGTATGAACAAAAGTTTATTGCTTTATACTTTTCTATTACACAGAGTTTTCAGTGTTTTTGCTCAAAAGATTGTTGTGCAAAGTTCTTTTTCCATTCTTTCAAGTCTTCTTTATATAGGAAAAGAAAGATCCATTGAAGGGTGAAGATGGAATCCACAATTTCTTAGTTGTATCCTTGCATAACGATAAACAGAAAATGAAAGGCAAAATAGTACAATAGTACTGTACTTTCTCCACAAAATCAATATAGTGAAGGAAAATGGGAGGCAAAATGGTACAATAATACTTTCCTTTCTCCACAAAATCAGTATAGTGGGAGGAATATTTGATCTTATACCATGTACTATTTTCTCACGAAAAACTTTTTTGATCTTATTTTCTAATCTTTAGAGGCTCGGAATGCGTGTTGATGAAGCATGTTTAGAAGGATCAAAATTTGTGTGAGAGTCTTCAGAACTTATTCTTCAGAACCTTGTCTTTAGAATCTTCAGAACTTGGTCTTCATAATCTTTAGAACTTGTGATGTGCAGAATGTCAGAGCTTAAAAATCTTTAGAAGCTCCTTTATCAGAGTCATAAGCCATTTGATGAGCTTACTTTCATAAGCATTTTCAAAGAGCATTCCAGAACTTGACTTTTATTTGAAAAGCACACTTTGTTATCTTTTCAGAGTTAGAGTGTGTTGAGTTCAGAAACTGATAACTCACACGTCACTTCTTCAAAGTCATAACCTATTAGCATTCAAATACACACTAGACAAAATTATTAGGTTATAAAATTATTCTCTAAGAAACAATGTATTATTATCATCAAAACTAAAGGTCAGATACAACCACTCCTTAGGCGAGACAACTACCTTACTAGGCGAGGTAATGCGTTTAGAGACTTTTTGGCTAAGTTGCTTCAGAGTGAAGGAACAGTTTTCTTGTTAGGCAAGAAAAGATGGCTCGTTAACCGAAGTATGACGACCAAAGACCACTTGAGGATGATCTGGAAATGACTAACTAGTGAAGAAAAAAAGACTAAATAAGATAGTTAAAAGCCTCGCTAAGCAATGATGTCTCAGCAAAACTCTATAAATTGCAGTCCAAGCAATTCATTTAAGCAATCAGAGAATAAAGCTAGTTATCACAGTTTTACACCATAAATTCCGAAAACTCGACATGGGAGAAAGAAAGAGGAAATATTGAAGGCGGAAAACATTGTCTAAGACATCGACACATTGATGTTGTAGAAAGTACAAGTCAAATGTAAGTATTTTATATTATCGTATCCACAGGGATTGGAGCGATATCAAAACCGTTCAACAATTTCTATAGTTCTTAAGCATAAAGTTTCAAGTTTGTTTGGTGTGAAGTTACGGAAAGTAAAAGTGCGTAAATAACGAAAGATAAGTTTCAATAGGATAGACTTGTTGGGAATTGGTTTTCATCCACCGATTCAATATGCAAATCTTGGATCAGTTATACACAATCTATGCTTGTTTCATTATCATCACGTATTGCTCACAACAAAGTTCATGTCTAAACGTTTGTTGAGATTTCTTACCTTATGGTTTAATCGACGATTTCTCAGTCTATTAAACAATACGGTAGCATTAAGATTCAATACTTAAAGTGAATATTAAACCTAAATCTATGTCTAGCATTTAGAGTTTAATAGTTGTTATCTTGGATCGAGATTAGAATCGTATTTGTCAATATCAATTCAATCCATGAAATAAACGGTGAAACGAAGATAACAACAATAATGATTCAAACATAAATTATATATAATGCCATGATCAAAGAAAATACATACTATTTCGGTGAACTACGACCAATCCCAACAAGAGAGGGATTTAGCTACTCATGGTAGCTTGATGAACAATGGAAGATTCGAGTTGGAACGACATCAACGACGATTTCCTGACTC
Organism: Vicia villosa; assembly: GCF_029867415.1. NCBI lineage: Eukaryota > Viridiplantae > Streptophyta > Magnoliopsida > Fabales > Fabaceae > Vicia > Vicia villosa. Next base: position 596,389 of record NW_026705081.1, read on the forward strand.
TCGATGTATGTCCAGCTCCCTCTCCCTAAAAACCTCTATTTCTGTTACTATTACAAAGGTATTACAAGATAAAAGTGAATGTCCCTTTCTGAACTGGTTTCTGCTCCTTTTATAACTGTTCTGACCGCCAGAGTTCGCTTCGCGAAGGGTATTTCACTGCAGCGAATGTTTTCTTCAGCTTTAAGAAATTCAAACCTTCTAGAAACCGCCAAAGTTCGCTACAGCGAAATATGGTTCGCTGCAGCGAATGTACTTCGCTTCTGCTCGCTGCTAGCAAAACTGGAAGGTTTGATTCTGACTTCGTTCGCTACAACGAAATAAGGTTCGCTGCAGCAAATCGGGCCTTCGCTACCATTCGCTACCTTTCGCTGCAGCGAATGACCTGTTTTCTGGACTTTTGCCTTTGCATGCCTGGAGTTCGCTAAAGCGAAATATAGTTCGCTGCAGCGAAAGTCCTGTTTTCTGGTTTTTGCTTTAATACTATAACCTGCACAAATGCAAACTAAACCAAGTAATTTTGCACAATGATACTTTATTCAATAGTTGAGGGATTTTATGTGAGAAATATGTTAAATAAGTAAGATAAGTGCTATGTTATAATAAGTCATTTTAGCATGAATAAAGCACTTATCAAACTCTCCCCAACTTGAATCTTTGCTTGTCCTCGATCAAAGTAAAAACAAAAGCAAGAGTTTCTAAACCACCTTCACATGATTAACCAAATTTCTCAATGAAGTATAGGAGGCATATGGCTCTTTGAAGTTTGAACATCCAAGGATAAATGTTTTATGACTTCCTTTAGTACTTAGACATATTCATGAAACAAGTCTTCCACATAAAAACCATGTCAATCAATCCAAAGCACTAAACATGTTAATCATGAATCACACTTACCACACTTTTTGTATAAGTGAAAATGATGAAGTATTTTTGATCTCTCACATGACAAATCTTGCTAACATCTTGATTTAAATTCATACATTCATCCAAGCAAGATATATTATATGCAAAAACATAGATCACAAGGACTTTCATGGTTGTAATGAGGTGTCATTCTTAAGGCTAATGAAAAAAAATGGTATTGAGGAGCATTCATACATATTTCTTCTTTTACACTCATTGCTCATCTTGTTCAATTCTTTTTCTTTTTGATAATCATGTTCCTCTTCCTTTTCCTTTTCTTTCTTTTTTGATTCTTTTGAATTCATATTTTTCTTTCTTTTTGGAAGAGGATACTTTCTTTTTCTTTTCACTTTTGAATAAAACCTTATTTCTCTTTTGAATGCTCCCTTTTGAGTTATCACAGGATGTTCTTTGTTGTCAAGGTTTCTTTCAAGAAAATGTGGAATCTATCATATGTGAACTTTTATGTTTTTTCGAGAGATAGAACAAAATTCATTAAGTGGTTTACTTAATGCATTTTGTTTAGTTCACCATGATAGATTTGTATTATAAGGCTAAAAAATGGTTGCAAATGATCACTCTCTTTCAAGGACATTGAGGCTATATTTGGTTTTAGTAGTTATGCTCAAGTTTAAGAAATTGCCTTGATCCCTTCTATGTCTTTTACAATTATCAACATGAATGCAGGATTAAGCATGAATCAAACGAGTTAAAACAAGAATTTGTGAGTCTCCTTAACATATGGTGAACAATGGAAGGTTACCTCACTATTTATGGTTTAGAACTAAGTGATTCATAAGAGTCATGTCATGGCATAGGACTTGAATGAAATAGTTTTTCTGCAGCTTACTCATGTCATGTATATGCTAAATTCTAGGAAAGCTATAAACATGTACCTTGGCTATTGCAATCCTCTCAAGTCATAACCCTTTTCTTGTATCTTTGGTTTATGTGAAATTGGTCCTCTACTCCATGCTTCTTCTTTTAATTCATTGTTAGAGGACAACAAGTATCATGAATTTGGTCATAAGTCATCTATAGCTCAAAATGAAAACACACAAAAATCAAAAATGAAGAAGATGGCATGATTGGCAAAGATTTTTGCTGAATTTACTGCGTTCGCTGCAGCGAAGCAGGGCTTCGCGTAGCGAACTCTGCATAATTCTGTTTTCTGCAGAATTTCATTTGTGCCATGTCATGATGTCTTCTTCTTACCAATTCAACTAATGATGCATAAAGATAATAAAGAAGTAAAAGGTTGGGTTACCTCCCAACAAGTGCTTGTTTAACGTCATTAGCTCGATGCCTGTTTCGAATAAACTTACGGTGGTTTGTATGAATTTATCAAAACATCCTTGCCACCATTATTTGGCCTTTCTTTCTTATCCATTCCTTTCAATGCTTCCAGGCCTACTTCATCAGGAGCTTTAACTTTGGAACCCTCTTTGTGTTGAAACAATGTGAAATTGATTTCTTCATCTTTGTGCCTTATTTTCATCTTCCCTTCATCCACGTCAATCATCATTCTTGCTGTTTTTATGAATGGACGTCCTAAGATTGGAGGGCTGTCTTCATCTTCGTTCATGCTGATTACCACAAAGTCAGTTGAAAATCGAAAACCCTCCAGTTTGACCATTACATCTTTCATTACGCCAATTGGTTTTGTGGTTGATTTGTCAGCAAGTTGCAACTTCATTGTTGTAGGGTTCAAGTGAAGATCTTCAATCTTTCTCATGGTGGATAATGGAAGAAGATTGACGCTTGATCCAAGATCTACTAAAGCGTTATCGAAATAGATATTTCCAATGGTAACCGGTAAAGTAACTTTTCCAGGATCCACATTGTTTTCTTCCTCCTTTTCTTGATTTTTCTCCACAACTATACCTTTTGAATTCTCCCCAACTTTGTCTTGAACAATGTCACTACCTTTTGTCGTGATTGCATTACAAGTTTCTTTGGGATTAACTTGAGTGGTGGCAGAAAACGTACCTCTTTGTTGCTCACTTAGTTGCTTCGCAATTTGCCCAACTTGCGTTTCAAGATTTCTAATTGACGCATCAGTGTTTTTCTGGTTTGCCATGGACAATTGCATGAATTGATTCAAGGTATCCTCGATCTTTGAAAGCTTATCTGGCTGCGTGTAACTTTGGTACTGATTTGGTCGGTTTTGGCCATAGCTTGCGTTGTTGTTGTGTGGATAACCTTGATTGTACGGAACTTGCCTTTGTTGTTGATTTCCCATATATTTTACCTCTTCGTTGATCGGGGGACAGAAACCAGTTGGATGATCACCCATACAAAGCTCACAAAAAGCTACCTGTTGTGATGTGTTTGACGAACCGTGCACATCCTTAAGTTGTTGAGGAAGCTTGGACAGCTGTTTTGTCAATTCCTCTACGGTTTGAGTGAGCAGTTTGTTTTGTGTTAGGATTGCATCATTTGTACCCAATTCCAAAACTCCAGGCTTCTTTTGTACGGTACCTCGATTGTGTTGAACTTGGTGATCTGTGAGAGCCATCCTATCAATGATTGAAATTGCTTCTGCTGCACTTTTTGCTATCAAGGAACCTCCAGCTGTTGCGTCAAGTAAAAGCTTCGGTTGAGGTAATAATCCATTACGGAAAATGTGAATTTGTGACATGTCATCGAAACCGTGGTTTGGACACTTCCGTAGCATGGATTTATAGCGTTCCCAGGCTTCACACAAAGTTTCATTTGAAAATTAGGTGAACGTGGCAATAGTTGTCTTTGCATCCATGAATCGGTTGTGAGAAAAGAATCTGCTAAGGAAGTTTCTCTCTAACACATTCCAATTGGTCATGGTTTCCATTGATTGATCGAGGTACCAATCCTTTGCTTTGCCGATCAAAGAGTGCGGGAATAATCTCATGAAAACGGCTTCCTCTTCAACTTCTGGTGCACCTAATGTACCAGCTATTTCGTAGAATCGGGTGAGGTGAGTGTATGGATCTTCATGATCCAAACCTGCAAAAGGATTAGCATAAATAATTTGCAGCAGTCCTGTTTTCATCTCAGCCCGTCTTGCGGCTGGATTGTTGGTGAGATGGGCGAACCGCCTTGGGCTACTTTCACAAGGACCATTAACAACTTCAGCCATTGTTTCTTTTGATGAATTTGATGAGGAAGTTGATGTAGATGCTCCTTTCTTTTTCTGTTTGGATTTTTGTTTCTTCGTTTGCCTTTTGTTCTTTCGGATTGTTCTTTCGATCTCGGGATCAAAAAGAAGTTGCTCCTTTGAACTTTTGCCTCGAAGCATAAACAGAAATTTTTCCACCTATCCAAACACTTGAGCAAACGTTGCAACAAACAGAAAAATATATACAATATATAAACAAATGCACAAAGCTTTAAAAGTATAGAAACGATTGCGATGTTTTAATATCTTAAACGCCAATCCCCGGCAACGGCGCCAATTTGATGTTGTAGAAAGTACAAGTCAAATGTAAGTATTTTATATTATCGTATCCACAGGGATTGGAGCGATATCAAAACCGTTCAACAATTTCTATAGTTCTTAAGCATAAAGTTTCAAGTTTGTTTGGTATGAAGTTACGGAAAGTAAAAGTGCGTAAATAACGAAAGATAAGTTTCAATAGGATAGACTTGTTGGGAATTGGTTTTCATCCACCGATTCAATATGCAAATCTTGGATCAGTTATACACAATCTATGCTTGTTTCATTATCATCACGTATTGCTCACAACAAAGTTCATGTCTAAACGTTTGTTGAGATTTCTTACCTTATGGTTTAATCGACGATTTCTCAGTCTATTAAACAATACGGTAGCATTAAGATTCAATACTTAAAGTGAATATTAAACCTAAATCTATGTCTAGCATTTAGAGTTTAATAGTTGTTATCTTGGATCGAGATTAGAATCGTATTTGTCAATATCAATTCAATCCATGAAATAAACGGTGAAACGAAGATAACAACAATAATGATTCAAACATAAATTATATATAATGCCATGATCGAAGAAAATACATACTATTTCGGTGAACTACGACCAATCCCAACAAGAGAGGGATTTAGCTACTCATGGTAGCTTGATGAACAATGGAAGATTCGAGTTGGAACGACATCAACGACGATTTCCCGACTCTCGATGTATGTCCAGCCCCCTCTCCCTAAAAACCTCTATTTCTGTTACTATTACAAAGGTATTACAAGATAAAAGTGAATGTCCCTTTCTGAATTGGTTTCTGCTCCTTTTATAGCTGTTCTGGCCGCCTGAGTTCGCTACGCGAACAGAAGTTCGCTGCAGCGAATGCCTTGCTTCATTGTTAAGTCTTTGTTCTGACCGCCAGAGTTCGCTACGCGAAGGGTATTTCGCTGCAGCGAATGTTTTCTTCAGCTTTAAGAAATTCAAACCTTCTAGAAACCGCCAAAGTTCGCTACAGCGAAATATGGTTCGCTGCAGCGAATGTACTTCGCTTCTGCTCGCTGCTAGCAAAACTGGAAGGTTTGATTCTGACTTCGTTCGTGTAATACGGTGAACTGACTTTTTATAATCGGAATGTCGCGGTAAGCAAGAGTCGCCACCGACTTTTATTTTATCCAATTGGAAAGGCAAAAAGAACAGGAAAGACCTTTGAAAGATTTTGAGTTCGGGGGGTAAGTTATACAAAGGGAAGGTGTAAGGCACCCTTTGCATCCATGGTTATCCATGGGCTCTTAATTGCTTAGCTCACTTGTTTTTTGTTTGATTTGTTTGAAAAGAGGTGTGCGAATAGTAAAGAGATTTCGTTAAGGACTTTAGCTTGTAAATAAGCGTAGTCTTGTTTTGAAATTGTTTTAAAAATGAGGTGTGAAAAGTGAAAACTTTGAAGAAGAACTTTAGCTTGCAAATAAGCGTAGTCTTTTGAAAAGTATTTGAAAATTAGCGGAAAAAAGAGTTTGAATTTGAATTTTGAATTGAGCAAGCAATTACTAGCAACTACCCTAAGTTTGGAAATCCGTTCTTTTAGCTTTTCGGGCGAAAGGATCTATCCATACCATGAAGGGTAGGAAGTCTTTCAATTGGATGTTTAAGGGTCGTCGAGTAATCGTTCGCCATAAGACTGTCCCATGCCATAAAGAGGGCAGGTAGTCTAAGGGAATGATATAATAGTCATTAATCTTTTTAGGCATCATGCGAGGATACCTTAGCAATTGGGACAAATCATCATTTTTACCGAGGCAACATCGAGGGACAACTTTGATGATGAATGAACTGAGGGCAACGTTTGTTTTGCTTTAGGTATCCTCGGGATCGAGGGACTTGACTATTCAGTACAATTAAAGGCAACAAGGCAACAGGCAACAAAGGCAACCAGAGGGATTACCCTAAGGGTGTGTGGGTGCAACAATCACGTGGTTAACTTTGATTACATTTATCTTGTAATTAGTTATCCTAATTCTGTTAAAGGCTTGCACTCCCTAAGATTACTAACCACGCAGTTTAATTAAAGGCGGGAAAATAAAAATCCTACGCTATTACAATAAACACCTGCGGGATGGGGGAATTAAAAGGCAAAAGAAAACCCTTATAGGGTAACAGAAAAATAAAAGGGCAAAAATTAATTTCCACATCCTCTTTGCCTCGATCTTCTTTGAATCTTTGATTGACTCTGATCCTCTGAGAATTTAGACAGAAAATAAAAGTTAGTGTAAGAGAAGTTCCTTAACAGATGAAGTAAAACCTAGTTGAACCTATAAGGCAAATGTAACAATTAATAAAAATTAAATTTAAGAAAAAGAATCGGAACTTAGCTTTTTGACTGGCATAGCGCGTAAGCGGAGGATTTCTGATTAACCCTAAAAAGAATTGACATGAAGAAGAGAAACGTTAGTGCATTTAAAGATCTCAACAATTATAATGTAACAGATCAAAAATTAAAATGGTAAAAGGCAAGCCCCTACCAGTAAACCTAAGGCTATTAGGGTTTATAAATGTATCGAGGTTAACAAACCTAAAAAATTTAATTATTGGTTTTCAACCTATTAATTAATTAAAAACATGTACAAAAATAATAACTTTTATTGCTTAAAATAATTTTTTGATAAAATGACAAAAAGTCGAATTTTCGATTAAATACATAAGTATAAAATTATTATAAAAAACTAATTTGTTAAATGAGTAAATGATAAAAAAAAATTATAAAAGAAAGAGGAAAGGATATGAATAAAAGATTCATGTTATTGAAATAAATAATAAAAAAAAAGGATTGAGAAACTTAGCTGGGCGTGGGGTTCAGTGTGGTGGCATATTGAGAGTCTATGGTGCACTGCAGTCTTTGTGTGCGTTGGATCAGCCTGGGCGGAGATCCTATGGTGACGAGATGAGGTCATATCGTAGGCATGCGTTGGTCACATTCACTGGATCTGCAAACAAAGAAATAGAAAAAATACACTTTGCAGACAGCCTGGTTCGAACCCAGGCCTTTAAAGCGGAAACACAGTATCCCATGCCAGTTGTACCATCGTTACAAGTTGTCAATAACACCATGACCAATAAATAAATATAATTTATAAAAACATAAAATAATTCAAACCAGAGTCACAAAGGGCCCCACCACACGCTGCATAGACCAATTGAGTTTGGGAAGAGGATATTGACTAAACTGACTGGCGAATAGAATCTGTCCACACACGAGGAGAGAGAGACAATGGTTGACCGGCGAATGGGGAAAGAACACGCGTGCAGTCCCTTGGTCCATGACACTATTCATCTTCCTCTTTAAAGATACCTGCGGATTTTGTTGCGCATCCAACTGCGAGTTTTCCTGCGGATCTTTCACAGCATCGTCCTCATGCATGGCTACGATTAAATCTGCAAAAAAACAACATAAAAGAACAGGAGGCCAACCCAGATCTACTAAACAAGACCTCACGGACTCAACGGAGGTGGCCGTTTGGCCTAAAAGTTCTTGTAACGTGGGATACGAAGGAGGGACCTCCGAAGCCCTAACAATGGCGTCTTGCATTCCGGCCACCAAAGCTTGCAACCAGTGATCCTAGTCTTCTCTAATGGATCCCAGGAACACATTAACATGATTAGTTTTAATTAAAACATAGTAAAAATTAAGATACGATCAACATGAAAGAGATGCAAACCAAGTTTATGTATGGAACGATTCAAGGTGTTAGGGCTCTGGACAATGATTCAATCTCATCCTACTATACCTCAGGAGTACGATGAAACACTTTTACACGCTTGGGAATGGCTGGGATTAGGATTTCAGTGGTGCAACTCTTTGAAATTTTGAGATGAAACCCTAGTTTCTTGGTTGCCATTTCTCGTCCCCTCTTGGCTGCACTTGTTGTGTTTTTATATGAGAATAGAATTAGGTCAAAAATTATGGAAAGAATCAATTGCCTTGGTTGAGAAGAAAAAATTTGATTCTTGCACATAATCTTTCCTTTTGAACTCCAATTCTATTTTCTATATATTTCACGTGATATTGGTCATTATGATGATGATTGAATCTGATTTAGATGAGGGGATATTCCATGGCATATTTTATATGATTTTATTTAATTTATTTTTGATTAAAAATGAATTTAAATGAATAAATTCAATTATAAATAAAATAACATCATAAAATAGATACCAAATGATCCTTGGGCCTCTTATGATCTTTCTATCATGTGGACAAACCAACAATATGGGCCCACTACTCAAAAGTTTGAAATTGCTCATTTAGAGTTTTCATGCACTTTCTCCAATTTTGCCAACTTTTGACAGTCATAACTCCCTCAATTTTTATCCTGAGGAAATGTTCTTGTACTTTATAGAAAGGTCAAAATGTCCTCTAATCAACCCTTTTGGTTTCATCTCAATTAAATATTCCATGCTCAAGTTATGAGCTTTGACCCAAAAGGTGTTTTCGTTGACCTTTTTGGAGGACCTGTAATGTATTGGCTCATATCTCTTAAATGAAGCATTTTTAGCCTTGGCATGTGAGAGACAAAGTTGTAGAGAATTCAATTTCCTTCAAATTGAGCTTTGGATGGAAAATTTCTGATGTTCCATGTGAAAGTTATGGCTGGTCAAAGTTGGATTGACTTTCTCCTTAAAAACCCTAATTTAGAAACCTTTGAATGTGTTGATTTCTGATCTTTTCTCGATGGATCATGATCAATCCTTGATCAAATGATGAATGATACGTCAACATGAGGATGTTGTCCAAAAATCCAGAAGTTTTGACTGTAGTTTATCCATAGTTTGACTTTTAGGTCAACCAGTCGATTATTGATCGTTTGAGCAATTGACTGAGTAATTTTTGAATCAGGGCTTGACACTTGGCCTGAGGATACTATGAGGCATATGAGAGACCATGAAGTCCACTTGAGGTGTCAGAAGTTGATTTTTCTAGGAAAGAAACAAAGACCCTAATTTTGAGCTGTTGATACTTGGATGAGCTTGAGTAAGAAAATGTGACGGGCAAATTTTGGGGTATGACAGCTGCCCCTGTTCAATCTTCTTAAACCTGAAGATGTAGACTGGCATGTGTGCCTGTTGGAATCTGAAGGTGGAAGAGGATTGAACACTAGAATACCAAGAAATTTGCCCTTGCTGATATAGGGACCTTTTCGGAGATGGGCTTAAAGATGCCATCCGGATGTTGAGACTGAAGTGTTTGAGAAGTAGTTATTTGAATGTTGATCGTATAGTAGCTGAATTAGATTTTTGGAGAGTTGGTCGTGTCAGCACCGTTCGTAGTAACTGATTTAGACTTTGGAAGATGATCGTGTCTACACCGTTCGTGATGATAGAATTAGATCTTTGAAGGTCGATCGTGTCAGCACCGTTCGTAGTAACTGAATTAGATCTTTTTGTCGTGTCAGTACCGTTCGTAATAACTGAATTAGACTTAGGAAATAGTTGATCGTGTCCACATCGTTCGTGATGATGGAATTAGATCTCTTGTCGTGTCAGCACCGTTCGTAGTAACTGAATTAGACTTTAGAAACAGTTGATCGTGTCCACACCGTTCGTGATGATGGAATTAGATCTCTGAGAGTTGATCGTGTCAGTACCGTTCGTAATACCTGAATTAGATCCTGGAAAGATGATCGTGTCTACACCGTTCGTGATGATAGAATTAGATTCTTTAAAGGTCGATCGTGTCAGCACCGTTCGTGGTAACTGAATTAGATCTTGGGGAAATAATCGTGTCTACATCGTTCGTGATGATAGAATTAGATTCTCTTGTCGTGTCAGCACCGTTCGTAGTAACTGAATTAGACTGGGGAGGTCAGTGATCGTGTCCACACCATTCGTGGTAAATGAATTAGATCTTCGAGCGTTGACCGTGTCAGTACCATTTGTAGTAGCTGAATTAGATCTTGGAAAGTTGGAGATTTCGTTCATTTGTTTGTACCTGTATCCTGCAATAGGTATGCAATGTCATGATGCATGTATTTTGTATGTTATGGATGAATTCATTACGAGGTAATGTATGCAATGTATGAATATGTTTATGACATATGATATGTGAATATGATTTATGTTGTCTTGATTGAGAAAATAAATCTCGATGCCTTTGTGATTTTGATGTCTGATCTTGTTTTGAAGATACTCAGCTGGGGGTTTATGATTTCTGCTTGGGGATGATCAGTAACTTGACGTTCCCTGATTGGGGATTAGAGATATTAATACACCATGCCGGAGAAGAGCAAAGTTTTGGAGAATCGGTAGTGTTGAAGATGTAAACTCTGTTGGGGAGTCATGTCTTTGTCGGGACGACTATGTTTGAAGATATCTTCTTGAGAATTGCTCTGTGGGGATATGATCTTGTGAAATCGGAGTTGTGGGAAGGCATGGATGCCTTGAATATTGCCCCCAGTATTATAGTAACTACCATTCCTGGATTTGATTAGGACACACCGCTGAGTATTGATCAAGATGTCAAACTGGACTTGCATAGATTTGCCCCTGCTAGTAGGGACTTGAAGAGATTCGCCTCGCGAGGACTTTATGAGAGGTGCACTATGGGAGACATGCCCCTAGTAATCATAGGCCCAGGACAATGCCCCATGTTGATTGGAAATAGATTCAGATTTACTTGGATGCATGCCCCTGATTGTTTTTGGCATCTTTGAGAGATTCTCCGAATCTTGACTTGGTTGCCCCATATTGATTGGACAAAGCATGGCATGCCCCTTGTATTCATTGACTTCTAGTCAATTGAGTCAATTATAAGGGATGTTGCTGCTGAAATAGTTCCGTCTGTTGGGATGACTTTTAGTCATTAGTCGTACGATGTGCAAATTCTTTCTGATGCTAACATTTGAAATTATGTAGCAAAATATGTTTAATAATGAATTCATGAGATGCAATGCATATGTCTGTCTTGAGTTTGTTGAAAAACATTAAAACTGGATATGTAAAAGCATGATGTTTATAAAAACGTGATGTTTGTAAAAAACGATGTGTCAACTCAGCATTTGTGGTAAACCTTAAGGAGTCAGGATACTTTTATTGTGACAGTATGCTTTCGAACTAACCACGCTTCAGTTAGGACTTTCAAGGGTTGTAACGTGGCTTAGTTCACGGTTTAAGAAACAAAGGATAATGGCTCAAAATTTATTTATACCCATCCCCTTCTTCGTGATGTTCTTCAGTCCTAAGCTCAGTTAATTCAACTTATGCATTCAGGTCCCAAGAGACTTTTGGATTTGCACCTTGGATAATGATGATGGTTCACAAGCAAAGAGAATTTTTGAGATGGCAGTCACTTCTTCCTTTTGGTAGTCACAACATTGTGTTGTTTAGGAGTTTATTGACTTCTCTTTTTTCATCTTTTTGATATCCCTAACTTTTGCCTGAACTGTCTATTTTGAGCTTACAGTCAGCGGGATGCCTTGATTTTTGCCTAAGTCTTCTTTTTGATTTTTTCGACTTAGCAGGCTTTTCTTTGTATATATGTTTTTTATTTTTCATTTTTTTTTAAAGATATTGACTGCCTTGCTTAATGATTGATGAACCATTATTGGCTTTTGATTGACATCTCCAACACTTCTTTGATGTGTGCGGATGAACGCTTGTGATTGAAACCTTTGTTGAAAGGTGTAATGACTGATTCTCTTAAAATAGAATGCACAGCCAAATTAACTGAGAACTACCCTGCCCCAGGTTATGATCAAGGGTTTTAATTAGTACAAGAAAGAAACTTCTACTTCTTAGGCTCAAAGGGGTTGACGAGGGATTAACATCCTTATATCTCCACTGTTTAGGAATTGAAGCAATGCCTGTACATCGTCAGCATAGTCCGCTCAAAAGCATACTGTATGAGGTTGCGGTATCATTTTCGTCATCCTCCTTCAAAAGGCTTACAGCTTAGCAGGAGTTGAATATCACAAAACATATGCAAAGTAAAGACGCAATTTAAAATGAGTGATAGCGAAATAATTTGTTCAAGACAGACATATGCAATGTACTGATGATGATTATTAAGACAGATAATGTCTATCATAAGTCGAATGTTTAAACAAACAGAAAAGAAACATGCAAATGAAAGTAGATCTAATGATCCAAAAGTTCGTCCGTCTAGATGTCAATCAGTCTTGTCATGACTAGGCATAGGAGCGGCGATCACCACAGGAGTTTTCAGGAGGGTTGAATTTGATTTCTCCATTATCGATTAGATCTTGAATCTTATTCCTCATTGTCCAGCAATTATTTGTGTAATATCCAGGAATGTTGGAGTGGTTCGTGCACCTCGCATTGAGTTTATAACCAGGAGTGGAGGTGTTAGAATTCTCAGGAGCATCCCTCAGAGTAATGTTTGAGCCGACGACATATTGATTTTGGTGAATTGATACTTAGGTGCATCTGGCTTGCGTCGTTGTTGTGGAACTGGTGTAGAGATTCAGAGTATCTGGGGTTCAAGCTTCCGGAATGTATATCTGATAAGAATGTTTCAGAAGTCTGGGGGTCAAGCTTCCAGAATGTTCATCTGATTGGAACTTTCAGAATGTCCGGGGTTCGAGCTTCCGGAATGTATATCTGATTGGAATGTTTCAGAAGTCTGGGGGTCAAGCTTCCAGAATGTTCATCTGATTGGAACTTTCAGAATGTCCGGGGTTCGAGCTTCCGGAATGTATATCTGATTGGAATGTTTCAGAAGTCTGGGGGTCAAGCTTCCAGAATTTTCATCTGATTGGAACTTTCAGAATGTCCGGGGTTCGAGCTTCCGGAATGTATATCTGATTGGAATGTTTCAGAAGTCCGGGGGTCCAGCTTCCAGAATGTTCATCTGATTAGGATTGATTTGTTGATGGTATTTTTCTGACCAGTTGTTCCACCTGAAAGGAAAAGTTAGTTTTATGTGATGTTGTGAATGCAAATGCAATCTTTTCAAGGACCTTTAGGAATTTATTTAGCAACAATAGAAAACAGTTTGGTCGCGTCTTTGTCTGAAGAATTCTGACTTTTGTCGTTGAACGTCCTTCTTTGAGAATCAAGCTCACCATATCGAGTGGGTCATCGCCTCTGATTCGGGATACTCCTGAATTGGAAGGTACGTGGCCAGAGGAAAATAAATCCTCTTGCCCTTGATAGGTATGATGTCTTTGAATTGGAAGGTGCATGGCCAGAGGAAAAATAAATCCTCTTGCCCCTTGATAGGTACTGAGTCTCTGAGGTGGAAGGTACGTGGCTAGAGGAAGATAAATCCTCTTGCCCCTTGATAGGAATTTAGTCTTTGATAAGAGCACCTGAACTAGTGCGCCCTAAATCCCTAAGATCCTTGAAAGGGTTAGTTAAATCATGTTATGCTTATGATGTCATAATGTCATGATGTTATGCGAATGCATCAGACAAAGCGTAAGATGGTAAAGACAAGTGAGTCCCACAAGAAGAACCTGCAAGAAAACCAAAGGGTTAGTGGAAAGCACAGACAAATCACACATGTGTCCTTAGGTTTTAAGGCTTGCGTGAAGTTCGTAGGTAAGTACCCTCCCTACTGAAGTTAAGTTGGTTCAACCTGTCCTAGAATAGTAACCGGGTTCTATGGTGCTCATATCCCTGATCTTTCTCGCGGGCATTGTCTCAACATGGCACTCGATCGGCCAGCCAAAAGCATCCCTAGAGTCCAATCTCAATGAGTGTAGCATCGAGTATCAACTGGCTTCAGTCAGGAATCCAAAGCCAGCTATCTCGCTACTTCCTATAGGCCAAAGCCAAGTTCAACTAGGGTTCTAAGGGCGAATTAGTGCTTATGACACTACGCGGTAGCCAAATGTCTCCTCGATCATATTCAAGGGCCATCAGGACAAACCAAAGCGTCGCACTAACGGTGGCCACCAGTTCAACCATAACGATACATGTCGTACAGCCTCCCTGGTCTCATGCCACATACCTAAGGTACACTAGATCCGGGTGTAGGATCTTTCACACAGTAGAATACCCAAAACAACCTTTAAAGATAAAGCATACAAGTCAAACAAATTTAAAGTGATCCTAGCTCTAAGGTAACCCCTCTTTGATTCGAAAGCATCCCCAGCAGAGTCGCCAGTTCTGTAATACGGTGAACTGACTTTTTATAATCGGAATGTCGCGGTAAGCAAGAGTCGCCACCGACTTTTATTTTATCCAATTGGAAAGGCAAAAAGAACAGGAAAGACCTTTGAAAGATTTTGAGTTCGGGGGGTAAGTTATACAAAGGGAAGGTGTAAGGCACCCTTTGCATCCATGGTTATCCATGGGCTCTTAATTGCTTAGCTCACTTGTTTTTTGTTTGATTTGTTTGAAAAGAGGTGTGCGAATAGTAAAGAGATTTCGTTAAGGACTTTAGCTTGTAAATAAGCGTAGTCTTGTTTTGAAATTGTTTTAAAAATGAGGTGTGAAAAGTGAAAACTTTGAAGAAGAACTTTAGCTTGCAAATAAGCGTAGTCTTTTGAAAAGTATTTGAAAATTAGCGGAAAAAAGAGTTTGAATTTGAATTTTGAATTGAGCAAGCAATTACTAGCAACTACCCTAAGTTTGGAAATCCGTTCTTTTAGCTTTTCGGGCGAAAGGATCTATCCATACCATGAAGGGTAGGAAGTCTTTCAATTGGATGTTTAAGGGTCGTCGAGTAATCGTTCGCCATAAGACTGTCCCATGCCATAAAGAGGGCAGGTAGTCTAAGGGAATGATATAATAGTCATTAATCTTTTTAGGCATCATGCGAGGATACCTTAGCAATTGGGACAAATCATCATTTTTACCGAGGCAACATCGAGGGACAACTTTGATGATGAATGAACTGAGGGCAACGTTTGTTTTGCTTTAGGTATCCTCGGGATCGAGGGACTTGACTATTCAGTACAATTAAAGGCAACAAGGCAACAGGCAACAAAGGCAACCAGAGGGATTACCCTAAGGGTGTGTGGGTGCAACAATCACGTGGTTAACTTTGATTACATTTATCTTGTAATTAGTTATCCTAATTCTGTTAAAGGCTTGCACTCCCTAAGATTACTAACCACGCAGTTTAATTAAAGGCGGGAAAATAAAAATCCTACGCTATTACAATAAACACCTGCGGGATGGGGGAATTAAAAGGCAAAAGAAAACCCTTATAGGGTAACAGAAAAATAAAAGGGCAAAAATTAATTTCCACATCCTCTTTGCCTCGATCTTCTTTGAATCTTTGATTGACTCTGATCCTCTGAGAATTTAGACAGAAAATAAAAGTTAGTGTAAGAGAAGTTCCTTAACAGATGAAGTAAAACCTAGTTGAACCTATAAGGCAAATGTAACAATTAATAAAAATTAAATTTAAGAAAAAGAATCGGAACTTAGCTTTTTGACTGGCATAGCGCGTAAGCGGAGGATTTCTGATTAACCCTAAAAAGAATTGACATGAAGAAGAGAAACGTTAGTGCATTTAAAGATCTCAACAATTATAATGTAACAGATCAAAAATTAAAATGGTAAAAGGCAAGCCCCTACCAGTAAACCTAAGGCTATTAGGGTTTATAAATGTATCGAGGTTAACAAACCTAAAAAATTTAATTATTGGTTTTCAACCTATTAATTAATTAAAAACATGTACAAAAATAATAACTTTTATTGCTTAAAATAATTTTTTGATAAAATGACAAAAAGTCGAATTTTCGATTAAATACATAAGTATAAAATTATTATAAAAAACTAATTTGTTAAATGAGTAAATGATAAAAAAAAATTATAAAAGAAAGAGGAAAGGATATGAATAAAAGATTCATGTTATTGAAATAAATAATAAAAAAAAGGATTGAGAAACTTAGCTGGGCGTGGGGTTCAGTGTGGTGGCATATTGAGAGTCTATGGTGCACTGCAGTCTTTGTGTGCGTTGGATCAGCCTGGGCGGAGATCCTATGGTGACGAGATGAGGTCATATCGTAGGCATGCGTTGGTCACATTCACTGGATCTGCAAACAAAGAAATAGAAAAAATACACTTTGCAGACAGCCTGGTTCGAACCCAGGCCTTTAAAGCGGAAACGCAGTATCCCATGCCAGTTGTACCATCGTTACAAGTTGTCAATAACACCATGACCAATAAATAAATATAATTTATAAAAACATAAAATAATTCAAACCAGAGTCACAAAGGGCCCCACCACACGCTGCATAGACCAATTGAGTTTGGGAAGAGGATATTGACTAAACTGACTGGCGAATAGAATCTGTCCACACACGAGGAGAGAGAGACAATGGTTGACCGGCGAATGGGGAAAGAACACGCGTGCAGTCCCTTGGTCCATGACACTATTCATCTTCCTCTTTAAAGATACCTGCGGATTTTGTTGCGCATCCAACTGCGAGTTTTCCTGCGGATCTTTCACAGCATCGTCCTCATGCATGGCTACGATTAAATCTGCAAAAAAACAACATAAACGAACAGGAGGCCAACCCAGATCTACTAAACAAGACCTCACGGACTCAACGGAGGTGGCCGTTTGGCCTAAAAGTTCTTGTAACGTGGGATACGAAGGAGGGACCTCCGAAGCCCTAACAATGGCGTCTTGCATTCCGGCCACCAAAGCTTGCAACCAGTGATCCTAGTCTTCTCTAATGGATCCCAGGAACACATTAACATGATTAGTTTTAATTAAAACATAGTAAAAATTAAGATACGATCAACATGAAAGAGATGCAAACCAAGTTTATGTATGGAACGATTCAAGGTGTTAGGGCTCTGGACAATGATTCAATCTCATCCTACTATACCTCAGGAGTACGATGAAACACTTTTACACGCTTGGGAATGGCTGGGATTAGGATTTCAGTGGTGCAACTCTTTGAAATTTTGAGATGAAACCCTAGTTTCTTGGTTGCCATTTCTCGTCCCCTCTTGGCTGCACTTGTTGTGTTTTTATATGAGAATAGAATTAGGTCAAAAATTATGGAAAGAATCAATTGCCTTGGTTGAGAAGAAAAAATTTGATTCTTGCACATAATCTTTCCTTTTGAACTCCAATTCTATTTTCTATATATTTCACGTGATATTGGTCATTATGATGATGATTGAATCTGATTTAGATGAGGGGATATTCCATGGCATATTTTATATGATTTTATTTAATTTATTTTTGATTAAAAATGAATTTAAATGAATAAATTCAATTATAAATAAAATAACATCATAAAATAGATACCAAATGATCCTTGGGCCTCTTATGATCTTTCTATCACGTGGACAAACCAACAATATGGGCCCACTACTCAAAAGTTTGAAATTGCTCATTTAGAGTTTTCATGCACTTTCTCCAATTTTGCCAACTTTTGACAGTCATAACTCCCTCAATTTTTATCCTGAGGAAATGTTCTTGTACTTTATAGAAAGGTCAAAATGTCCTCTAATCAACCCTTTTGGTTTCATCTCAATTAAATATTCCATGCTCAAGTTATGAGCTTTGACCCAAAAGGTGTTTTCGTTGACCTTTTTGGAGGACCTGTAATGTATTGGCTCATATCTCTTAAATGAAGCATTTTTAGCCTTGGCATGTGAGAGACAAAGTTGTAGAGAATTCAATTTCCTTCAAATTGAGCTTTGGATGGAAAATTTCTGATGTTCCATGTGAAAGTTATGGCTGGTCAAAGTTGGATTGACTTTCTCCTTAAAAACCCTAATTTAGAAACCTTTGAATGTGTTGATTTCTGATCTTTTCTCGATGGATCATGATCAATCCTTGATCAAATGATGAATGATACGTCAACATGAGGATGTTGTCCAAAAATCCAGAAGTTTTGACTGTAGTTTATCCATAGTTTGACTTTTAGGTCAACCAGTCGATTATTGATCGTTTGAGCAATTGACTGAGTAATTTTTGAATCAGGGCTTGACACTTGGCCTGAGGATACTATGAGGCATATGAGAGACCATGAAGTCCACTTGAGGTGTCAGAAGTTGATTTTTCTAGGAAAGAAACAAAGACCCTAATTTTGAGCTGTTGATACTTGGATGAGCTTGAGTAAGAAAATGTGACGGGCAAATTTTGGGGTATGACAGTTCGCTACAACGAAATAAGGTTCGCTGCAGCAAATCGGGCCTTCGCTACCATTCGCTACCTTTCGCTGCAGCGAATGACCTGTTTTCTGGACTTTTTCCTTTGCATGCCTGGAGTTCGCTACAGCGAAATATAGTTCGCTGCAGCGAAAGTCCTGGTTTCTGGTTTTTGCTTTAATACTATAACCTGCACAAATGCAAACTAAACCAAGTAATTTTGCACAATGATACTTTATTCAATAGTTGAGGGATTTTATGTGAGAAATATGTTAAATAAGTAAGATAAGTGCTATGTTATAATAAGTCATTTTAGCATGAATAAAGCACTTATCACACATATGTTATTCCAATTCTTTCTTCTAGATCTTCATTGTACGTCTATTATGAGTAAGAGTAGCTAATATCTCTTTTGGTTAGATGTAGTCGTTTGAATACTCATGTATCAATCTTAATCATGGAGTTTTATGTAATTCTAGTTATGCTTTGATATTGATGATCATTGTTATGCTTAATACTTGTTTTAGAGTAGCTAACTAGAACATGTTTTTCTGGTTTTTAATCAATATTAAGAAATAATTTTCTTTACTAGGTCAAAATAATTCATATGCTAGATGCTAAACTTTTGAGATAGATTTATATTTAACATCCACAAACACTATCAAATCTTAATGCTATTATTTTGGTTAATAGGCCGAGAGATCGTCTATTGAGAAATATAATTGATTTAATGTTATTGATTTAGAGATAAATAATTAATGTAGCGTGATAGGTGGTACTATTAATTTATGATTAGAAATGCATATTACTAGTCACGATAGTATATGAGGATAAGATGATGAAATCTAACCTCAACAAGCTTTCTCATCTGTTAAACACATAATTTATTTACGGTTATTTTATCGTTAATCTAGAAACAAATAAACTTCTACACAAATTTTCTTAAATCAGAGAAATTTTTGAACAAAATTTGAAACTGCATTAGTAATTGTGGAGACGACAATCTTTAATACTTACTTTTATTTACTTAACAACATACGACGATTAGTAGTTCTTTGATACGCGCTTTATTGGGTCGACCTCGTATCGTTAGTGCTGACATGCAAAATATCATCTTGCAAGGTTTTGTTGTGGCAACGTAACTCTTCCATAGCAACATGCATCTCTGTTATGGCTCCTTGGTCGTCATTCTTGCTGTTGGTAGTGTTGCGTCTCACCGTTAAGAACGATAATTATAGCAACCAATGTTTCAGATGAGATTGTAATTTAGGTCAGTTTTACCGTGACCCACGATGAGCGCCAATTGTAGTTGTGGTAAATAAAATAGGGGTTACCTTCCTTGCGATGAGATGCACAAAAAAGGGCTTGATGAGTTTTTTATATGTTAAAAGTAAATGTTCTACCCAGTTGTCTGACTGGGATATTTATAGTTGCGGCTGTTTGATTCAAAAGTCACTATGAAGACTGGTTCACATGTTTGTTAATCCGGTAATGAGCCCCTGACTTTGACATAATAATGGGAATTAGAAGAGTGAGTTATCTCTCATAATATTTTAACCTGTGAAGGCTTGGGACGACTTCAGTTATTCTCCTAACACATGGATTGGCATGTTCTTCCATGAGTTATGACGGAGGATTTCTAAGCCGAATTGGGCCACATTCTCGACGCATGATCTCGCCCTTTTGCGCCTAATTATCTTTCGTGTTATTTGCAAATGAAAGAGTCAATAGATCTAATTCTTTGGAACTTAACTGGAGTTATTCCAATTTAGTAGTATAGAGATTTGAGAGAAAATATTTTTTAGAAAAGTATTATAAGATGTAATATGATGATGATGATATAATATTATGATGATGATATATGTTGGAAATTTCTTTACCCACCTCCCTACTTTCTTGGTCACCTCTGGTGAAAAACCCAAAATACCCCTAACTTCGGAAATGCATTTCCGAAATGCTTTTTTTTTTTTCAAAATTTGTCTTATTTCGGAAATGCACTTCCGAAAACACGAAAAAAAAGTGTGTTCGGAGATGCATTTCTGAAAACACCCATTTTTGGGAGAGGAGTGTCTTCGGAGATACATATCCGAAATATTCCAAGACCAAATTGGTCTTGGAATGTTTCGGATATACACTTCCGAAAAGAATTCAATAATTATAAAAAAATTAAAATCAAGGTGAATCAATACAATTAATAGGTATAAAATCAAGGTGAATCAATAAAATGAAGGTGAATCAATAAAATCAAGATGAATCAAAATTTCCTAAACAATTTTAAAGTTAAAAATTATTTTACTAACTTATATAAATCAAAAACATTTTAATTTCATAAGTAAATTTTGAATTATATATAATTAAATATAAAATTTATTCATTAAATAAAATTAAGACAAAATCTTTTTTTAATTTTTTTAAACTAAATAAAAAATTATAACTCATTTTTAATTATGAATAAGAATAGAAATATATAAATATATAATAATAATTATTAATTTTGTAAGTGAAATATATAAATATATAATAATTATTATAAATTAAAACACTCATTTTTTTAATTTTAATAATTATTATATAAATATATAAATATATTTATAATTAATATATAATAATTATTAATAAATATATAAATATATAATAATTTTTATAAATATATAATAATTATTATAATCATTATATAAATATATAAATTAAAACACTCATTTTTTTTAATTTTTTTTGTAAATATATAAATATATAATAATTATTATAAATATATAAATAAAAAATTATAACTCATTTTGTAGGTGAAATTATTTTAATTATTTTAATTAAAATTATTTAAAATTTTAAAATATGAAATAGAAATATATAATAATTATTATTCATAACTCATAAATTATATTAAAATATATAATTATTATTATTCATTACTTATAAATTATATCAAATTTATGATATGTGAATTAATTAATATCCTAAAATTTTTAATTTTTGGGATTTTTAAATTTTTTTTGTTTTTTCGGAGATGCATCTCCGAATTAATCAAAATCTCAATTTTTGAGATTTTTTCGGAAGTGCACTTCCGAAATCTGAAAAAATTTAGAAAAAAAAATATTTCGGAAATGCATTTCCGAAGCAGGGATAAAGTGGAGTTTTCGCTGGGGGTGACCCCATAGGGAGGTGGATAAAGAAAAAACCCATATGTTTTGATCCAAAATATTATTATTATTATTATTATTATTATTATTATTATTATTTAAAAATTTTATTGTAAAATTAAATGTCAAAATATTAAGGAAACCATTCAATAATTTGCAATAATACAATCAATTTTGGGACAAAAAACAACTTTATGAAAGAGAAAATAATAATGTTAATTTGACCTCATAAACAAACACACACGCAAAACCGAATATGTCATATCATGGAATTTTGGACCATATATGATTTGCAAGAAACAAAAAAATTAAAAGAAAAATCTTAATTAAAAAATAAGTCAACTTTCAACATGCTGAACTAGGCAATATAAGACGGCCAACTAACCTGATACATCATGAAACATGATGAGAGGAAGTTTCCAAACAAGCAACTACCAAAAATAACCCCAACAAAGAAAAGTAACCGATATAATCATAAGGGTATTTTGGTCTAGAAAGAAATATTAATAGACTCTAGTCGTTTTTTCAATATTAGAAAAAAAATTAAAAACTCCGCGTCCGCGTCAGGGTTTTAATTCTTCCAAAACTTATAAATAGAAAAATTCAACACAACACGTTTAATAATCAATTAAGTTAATCGCTTATATAATAACCCCCTCAACTTCTCCACTTTCCCTCGTTCCTCTTCACGCTCAAAAACACCAATCAAAGAATCAAGAAAAGCGATTATGGAAGAAGAAGGTTGCGAATGCAGACCCTTGGGTTTCTTGCTTGGATTACCCTTCGCTCTCTTGGCTTTGATTTTATCTCTAGTTGGAGCAGTTATCTGGACTTTAGGGTAAATAATTTCTTTCACTTTTCTGATAATTTTTTTTATCAAATCATATATAGTGTGACAGATCTAGATTAGTCCAATTAATCTCTTTTTTCTTCAATTTTTTGATGATTTTTTTGGTTAATTTTGTGCAGTTCTATATTGAGTTGTTTGTGTCCATGTTGCATTTGCTGTACTGGATTGGCGAATTTGGCTGTGAGTCTTGTGAAGCTTCCGATTAAGGTTCTAAGATGGTTTACTCATCAAATTCCTTGCTAGATGATGATTCGTAGGGTTACGATATTGACTCGTTTTTTCTTTGAATTTTTTTACTTGTGTATGATTAATTGGCTTAATTAATTATGATATTGACTCGTTTTAGTAATTTTTAGCATTAATTTTTATTTAATTTGTTTATTTGTGTATGATTAATTGGTTTAATTACGATATATTCAACGGTTTTTTTTATGTATTTGATTTGATTCTTTTTTTTTTTTTTGTGAGTATTTGATTTTTTTTTTCAAGGAAAGAAAAAAACTGAATACGCCATCTACATTACTATTACTATTCTAACTTTTCGCTACTGACTATAGATTATATACTGGCAGTTCATGACTCCATGTTTACATTTCAGTTTTTCTGCACACAAGATAATCCATAAATTTCTTTGAAATTTAAATGTAACACAATTATAAAATAAAACACAAACTCAGATAACTTATAACAATGCAAAGGTTGGGTTTGTTTGAAAAATTATTCTTTGAAATAATATTTTTAAGATTAGTATTTTTTGGAATAATGTTTCAACTTAGAGTTAAAAGGTAGTGCACTGACAGTGTAAAATAATTTTACACAGTCATCCAATAGAAAGCTATCAATTAGTCATGTCATTAAATTATTTTTTAAATTAAAGAGTGATTTAATTGGATACATGGTGGTAATTGGTTGACGGTGTAAAAATATTTTACACTGTCAGTGCATCACCCCTTTTCTCTTCAACTTATGTGTTTGGTAAGAATTTAGTTTCCTAGGAATAATGATAAAATTTGTTTAATTTAAAATATGAAAAAATAATAATAAATTAAATGTGAGTGATAATGAAAAGTTAGAGTTGGTTGAACGTATTCTCACCCTTTAAATCTTGGAATAAGAATAGAAAAATCATGTATAAATAAAAATACTGGGAATAAAAAATATCTTAGAATAATTTTTTAAAACTTGAATTAAGCATGAGAATCTTGAATTTCCATAACCATATTCCTATAAGATATAGTTATACTCTCCATCCAAAATGACATGGTTTCAATGAGTTAAAAAAATAAACAGAATCATAAAAAGATAAAAAAATAAATTCATCTATTTGTTGTTTTGTCCGATGAACCGACTAGGTTATATCAATTTTTACTGAGCCAATTGTAACTACGTTTCCATAATCTTATCAGACTGTCTTATTCTCTGTTCTCAATCTAATTGATCTCAGATGCCAGTCGGGATCAAATTTTAACTAACGTCAACTAATTTTAAATTAAAGTTATTACAATTTCAAATTAAAATATATAATATTATTAGAAAATAAATTAAATTAGGAAATTTCTTTATCAACCTCTCCATCTTCTTGGCCACCTCCAGCGAAAATCCCAAAATGTCCCTATATTTCGGAAATGCATTTCCGAAACCACTTTTTTTTTAAAAAAGATTGATTTCGGAAGTGCACTTCTGAAAACACTTTATTTTTATGAAAAAAAGTGTTTTCGGAGATGTATTTCCGAAAACACCATTTTTTTTTCTAATAAAAAGGTGAATTCGGAGATGCACTTCCGAATTCACCTCCCCTGGAATATTTCGGAAGTACACTTCCGAAATATTGTCTGAAAACAAAAATCAAGGTGAATCAATTGTATTAATTAAAATAATATAATTACCAAGATTAGATTAAAATTAATTGATTATATAATTGCCTAATAAAATTAATTGATTAATTTCCAATATTAGATTAAGTGTTCTTTAAAAAAATAAAAAATTGTATTTAATTATATTTATGTTTGCGAATTACTAATTCTTTTAATTTTGGTACTTTAATTCTATACATAAAACTTTAAATTAGTAAAAATAATTATTCAATCTTTTCTTTTTAAATATTAATTCTTTTCATTTTGATAAAACTTTAAAATATTATTATTTTCTTAATTTAATTGTTTATTTTTTAATCTTCATTTATTTTTTTAATATATATTTTATCAATGATATGTCATTAAATAATCATTAGAACATATAAATTAATCAAAAAATTTATATATATTTTAATATACTGAATATACAAGTACCGTGAGTATTTTATATACCATTGATAAAACTTTAAAATATTATTATTTTACTAATTTAATTATTTATAACTTTAATCTTTATTAATTTATTTTTTAACTATTATCAACTATTTAAAAAGTAAATAGTTGAATTATTAAATAAATTATTTATAAAATTGTAACTATTTAACTAAACTATTGAGATTATCTAAAAATTATTACGTTAATTATAAAATAGCTAAATTATAAATATAAATAGTTTAATAGTTAATTACAAAATATAATTTTAACTTTAACTAAAATTTATTACGGTAATTCTAAAATATCTAAAACTAATAAAATTTATTAAAAAATTCAATTAAAATTTTAATTTTAACAATTAAAACTTAACTCAAATTTATAAATAAATTAATAAAATTTAAAATTTAAATAGGAAAAATTATTAAACTAATAATAATTTAAATTTGTATTGATGAAATGTCATAAAAAATCATTTGAAATACACAAGTGCACTACGTGAAACTTTGCAAAAAAAATTAAAATTAAAATAGTAGCAAATAATTTAGAGGAATCAAAATTTATAATTTTTTTAATATACTAAAAATAATAGTTGATAGATTCAAAAGAATAAAGAAACAAAGCATCAAAATGAAAAAAAATTATTAATTGATAGAAATAAAATGAACTGAATATGACAGTTTTTGGGTCATTCTAATATAATAAATTCATTCTAATTTTGTGTATCATTATTAATTCAATATAACACATTTCCAAAATTATTAAAATATCTTTTTTTATTCTAAAATATTTCATTTATAAGATGTTTTATTTGATCGGTCCAAAATTTAAAATAGTTGTTCCCTATAATTAAAATCGATATATTTGTCATAAGAAACATTATTGTCAATTTATTAACTAATAAATATTATAAATCTTTGAAGATCTTAATTTTAAACCACCATTTCAAAATAATTCTATACTTCAAAACTTCAGAAGTGTACTTCCGAAGTCCCAAAAAAATGAGATTTCGGAAATGCATTTCCTAATTCTTGAGAAAATTTGGAAAAAAAGTTATTTCGGAAATGTATTTCCGAAGTAGGAGTATTTAGGGATTTTCGCTGGAGGTTAGCCCATAGGGAGGTGAAGAAAGAAATTCTGTTAAATTAACTCTTTTCTTTGTGCTCTTAGTAAGTCCTCATCAATTTCATGTTATAAGTTGTAGGTATCAGTTCTTAAGCATTTCGTCGTCATATGATTTGTGTTTGATGGACTCAGGGTCGTCCAACTTGACATACTCACCAAAGTTATCAAATTATGTTTGAATATTTTACAGCAAAAGAAATTGAACACAATACAATGAAATGGAATGGAACTCAATATAACACATAATTTCATTATATTATTTGGATATTTTATAATGAAACTTTAAAAAAAATCATTCATGTTTGAAAAGTTACGTTGTATGATACAAAATGTTGGATTATAAAGAATCATCACAGAAATAAACTAAGTATTGATAGTGTTAGTAAGATTACATTAGATTAAAAATTACAATATTAGAGTTATGATTGAGGCACTACTTTTATTAGAAAAAATGATAAAAACTAAACATAAATAATTTTAACTTTTCGATATAGCATCTGTTTGGTAAGACATGTTTTCGAACTTATAGCTTGCCTCTTATGTCTTATAAGCTCATGTGATAATTTAGACCCGTTTAGTAATGGTCTTTTCATCACGAGCTTATAGCTTATTTTACTAGCTTATAACTTATTTTTCAGACGCTATTTCAAATAGCGTTTTAGCTTATGTCTTATAGCTTATTATTTTTTCTACTTTTTTATCCTTATTATTTTAATTAAAATCTATTTTTAACCCTTATAATTTATTTTAATTTAAAATAAAATAATTATATATTAAATATATTTTATGTCAATTTATATTTATAAGTTAATTGAACCGGTAATTTTACCAAACACTTCAGTTTGCTTATAAGCTATCAGTCTCAACCACCCGCTATAAACTATAAGCCATCAGTCATAAGTCATAAGCTATAAGCTATCAGCTAACTTATCAGTCAACTACTATTTTTACCAACGGGATCCATAGAGTTGTGGATTATGATAGTAAAACCAGTCCATAAGATAGAAAATACTCAAACCACAAAAGATAGAGAAAGACTATAAGAAAAACATAATTTTTGATAAGAATAATTTAATCAATGTAACACCCCCACCCACGACACTCACAATATTTTTTTCTACTTTTTCGTTGTTGAGTTTTTCGTTTAGTGATTGTGGAATTTTTTTCATCCTTTTTATGATACACATTCAACTTGATTAAAAAAAATTTAGTAAAACTTTTTAATAATTTAATTTAAACCCACCATATGAACATGGATAATACAACCATAAAAATAGAAAATATCGTGAAGAATAAGAGATGAAGAAACATTTTAAGTGATATAAAATAAAAATAATTGTGAACAAATATTGTGTTATCAAAATGTTTATACTTGTTAAAAAAGTACAGTGAGAGACAACACTTGGTTGTGTAAGGCGGTCTGAGGGTTTAGGATATTTGAGTGCGTCTAGGGATAGCTCACGTAGGGTTGTAAGAAGTTTTGTATATGATTTTCTCGAGAGAGATTGGAGACCCCTTCCATTCGGAGGATGAGGTATATATATATATATATATATATATATATATATATATATATATATATATATATATATATATATATATATATATATATGAAACTTCATTAGACCTGGATCATAGGCTAAGATGAGTGATTTCCTTCTATTTCAGATGAAGGTATGGGAGTGGGAAGATGAGCATCTTCCTGTAATCGTGGAAAGGGACATTATCCTTTAACTGATTCTATGCACCATAAACCTCATTAGTGGAGTTGATAGAAGACTTGGTTAAGATGGGGCAGCCAGGCCCAAGCCCAACACGACGAGGAGTTTAGTCGTCCCAGGTGCCCTCACTTCTTTGAACTATTTCTCATAGAGCCCAACAAGATTATCCCAGTCCACAATCCTTCAAGCACGG
Source organism: Vicia villosa (assembly GCF_029867415.1). NCBI lineage: Eukaryota > Viridiplantae > Streptophyta > Magnoliopsida > Fabales > Fabaceae > Vicia > Vicia villosa. Next base: position 624,089 of record NW_026705081.1, read on the forward strand.
AGTCACAAAAAGTGTTGAGTGATTAATAAATATGATATGACTTTAGCCTCTATCAAAAGGGAACTTGGACAATTCACCCCAAACAAGATGGTGGCGAGTTCCTCAAGAAAAGCTTTGAGGCAAGTCCCTCAAGTTGATCTTGGGAAGAGTCCTTCAAGAGGGGGTTGGGGCAAGCCCTTCAAGCGGGACTTAGGGCGAGTCCTCACGCGGAGCTTGGGCGAGTCCTTTGAACGTCACTGTTAGTGGCACCTACAACATTAAATACCTTTAATGATGCATTTTTCTCGAGAAGATAAAATGAATAAGGACCCCGCATGCGCCAGTGACATGGAGAGAAAAAATTGGCATGACTAGAGAGGTCATCATTACTTATTCTTTATAGCATGTGATTCTATAAAAGGGGCAGCTTATCCCATTTTCAAGCATGATACCATATTTTCATTTCTCATAAAAAGTTGGCTGTCTTCTCGAGGTCTTCTTTCTACTAGAGAGGTTATCATTACTTAAGAGTAATGTTTATTACTAAGGAAACAATATAAAACCATAAATTAAATTAAAAAATCACATAACTAATTAAACATAAATAATAAATATATACCAAAAATATTTAAAATAAAATATTAAAGTTTTTATTATATATATATATATATATATATATATATATATAGGAGAGAGAGAGAGAGAGAGAGAGAGAGAGAGAGAGAGAGAGAGAGAGAGAGAGAGAGAGAGAGAGAGAGAGAGAGAGAGAGAGAGAGAGAGAGAGAGAGAGAGAGAGAGAGAGAAATGAGATAAGATAGACTGTCTCACATTCACGTAAGGCCTAACTTATTTTATATTTATTTAAATAATATTTTCAATATTTTTTTATTACAATGAAGACATACTTAAATATACATGAATTATATTTATTAATAATATAATTCAAGTTTTTATTCTATTAAAATATTAATATAATAAATATAAAATAAGTTAGGTCTTACGTGAATATAGTGAGTCAGTCAATCTTATCTCATTTGTGTGTGTTTGTTTAAATATATAAAATATATATAAACACACACATACAAATGATCAGATAAGATAGACTGACTCGCCTAACTTATTTTACATTTATTTAATTAATATTTTTAATATTTTTTTATTACAACGAAGACATACTTAAATATACATGAATTTTTATTTATTAATAATATAATTTTATTTGGCTTATATCAAATTATACTTTTTAAATACTTTAATAATCTAAACTTACTCTTTATATTATTCTTTTGCCTTTTTAAATATATTATAATAAATAAATAAAAGAATTTTGATATAAACTAGTAACATAGTATATTAAAATAAGTTTATGATATACTATAGGCCAAGTTCATGAATTTAGCATAGGGTTAATAGTCATTTGCCCCCCTGCAATAGTAGCGATATTCGGTTTACCCCCCTTTTAAAAAAAAAATTTGTTTTACCCCCTTGTAATATTTGGGTACCCCCCTAAACGTGTAAAAACCAGGGAGTAAAATCAAAAATATATATTTTACAGGGGGGTAATTTTTCCTCTTAGGGGGCAAAAGACTTACAATTTTAATATTATAGGGGGGTAAAACAAATTTTTTTTTTAAAAGGGGGGTAAACCGAATATCGCTACTATTGCAGGGGGCAAATGACTATTAACCCTTTAGCATATTTACTATTAGTATACGCAATAGTGGTCAGATACAACAAAATCCAAAACCCACCCAACCTTATAAATTTATGGAACTTTTCATTTTTTTCTCAAGCCATCAAAACATTTTGGCTTAATTGCAATTTTAGTCCCTCTATTTGTTATTTTTTTCGGTTTTGATCCCTCCATTTTAAAATTCACGATTTTGGTCCCTTTTTAATGTTTTATGTTGAATTTTAGTCCCCTCTTTAATTTGAGACTTATTTTTAATGATGTGGCATTCAGTTTGATGATGTGTCAATGCCAAGTCATTTTAAAATTAATTCAATTCTTTTTCTGAATTTCATATATATATATATAAATGTTTTTTTATAAATTTTCAAAAATGTTAATCTAATATCATTAAATCAATTTTGAAATTATTTTATTTTTTAATAGATACATTATCTTAATTATTATGTGTAAATGTTGTATTGAAATTAATGAATTATTATTTGCAAACAAGTAGCATTACCAGACTTATTTGCAACCTTTATGCAAATAAAAATGCTTACTTAGTAGCATTACCATGGTGAAATAATGTTGGAAAAATGGTTTAAGAAAGATGATTTTTGGAAAGAAAATGAAGTTGAAGAACTGAAAGAAGTTTTCTCAGCAAAAGCAGTGTCATCTCGTGTTCTACAGATACAAAATTCATCTAACATAAGCAAAAGAAGAGATCAGGAAAAGAAAAGGAATTTTTTAATCTATGAATCCAACCAGATACAGTTCTTGATCCACATCCAAAAACCCAACCATGAAAGGACATCCAAAAACCCAACCATGAAAGGAAATAGAAATACAGTTCTTCACCCACACAACCCAACCATGAAAGAAAATAGCAATCAACTACATCTGAACTATTATGGAACATGACTAAATCCACATATTTGGTTCTTCATCCACTTACACTTACACTTTCACGTATCCCCTTATAGTTTCACATTTTACGGACTAAACCCATATATCCTAAATCCAACTTTCCTTTTCCTTTCATTTTTTATTAGATCTACAAGACTACAACATATATCTCACAAACCCATAACAAAAACAAATATTTAAAGCTCGTTGTATCACAAATTCAGTATAGAAGAACAAATCTAAAGCTCCTTGTATTACAAATCTATAATAGAAATTGATTGAAGTGAAACACATATCAAGATAAAGATGAAATTGATTCATGATGAAGATGAAATTGATGGAAGGATGAGTTGAAAATGATTGAAGACGAAAATGAATGTTGATGGAGAACGAAAGGTGAAATCTTAATCGAAGAAAATGAAAACTATTAAAAACTGAAGCGGTCAAAACTATTGAAAACAAAAGCCATTCTATTGTTAGGGTTTGTAGAACACGTTTTGGGGGAGAACTAAGAACACGTTTGTGAAGATTGTGTAGTTTATATTTTTTTAAATAATTTTACATTAATTTGATTAATTATTTAAATGACTATTTATACTATTACTACTAATGAAATATTATAAATTAAAAAACGAGCTAAAATAAATTAATAGTGATTTGGCGTTGACACGTCAACAAACTGAATGCCAAAATTCAACATAAAACATAAAATAGGGATAAAAATCGTGGATTTTAAAATAGAGGGATCAAAACAAAAAAATATGATAAATAGGGGGGGGACTAAAGTTGCAATTAAGCCAAACATTTTTTAACGCCATCAAAAATCGAAAACAATCTTCAACAACTACAAAACAGTGAACCACAAAGTGTAAAGCAGACGAAGAGAAAGCGAGAAGAAGCGCAACAACTTGTCATGAGTGTTGTCTATTATAAGCTTCTTCAAGTTGATAGGAACGCTAAAGACGATGAATTGAATAAAGCTTACAGAAAACTCACTATAAAATGACATCCTGACAAAAATCCAAGCTTTTATTGATCATATTGGTTCAATTGAACTTGCTGGATATGCATGTGTCATTACTGTTTTGTTTAGATTTATAACTGGAATATTGGTAACTCTTTTTTCTCATACTTTTAGTGGTATATATTGTAGTTTATTGGTTTCATTTTTTTGGATTAATTATGTTTAGTCTTTATGGAATTAGTCTGTGTATCGATGTTTTAAAAATTGAGTTTGAGATCAAAGTGTTGAGATATTCAAATTTCAATTGATTGAATTACGATTGAACAGAGTGATTTATAAATAAATAAATAAATGAATACAATATAAGAATTGCAAAAGATAAATATTTTTTACTGAAAAAAACAAAGACGAAAATAATTGAATCAAATAGAGTTTTACTTGATTCAATCTAGTTAGAGTGTCTCAACTAGATCGAATCAAGTTAAACTCTAGTAGATTCAATTATTTCCGTATTTTTTCCCATAAAAATAATTACCTTTTTTCAATTCTCATATTATATTTATTTATTTATTTATAAATCACCCCCACTCAATCGTACTTCAATCAATTGATCTGAATATCTCACCTTTTCAATCTCCAACTCAATTTTTAACACATCGATACATAAACTAATTCCATAAAGAATAAACATATTTAATCCAAAAATATTAAATCAGTAAACTATAGTCTATACCACTATAGTCTATTTTAGTTATAAATCTAAATAGAGCAGTGATGACAAGTGCATATCCAGCAAGTTCAGTTGAACCAATATGGTCAACAAGCTTAAGTTGAAATAGTTTTGGAGTTCTTTTCATTATCTTCATGCTTCTCTAATCTCACAAGTTCTATATCATGTTCTTGTAAATTTCCGACCAATGTTGCAGAAAATATTTTAGATATACTTTTCTTTTCTGATATTATTGTCACCTTCGGTTCCTATGCCTTTGTTAATGATCTAAGGACATTGAGATTCAATTCATTATTTGTAAAACAACACTTTCTTCTTGACTTCTTCATTCCAAAAGCCTTTTACTTTTTCTTGTTAACATTATTAATGACCATCTTAGTTATGTGTGGACCATTTTCAACAACAACTCATATTTCTTCTCATTGTGCTTCTATACATGCCTGCATGCGAATTTTCTAAAATTCATAATATTCATCGACAGAACATGAAGGTTTGTTCTTACTGCCATCATCTTCAAAAATAGGATTAGCAGAAGGCATAGTTTTTGGATTGAGGAGCAAACTACCTTAACATGCTTTGATGCCAAATCTAAACATGGGAGTTCAATCTAAGAGAGGGGTGGTGAATTAGTTTTTAAGACTTTTTTGGTTATTTTAGAGATGTTATGGATCTTTTTATTTTTTCAGAAAATATATGATAATCAGATGAATGATAAAGTAGAAAAATAAAATGTAGTAAGTAAATTGACACAAGGATATATCATGGTTCTCATTTTCAAACAAGAGTAGTCCAATCCCCTCACATCTTATGAGAGATTTCACTATGTTAGATATTTATACAAGTCTTACACCAAGACCTGTCTTACAATCTTTTAGCATAAACACCAAACTTATGGTGAAATTTGAATCAAACAAATTCAAAGAGTCTTTTTCCAATAATCACTAACATTACGATAATTATCGCATAAATAAGAAATCACACCACTTTTTATTTACAATAGTTAGAAAGCACATTACTTTCTATTAATCCAAATGTCACCACACACTTGGTGATAAATATAAATTATGAATACAACTTAGAATAATATTTTCAACTTGGATTGAGTTCCAAGATATAAAAATTTTGATTTTCTTTTCCACTTGAATACAATTCAAGAATATGTATATATATATATATATATATATATATATATATATATATATATATATATATATATATATATATATATATATATATATATATATATATATATATATATATATATATATATATATATATATATATATATATATATATATATATATATATATATATATGAATGAGTAAGTTATATGAGAATGTGAGAATTTAATAACAACCATTGAATTAATATTTAATGGTTGAGATTAAAAGATATTTTTAAAATTTGATTAATGATTTCCATGTTCTCTTAATGACACATGATTTGGTGAAGACAACAGTTTAATCTCAATCTTTCCTTTTTAAATCTGATGGTGCTAATTCATTCTCACATTCTCATATAACTTACTCATTCTCACTAGATATTGTCACACACACACACACATATGTGTGTGTGTGTGTGTGTTAAGTGCTCAATATGTTTAAGAAACTTTTATAAAAAGATGGGAAGAGGTGATTTGATTCATGAAAAATTATGATATTTATAGTTATATGATACCTCTAGAAACAATGACAATGTTTAAAGAAATTTTCATGATCAATTTGCAATTATTTGGAAAAGTTTTGATGAACTAGTGCAATGAAGAGGTAAGACAATGATTCAAAAATTTTAAAAAATTGCAGAGGTAAATCAATTTACCTATGGTGTCAATCGATTTACCCGTCGTCAGCGTTCAAAAAATTGGAGAAAATACACTAGGTTAATCGATTTACCATTGTCCATTTTCAAAATTTCACTTGGCAAAGATTATGTCAATAAATTTACATAGGGAGGTAACCCGTTTACCTTTCAAAAAACTTGAAAATTCTCTAAGTTAAAGATGCAATTTTTAAACAATGCATGCAAAAATGTTAGGAATGATTTAGATGAAAATGTTCGGGCACCTAGCATATATACCTAAATGAAATATCATTGATACCTCAATCTTCATGATCCAATCCTTTGATTTTCAAAGCTTATGCAATTTTGATACTTGATTTCAATCTTTTTCTTCTTTGATATTTCTTCATCGATGAATTTTTGTCTTCATCAAAACTAAGTTAAGATAAATGAAGAACATCTTCTTCACAATCTCTCCCTTTTTTATGATGACAAAATAGATTGATGGAAAGTTTTTGTTTGATACTTAATTGCTCTCCTATATTGTATATCTCTCCTATATGACAACTCTTCATCCCACGTCCGTATAATAAAATCCACCATTGAATCGAAAGCTAATATTATATAGATAATGTCTATTAAATTTCACAACAATCAAAAATAATTTGATATGTTAAAGAGAGTGATAAAAATTAACGGTTTTCATAAAAGTTTGGTAATACGTTAGTTTTTATGCATCTCGTTGACACGTCAAATGATTTTCAATTGATGTAAAATTTTACATACATGATTTATATTATAATAGCTTTCAATCCAACGGTGAATTTTATTATAAGAATTTGCGGTAAAGAGTTATCAGAAGTGTCATGTTACTAAGTCTGACATATATACATTGATGTAAGACCTAATTTATTTTATGTTTAGTCATATAACTTTTTCAATATTTTTTTATATTACAATGACGACACGCTTGGATATATATGATTTTTTATTAATATTATTATTTTACTTGACTTTATTTTAAATCACATCTTTTAAATATTTTTATAAGTTAAACTTATTATTCTACATTATTCCGCTGCTAATTTTTTTTATAAATAACTTTAAACTCTTATTTTTTAAAAATTTTCTGTTCTATCAAAAGTTTTCTAATGTTTACAATTCATTTTTCTTGTGTTTGGAGTCGCTTCTCCAACATTTTTGATAAAATTAACTATAAATGACCTAATTAACTAACAAAGGTGTTTTAAAGAGTCTTAAAAATAATGTTTATTAACTAAAGGAACAACATAAAATCATAAATTAAATTAAGAAACCACATGAAAAATTAAACCTAAATAATAAATATATACCATCTCTTTCGACCTCGGGGTCGGAACCAGAAAGGGGCCACAAACGTCTTGCATGGTGTCGAGGAAGAGGAGAGGAGGTGTACCTGTAAGGTACTCCGGCGATCAAGTCAGTACGGTCACATATATGAGTAAGTGTTTAGGGTTATGAAAAATGTGTTACTTGACCCTCTCAACGGAGAGAGTTTATATAATGCCCCAGCGTGTGGCCAACGGTCTGAGTTTTTGGGCTAAGCCGAGGGTTTAGGTCCAAAATCCGTAACTGTCAGAATTATAGGAGTAGACCTAAGGATTCTGGGGGACTGCTTGACACTAGCCATTATGCGAGCAAAAGGGCGATTCTGGTCGACACGAGATGATATCTAGGAAGCCAAATGAACGCCTAGGGACGTGGGAGCCGACCTGCTTGACTGGGTTGCATAGTGTTCGGTGTCGGGCGCAGGAAGAATGCCTTCTCCCCCCGTGAGTGATTGGGTCTAGGTCATTGGGCCTTCTCAAAGGTGGACGTGAATTGGGTCGTTTCTTAGTGTCGGGTAAGTCCAAAACACCATTAAAGTTTAAAATAAATACGTAAATAATCTTCTGGTCCCTATAAATTAGCGTGTTTTTTGTCTGTTTTTTAAAATAAATTCTTAGATGTGTCAAATTTATTTGATTTCCGTCTTTGTAAGTTAGAAAGTTTTTTGGTTTTTGTCCTTGTAAAATTCAAAATTTTGCTAAGTTATTGGGTCGAAAACCAAAACACTTTCAAAATTATAAGGATAGAACAAAAAAAAGACACATTTAAGGATTTGTTAAAACAAAAATAGAGACGTAAATAAAATAGTTTATATGAAAAAAAAACTATTTAAACATAAAATAAAATATTAAATTTTTTATTAAAAAAATAAAAAAAATTATAAATATACAAATGTGATAAGGTAAATCAACTCACATTGAGATAAGATCTAACTTAATTTAAGTTTAGTCAAATAACTTTTTCAATATTATTAGACATTCTTAAATATATAAAATTTTTTTTATTAATAATATTATTTTATTTGACTTTTTTAAATCAAATTATATATATTAAATATTTTAATAATTTAAATTTATTATTCTACACTACTTTTTTGCATTTTTAAATATATTATAATAAACTAAAAAAAAAAATCAAATTTCATTTAAACTATAGTAATATAGTGAATTAAAATAAAGTTTATGATAAGCATCTATGCCAAGTTCATGAATTTGTTAACCCCTCTAGCTATGTATACGCAATAGTGGCGAGATACAACACAATCGTGCGAAGCTCAAAATCAAAACCCACCCAACCTTATAAATTTCTGGAACTTTCCGTTCCTTTCTCAACCCATCATCAAGACAATTTCCAACGCCGCAGAAAATCTTCTTCAAGGTGAACCACAAATTGCAAAGCTGACGAAGAGAAAGCGAGAACAACGACAAGAAGAAGCGCAACAACCTGCCATGGGTGTTGACTATTACAAGCTTCTTCAGGTTGATAGGAACGCTAAGGATGATGACTTGAAGAAAGCTTACAGGAAACTCGCTATGAAGTGGCATCCTGATAAGAACCCTAACAATAAGAAAGAAGCTGAGGCGAAATTTAAGCAAATCTCTGAAGCTTATGATGTAAGTTTGAGACAGTTTTTACTGGATCTCGGTTAAAGTTTTGATTTTTATTGTTTTTAGATGATGGGTTGTGCTGAATTTGTGTTGGGGTTAATTTTTTTTATTGTTTTTATTGTTTGTGTTAGGTTTTGAGTGATTCTCAGAAGAGGGCTGTGTATGATCAATATGGGGAAGATGGGTTGAAGGGGCAAATGCCACCAACACCTGATGCTTTTAGTGGTGGTGGTGGTGGAGCCAGTTATTATTCTCCGGCAGACATACCGCCTTCGTTTCGGTTCAATCAGCGGAATGCTGATGATATTTTTGCTGAGTTTTTTGGGGTTTCGAGTCCCTTTGGTGGGATGGGAGGATTTGGAAGAGGGGCTGGTGGTTCTGGTGGGATGGGAGTGAGGCTTCCGAATGGCGTGTTTGTTGATAATGTGTTTGGATCGTTTGGGGATGGAGGAGGAAGTGGAGGTCATGTGCATCAGAGTGCTCCTCGGAAGGCGCCGCCTATTGAGAACAAATTGCCGTGTGCTCTTGAGGATATATATAAAGGGGCTACAAGGAAGATGAAGATCACCAGAGAAGTTATTGATGTTCATGGGTGAGTTGTTTTTTTTAGGTTCATTTTGCAATGATGTGTTTACTGTTGTCGATTATTAGATATTTAAATGAGTTCAATTTCAGTTTGGTACATTGTAGTGTAGCTGAGATTCACATGTCTGGCCTTGTAGATTGGTTGATTAGCAATTTTGATTTGATTCATCATAACTGATTCTTTTGTGTTTCATTTTGAAGCAAGTGTTTTGCCAATTGTATTGTTCATTTCTCTATGTTTTTGTTAATCCATCTATCTAGCTCAGAATATGCTGGTTGAATTTGTAGTTTGTAATTCTGGTTGATGCAATGTTTGTGGCATTTGCTTCTTTGTTGAAAGATGAAAACTACTTGGGAGTTATAGTAATTGTTTAACTGATTACAATATGCTTTGATTCATACCGCGGTTGAATTTTCCTTTTCTCCCAATGTGAAATACTGATGCTTCATAACTAAATTGAATCAACTTTTCAATCACCCAAGTTAGGGTTGCCTTGAGTTTTTCCATATAGAACAATTTCTTGGTAGGTTTTGCACTCGTAGAAGAATTATTGTTCAGTTGTAGTTGACATCAAATAAAATGTATATGCCCGATATAAAGCTAGAGTTCTACTGTTATAGATTTGTTACTGTTTTTATTCTAAGTTATGAGTTAATGAAAGTATGAAACTTTAAATTTTAATCATGAAGTACTGTTTATAGCTAGTAAGTAGCTCTGCTTGGCAAATTGCTCTTTTAAGAACTTTTGATTTACTAACCATGTCGTAATTCGTAAAGTTACACTCAAAATATGATTTGAAGTTTGTGTGGATAGCATCATGTATAGAAATGGTGGATCCCATTGTGCGATTGTTATGAAGTTTGTGTAACTGATTTTTGAGATTATATTATTATTAGTCCTATTTCATTCTAGTCTAAGAGTAGAGAAGTCTTCTGCAAAATCTCGATAACGTCTGGTACTATGATGTTTTATCCTTCTCTTAATTAATGTTGCAATGGCTTGGTGTTTGTTAAACGGAATCAATAATCGGTATGCCCTAGTCTAATGTAATAATGGGTTCGGGGCTGGCATTTTCATTGTTTTGGCTAGGAACATGGATTGTTTTTCGAGCATAATAGATTTTCTATCTTAGTTTGCATTTATATCCTCTAACTAAATCATCTAGTATTCCAGATAAGGTGTAAATATCTGAAATTTATGTATGATATTAGATATTGATATCTCTCATTACGGAATTATTAGTGTTGTAGAATGCCCTATTGATGACTTTTCTTTCATTTCCTTCTCGGTGCAGCAAAGTCATTCAGGTGGACGAGATCTTGACGATTAACATCAAACCTGGTTGGAAGAAGGGCACAAAGATCACCTTCCCAGAGAAGGGAAACGAGCATCCAAATTCGATACCTGCTGATATCGTTTTCGTCATTGATGAAAAACCACACAGCGTGTTCACTCGCGAAGGAAATGATCTGGTTGCAACACAGAAGATCTCTCTTGCAGAAGCATTATCTGGCTGCACAGTGAATCTCACCACACTCGATGGTAGAAACTTGACTATAGTGGTCAACAATGTCGTTCATCCGGAGTACGAGGAAGTTGTTCCAAGAGAAGGAATGCCGCTGCCAAAGGATCCAACAAAGAAGGGAAACTTGAGGATAAAGTTCAACATCAAATTCCCATCTCGGCTCTCTGTTGATCAGAAAACGGGATTGAAGAAAGTCTTAGCTGCATAAAGTAAGAAATTTATTGGCACATCTTGGCTTCTTTGCATGAACAAATTGTAAATTAGATTTACCATAATCTTGACAGAAGGCTATTGGGAAATTTGGTTGTTTTTTTTATATAGATTATTATTACTTAGTATAGTGATTCAAATTTTTGGATTGATATTTGGTCTATTTTATGGTTGGTTATACAATGAGCTAAAATTTAGTTATATTTATAGCAGTGGTTAATGTTCATTAAGATTTTGGTACATGCTGCACACATAGTCTTGTAGATAGGAATAATGATTTTTCCCTCTTGAATGAATTATGGAAGAACTGTCATGATTGCCAATGTTTTTATAAGTATATGAAGGAATTGTCTGAGCTGAGATGATTGAATCAGGATTTGTGGTAAGATTGTCTGTGCTGAAATTTTTAAATACAAATGGTAAGTTGTTTGATAAGCAAGTATATGTTCATGGAAGAAAACATGTCTTGATACAATTTTTTTTTTAGGCCATGTCAAGAAGGACATTGCATTTCTTTCCAGATGTATATCCTAAGAAAAATACTTTTTATTATTTATTTATTTATTTTACTTTTGGATCAAGTTTGGTTGTGTGCACATGAAGGGTAGAAACATAACATGTGTGCCAAATGTTTTTAATGAGTTTATGTCTGGAATTTTGTCAACATTGAGTATGTGCTGATGCTTTATTTCAATTCTACCATTTTGTTGAGCAACACCTTTGAATGTATAAAATTGGTTTAGCACGAGCTCGGACTCATTATCTGTTCTAATATGTTGAATTGGATGACAAATGACAATCATGATAATGAAATTTTGGACCAGTAGATATACTTATGTTTTGGTTTTAAGTAATGTGATCCAAACCAATCTGGTGATAGAGGCAATAGACTGACTTGAATTAAATGATAATTTTCTTTATCTAGCTAAATGGCATGTTATAAGTGGCTTTAATATATCAAATGAAGATGATGAATACAAATGAGACATTTGTGTAAGTCTCTTAGAGATACATGACGAAGTCTAAAATGGCACATAGGTGACATGAGAATTACAAAGTTATTGTACTAAAAGTATTGATTGAGTTGGTCAGGTTGTGTTTATTGGCTTGAACTTCAAGGTTATCTGCAGTCTATATTAGCCTTCCGTTTGATTACCAAAATCAACCATATTGATATTCATGTCTTGCAAAACACAAGTTTGACATAAAATAGGACATAACAGTTCAATGTTTGGCATAGCCTTGAAACTGAAATTAAATTCAAGTGGATTTCAGGTTAAAACAGGACATGAGTAAGGTATATATTATGTGAGGAAGTGATGTTACCAACATACTTGATAAATATAAAGCTACCATTAGAAAGAATAATTTTTACAAGCTTAATTTTGTAACAAGTGTTAAACAAATGTAAAGAATAACACACATGATCGTTGGCACCATAGTCCAACACGATCTAAGAATTAAATTTTCTAACCGATTTAATAAAAATATTGCAAATGATACCTGAGGTGGACTCAATAAGTAGATGATTGTGAGCTATGAATGAAGTTGAAACTTGGTTGGTGGTTGAAGCCTGATATGGGTTTTTTAAGTTTGCTTGTTGGTCTAAGTTGACAAGTTAATCATACTGAGTTTGAGAAATAGTAACATTGTTGTTTGTAGATGAAGCACCTAAGCCAAAAATGTGGAGGGAGGGTTTTTACTAGAAGACGGGGCAAAGGAATACAGGAATATAGGGAATAACTATAGGAGCAAAGAGCATTAAATTGGGAGATGGAAATAAGGTATTTTCTCAAGGGGTGTATGAAGGAGTTAGTATAAATTTGGGTCCAATGGTGATAGTGGTGGATGCATTGGTTTTGGATTTAGGTGAGTTGGATATAGTGTTGGGAGTTTCATGACTGAGTACTTTAGGGAAGATGGTGATGGATTGGAAGGCTCTGTCTATGCAATTTTGGCATTAAGATGAGCTAGTAATGTTATAAGGGTAGGGAGGGAAACCAGAACAACAAGGTTTCCTCAACAACTTCTTGGAAGATAGACATGAGAGAAGGGATGAAGTGTGGAGTTGGTCAAAAGGTGAAAAGAAGTTAGATGGTGTAGAAAAAAAAATCAAAAAGAGCTTAAAATTATGTTGAGTCAATTTCAGAGCATATTCCAAGAATACATAAGGCTTCCTCCCAAGAGGTCTCAAGTGAATCAAATCAAGATGTTCTCATATCATAACCCTGCTAATGTGAGGCCATATAGGTATCCACATCATCAAAAAGAAGATATTGAAAGGCAAGTGTCAGAATTACTCGAAGCAAGTGTGATTCGTCCTAGTATGAGCGTATTTTCAAGCCATGTTATCTCAGTTAAGAAGAGATATGGTAGTTGGAGAATGTGTGTGGACTATAGAGCTCTCAACAAGGCTACAATACCAAATAAGTATCCTATAGAACTAATTGATGAGTTATTCGGAGCAACAATTTTTCTAAAATTGATTTAAAATCTAGTTATCATCAAATTAGAGTAGCATACAAGGACATCCATAAACTGGATTTTAGAAATCATAATGGACATTATGAATACTTAGTAATGCCATTTGGGTTGATGAATGCCCCAGCCACATTTCAGGCCACTATGAATGACATTTTCGGACCATTTTTGAGGAAATTCATATTAGTTTTTTTGATGATATCCTAGTCTATAGTAAGAATATGTCTGATCATGAGAACCATCTGAAGCAAGTGTTGTCTGTTTTACCATCCAATTGTTTTGTTGCTAATCAATCTAAATGCAAGTTTGGTTGTCAACAAATAGATTATTTGGGACACATAACTTATGGCACAAGGATGTCAATAGACCCTGAGAAGATTAGATGTATAGTGGACCGGTCTGAACCGAAACATGTAAAAGGTGTACGTGGATTTTTGCCTAAACCTTTGACTGAAATGACCAAGAAAGATAATTTTAAGTGGGGTCCAAAAGCCTCTAAGACTTTCTGTCAACTAAAGACAATCATGGCCACCTCTCCTGTATTAGCCCTGCGTAATTTTTCCCTACCCTTTAAAGTGGAATGTGATGCATCTGGAAGGGATATCAGGTCAATTTTGATGCAAAACAGACAACCTGTAGCTTTTTTCAACAAGACTTTGTCTGATGGCAATTTATCAAAATCCGTGTATGGAAAAGAGCTTATGACATTAGTAATATCTATACGGCGCTGGAGACTTTATCTCTTGGGGAAACAATTCACTATGTTTACTGACCACAAAAAGCTTGAAACACTTCCTTCAATAAAGAATTTCCAGACCAGACCAACAATGTTGGTTAGCTAAGTTGCTTGGGTACCAATTTGAATTCAAATATAATCTAGAAGGTGTGAATAAAGCAGCTGATGCCTTATCCAAATGTTATGGGGATGTGGAGATGAATTTTATAGTCTCTTACCAAAAATGGTTGGAAGGTCAGAAATTGTTACAAGTGCAACATGATCTGGAATTCAGAAGATCATTGTTGAATTGATGGCCTCACTAGATACAAGGCCAGGTTTTATTGTGCAACAGGGTACCTTATTTTATCATGACAGGTTGGTTTTGTCCCCAAACTCTCCCTCAATCCCATTGTTGTTACAAGAAATTCACAACACACCTACAAGAGGTCATTCGGGGTACCTCGTGACCTATAGAAGGTTGGCCGAGAATTCATATTGGGTGGGATATACGATCCCCCTTGCCGTTAGGGCGAGATTTGATTTCCCCTCCTATAGTATTTTTTTTGTGATTCCCCCTTATAAAACAAAGAATCTATTTTCAAAACCCCATATCCCTTGTTTAGCTGACTGGACATGAGGAAATTGGCTGACTGGACATGGGGAACTTGGCTACGTGACATTCTGGAATTATAATATAGATTAATAATTCTAAAAAAATTGATTCCCATGAAAATAGAATCCAAGAACACACGGATAGCAACCAAACTCCCAACCAGTGAACCAAATAATTTCTTTTGTATTAATCTTGCTATAGGTAGTACATATATATATATATATATATATATATATATATATATATATATATATATATATATATATATATATATATATATATATATATATATATATATATATATATATATTTGACGTTTTTTAAACTAACATTTATTATTATATTAACGTTTTTTATATTAACATTTATCTTAACATTTTTTTATTACTAAATTTTAAACTAACATTTATTATTATATTAACATTAGTTTATAAAAAAAAAATTTAATAACAAGTATTGGATTAATATTTAATGGTTGAAATTAAAAGATAATTTTTAAAATTTGATTAGTAATTTCTCTTTCCTCTTAATATATATAATATATCATTTCAGTTAAAATATATCGTTATGTAGTTAATATATGTTAATATATATGTACCAAATATACCATATATACTTATATACTTAATGTTAGTAATGTAACAAATATATATATAATATATCATTTCAGTTAAAATATTTAATAATATATTATTTCAGTTCTATAATAAAACATAACAGACAAATTGGCCTAGTGGTAGCGCCCATTTCATGCAACATGGAGGATGTGGGTTCAAGTTCCATGTTTGCCAAATTTTGGGAAAATGCAACTTCTAATGTTTCCAAACAGTGCTAATGTGATATTTAAAATCACAAATAAATAAATAATATTTAAAATAATATTTAAAAAGCCACATGGATGCCACCTTGTAAGATTCCCCACGCCCAATCAGTCAAACAAGGGATAGGGGGTTCTGAAAACAGAATCATTGTTTTATAAGGGGGTATCACAAAAAAAAAATATTTTGTGAGAGCTTGTGACATATTCTAGAGGGAAAAGTATGCAGCTACTATCCCAGGTGGTCTCCTACAGCCTTTTCCTATTCCCAATGCCATTTAGGAGGATTTGTCCTTAGATTTTATCACTGGCCTTCCAAAATATAAGGGTTATGCAACTGTACTTGTGGTAGTGGACAAACTATCTAAGTACAATCACTTTATCCTTCTAAGACACCCATACACTTCCAAGTCCATAGTAGAGTTATTTGTGAAAGAGATTGTCAGACTCCATGGTGTTCCTACTTCTACCATCAGTGATAAATACCCTTTGTTTGTGAGTCATTTTTGGATGGAATTAATCAAGTCACAAGGTACAAAATTGAAGTTGAGCTTTGCCTACCACCCACAATCTGATGAGCAAACCAAGGTGTTAAATAAATGCTTGGAGAGTTATCTAAGGTGTTTTGTATCGAATAGCCAAATTCCGGGTCTCATTGGATTCCCTGGGAAAAATATTGGTATAACACTACTTTTCATGTTTCTATTGGGAAGACACCTTTGGAAATGGTGTATGGAAGACCATCTCTCAGCCTGTTAATATTTTTAAGCAACGAGACAAAGGTAGCTGTTGTGGCATTGGATTTAAGTTAAATGGACGAGGCCTTGAATCAGCTTAAGAGTCATTTGTTGCATGTTGAGCAACAAATGAAGAAGTATGCAGATACAAAAGAGAATAAATGTACAATTTGATGTCAGTGAATGGGTGTTTTTTAAGCTTAGACCTCACAGACACCAGTCAATAATCAAGAGGATTAATCAAAAGCTAGTTATTTGTTATTATGGTCCTTTCAAAATTATGGACAAGGTGGGAGCTGTAACATACAAGTTACAATTACTTGACACTTCCCGAATTTATCCAAATTTTCATGTTTCATTGCTAAAAAAGGCTATAGGCGACTGTCAGGCTCAAAGGGCACAACATACATAGTTAGAGGTGGCACTTGATGATGACTTTTATCCGGAAAAGGTGTTAGGCTCCAAAATTAATGTGTTAAGAGGTGTTTCCATTCCTCAATATTTTTTTTTTAATTTTTTGAATTAAAATTGAAAAAGTTAAAAATAATATTTTAAAAAAGTGTTATATTTTTTAATCATTTTTGAATAAACATGGAAATAAAATTAGAAACAACAAAGAAAAGGGAAAATATGGGAATGGTGGGATTCTAACTCAAGACACAATGCTCATACCTCCCTGAACTCAAGTATTTTACCAATTGTGCCAATTCATTTATTAAAAATAAAATGGAACAATAAACCCTATAATAGTAAAAGACCCGGACAAAATTGGGGTGTGACATTGTTTGATAAGAAGTCCCCATGGGCGTCACTTCAAGAAAGTCTCATAAGTCTTGCAAGCTCTATGAACCTAGATTGCTGATGCCATCATAATTGAGTTTGTTGCCTTGCCTTCGTAGTTATATTGTGTTGTTGGTGTTGATGAGGTACCGATCAAATGGTGACGAGTTTGGTTGAATAGTAATGTTGGTGGAAATGTTGAGGTTGGAAAAAAGGTAATAGTTGTTGTGGTGTTTGGTAGTTTATGTTTGTTTGTTCTGTGTTTTGGTAAGTGTGTGATGGATTGGTTAGTTTTGCTTGTTGGTGTTGGGACTGATAATTTTTTTGTGGTTGTTGTTGCTATGAGTGGGTTCTTGGTATTATGGTTGTGTGGGTGGCATGTATTGGTTATGGGTTTAGGTATTTGTTGGTTGATAATTTTGTTGGGTTGTGCGTGTTGGGTTGGAGATTAGGTGTCTGACTATGAAGTTTGTTGGCGTGGGTTAACTAAATATATGGAATCACATTATAGAGTTGGTTAGGACCAAGTTATATCGGCGTTTCCATTCACAACACTCAGCTTTGGCGTATCATGTCCAATGGTCATAGTCCCATTGGTTTAAGACTTTGCTATATGGAATTATGTGAAGCACCTCGGTAGACCTGAGATTTCTTTGTGCATGTCGAATTGAAATTTCACACGATCAATGTGGTGAATCTCCATAGTATTGAACAAAATAATCAATGTTTTTAAAGTCTAAACAACAACATCTTCTTAATCCACTTCATGATGATCTTATAAACTAAGATATGATCTCCAAATAGATTATTATAGAAAATAAATTAGTTTAATATATGTTAATATTAAAAATGATTTATTATGAAATGAATAGTTTAGTGGTAATAAATCGTTTAGTTCCAAGTGATTAAATATATTTTGTATTGCGTGATGGTTATGAGAACATATGTTGTAGTTCATCCAAATGGGTGGACCACTTATAAAAATTAAAATAAGTTATTTAGTGTTAATAGTATACATTGAGTAAATTGAAATATCTATAATGTTAGAAACTTACTTAGTTATGTATGGGAATACGAATTTGTGGTGGTTGACAAGCGCTAGGGATATCATTCACAATCAATCACATGCTTGAAGCAAAATGACACATCTAATACAAATAGATGTATTTTTATCTATAGAGACACATTAAAAAACCGGACCCTAATTATAATTTCCTATTTTATCTGCATTGAGTAAAAATGGATGTATCTTTGTTTTCATTTTTATACATAGAAGGGTCGTTAAAGGCAAATACGATTTAACCTTTGCATGGCTCTAGATCTTGTTTCACCATTACCTACTTTGGGGAAAATTTTGAAGTATAGTACATTGCAGGAGCTTGTGTCATTTACAAGGATCCTTACGATAAAATGATTATTAATTTGAGGACCTATGTGCTTGCAGGTATAATTAAGAAGTGATCCAAGATTATAAAGCTTGTGCATAGCAATATTCAAGAAGTAAGTGTTTAGCTTTGATGATGACATGGTTTTGATAATAATAAAACTCAAGATGAAGCAACTATGAAAGTTATCTCAATTGGTCAAATATGCACAAGGTGGTTGATCAAGATCAAGTTATCCTTCATAATCAAGCTAAAGACAATTTTGTTAAAGTTAACACGGTAGTCCAACAAATCTCAAGTGAAGACTTAGGGTTTATGATCACTGTCAGTTTAAATCTTCAACATCTTAGATGATGGTAACTAATATGGAAATATCTCAAACTTCATCACGAAGACTCAAGGCTCTAATTGGATGATAAAATCAATGATAATGCCAAGACTTGATGCTTCAAAGTGTGAAAGAGATGAAGTGTGAACGCTCGCTTGATGATTCCTGTTTGAGTGATCAATGTATTGTAAAGACACAATGATGTTTCTGGAAATGTTATGGCTAAATATTACACACACTTAAAACATTGAAAAGCTCCCACTTTTTAATTAAAACAGCCAAAAAATGTTTTTAGAGTTTAGACAGTTGATTAGGGGATTGTCTGCTTAGTTTATGAGATTTTTCTAAGCTGTTCAATTGATTAGATTTATAGCCTAATTGATCATATAATGCATAATCGATTCAATAACGGATTAGGAAAGTCTCTTAATGATTGGTAATAACTCTCTATCTAAACCATACATTTTGGAGAATAATATTCGATTATTTACAGTGCCTAATTGATTAGCTAGTCGATCATATCACTTCATTGGCCCATTGATTGTTTCCAAATTTACACCATTTTCTGGCCTATAAATAGAGAGTTTCTCTATCATTTTAACTCATCCCGAAAACCCCCATTTTTCATTTATATCATAATCTCTCTAAATCATTTATACTTTTCTCATATATTTTAGTCATATCGCTTTCATTACGTATTTGAGTTTAGTAAGAAATTTTATTCTGGGTGAGGGCTTAATTATAAATTTACCAAGAGTATTTTCTTATCTTGAGTAAATTATTCTTTATTAAGAAATAATTATTTTGGTTGAGACTTGAGAGTTAAACCATTGCAAAAGCTCTTGTTTGTATTTGGAGGATTTGTCGAAGTCTCTGTTTGGTTCTAAGCTCCGCCATTAAAGAAAAACTCTCTTTTTAGTTTGTGGAGATCAACTAATGAAACATATTCACAATGGTTCTTAAGCTAAGTCTGGTCTAAAGCTCTATTGGTTCGAGATCATCCTGGTGTAAAATTTCACTCAGATTGTGAGTTCAGCCTGGTTAAAAGCTCAGTAGGTTCTAGATCATTCCTGTCAAAAATTTGGTGTTGTTCATGGTTAGCCCGTGTAAAACCCCAATTCTATTTGGAGTATAGTCAACTCAAAACTCTGGTTCGATTCAAGATCAGCCCCTGTAAAACCTATGTTTGGTGCGAAGACTAGTCGCTTCAAGCTTGTTCGTTGTTTGGTTTGAAGACTAACCGCTTCAAGTTCAACCTGTTGTTTGATTGTATGTTAGACTGAAATTTTATTTCCTTGTATAAGGGGAATTCATGGACTTAACCTTCTAAAAGCTCTCAAGCAATAATGGATACTCTCAAAATCAATTCTCGGGAAGAGGAATAGGTCACTTCATTTGACTAAACCTCTATAATTTTCTAGTGTCATATTCTCTTCCCATATCTCTTTTATTTTCCACTTAATCTCTTTACTTTGAATTTCCGCTGCATACTTATTCAAATTTTTCAATAAAATATTTTCAAACTTTAATTTTTAAAATAAATTTGTTTTAAATCAACGATTTTCAAACCTCCATAATTCACCCTCCCCTCTTGTGTATGGAGTCACATGTTCAATTATTACGAACAGTGGAAGACAACGTTGGAAATTTCATCCACCTTCTCATGATCTCTAAATCCCATGATTGGTCTATCGTCTCCTTGCTCCTTGCTTAAGGGTGTAAATTCGTTAGATCTTATAATAAGGGATCTATTTTTTTTGAATGGGTCTTTCCTGATGGTATCTACAACGAAAGTTGAAGAACAACTCGATCCAAAAATATTTTAGATTGCGCCCATCTGAACGCGACTGTCGACTGATGTGGATTCGAATTAGAAGACCATTTAGATTACATATCCAATTGTGAAAATTTATAGGAATTAATGGTCAATTGCCACGGACGGCGTCAATGTTTCATGTTGGAACCAAAATTGTTAATGCAACTCTTTGGTGTGATAGCACAGGTGTATTCCCGGTGCGGTTGTGCGGGGTGGACCTGCAATATTAGCACTTCAACGCACAAATTAATTTTTTAAGTAATGGTGATGGAATAAATTATAGATTGATAAATCATGCATGTTTCTATATCAATTACAATATTTATAAGATGGTCGAAGTTGAATTCCCTAATTTTGGACTTAGTATCGGCCTTAAAACATTTACCGTCATGATTTTTTTAATATTATTTTATTAAACCCTAACACATATTTTTTATTGACCTCAACAACCAGATTTAAATGTACCAACAAAAAAAATTTACCTTCCTTACACTTGCACACATTTTAAGCATCCATATCAACAAATTTTCTACACCCATAATAAACTTGCAGAAGGTATTTTAAAAAAATGAAATTGTATCATCTATAATCTATATTCCTTTTAGTTTATGAACATGTACCTTCCGGGGAGTATTCCTTCTATTTCCATTACTATCATCTCTATTCACATCTCAAAATTTAGCAAAGTAAAATATTACAGTAAAAATTAGGATCCAATGAGACAAGAGATAGTACATCACACATTCAACATTCGTTGATCATTCCCTATTTATCATACTTAGAATTTGGCTTCCTCTCTTTAGTGTTTTTTCCTTGCTCCCACGTGGCTTGGGCCCATCCAAATATTTAGGTCAATATCAATGATTATTGGAGCCTGTGTTCATATTCCTTACATCTACAATATAATATAAGAAAAGTGAAATTCTGAAAAGTACCGAAATGCTTCCATTTTGTAATCAAATTCTTTGCTTGGAGTAAAGATTTTTTTCATTTAAAAAAAAAAATTTCATTTAATTTATAAATGTGTAATTAATGTCATTATTTTTAGAAATACATGTAAATATATATTTTATTTACACTAAAATTATAGTAATGGACGCCTCTATTTTTTTTAGAAATGGAGATGATCCTTACTTGATTTATTACTGCACATGCTACAAATACTTAAAACCAAAATCTAATAATACTTTAATATAATAATACTATTTGTTAACATTTTTATCATATTTACTTTCACCATCCTGTTCATGTAATTAATGTATTGCTAAACCCTTTTACATATATCATTTTAATAATTTTTTTAATATAACAAAATAAATTAATATATCTTTCTATCTTTTACTTTTATTTTTAAATATTATTTTCTTTTTTATATTCATAAAATTTCTCTTTAATTTTTCTCATACTCTTTTCATTCATAATTTTTTTAGCTTCTATTTTTTATTACATTTTTTTAGCTTCTAATCTTCACATATTTTATAACAAAATTGTATTTTGTACTAAAAAATCTTACTAACCTAAATATTTTTACAGGTACCAGACATTTTTCTATATATTCAATTTATTTTTTCATGGATACCGAACATTTTTCTATACATTCAATTATTTTTTTCACGGGTACCAGACTTTTTTCTATATATTCAATTATTATTTTTTCTCCATAAACAACTTTAAAATCAATAAAATATGTGGGGTGTCATAATTAAGATTTGATCTTTGAGGTAGCTATGACAGTTAAATTCTCTAGTTTAATTTTTCTCATACTCTTTTCATTCATAATTTTTTTAGCTTCTATTTTTTATTATATTTTTTTAGCTTCTAATCTTCTCATATTTTATAACAAAATTGTATTTTGCACTAAAAAATCTTACTAACCTAAATATTTTTACAGGTACCAGACATTTTTCTATATATTCAATTTATTTTTTCATGGATACCGAACATTTTTCTATACATTCAATTATTTTTTTCACGGGTACCAGACTTTTTTCTATATATTCAATTATTATTTTTTCACGGATACCAGACTTTTTTCTATACATTCAATTATTATTTTTTCACGGATACTAGATATTTTTCTATACATTCAATTATTATTTTTTCACGGGTATCAGATATTTTTCTATACATTCAATTATTATTTTTTCACGGGTACCAGACATTTTTCTATACATTCAATTATTATTTTTTCACGGGTACCAAATATTTTTCTATTAAAAAATAATCTAAAACAAATGCGCGTTCCGTACCAGAACGTGCGAACGCACATGTTTGTCACTAGTTTTATCAAAAATTTAATCGGCCACTTGTTGGCATATCAAATACCTCACAACATGCATGTTTTTACTGTTATATTTTTATTTAAAGTTATTGATTTTTTATAAAATATAAATAAATAATAGAAATTTTAAAATTACACAGACAATTTTGAAAAAAAAATTAAAATTTCTGATAAAAAATCATAAGTTTCATAAGTTATAAGTTATTATTAGAGTTTTTGAAATTTCTGATATTTACGACATAGACCGACTTTTAAAAGCACTAGTATAAATTACTATCGACAATTTTAAAATGAACTAACAAAAATTTAATTTATAATTAAAAATTTAAAATAAACTATCAAAAATTTAATTTGCTATCAGAAATTTATAATAAACTACAGAAAATTTATTTGCTCTTTTTGAACCAACTTTCTCCATAAACAACTTTACAATTAATAAAATATGTGGGGTGTCATAATTAAGATTTGATCTTTGAGGTAGCTATGACAGTTAAATTCTCTATTTTTATCCTACTTAAAATCAAATCATAATTTAGAGTCTATTGGAGGTCAGAATCCTTAACATAGATTACCATTTAAAAAATACTAGCAATTCAACTTGAAGTTTTTCAACAAACCTTTTGAGACTTTGGGGAGCAAAGTCGAGTCAAAAAGAAGAACACAACTAAAATTTCGGAATTTGTTGGTAATGTTGATCTTGAATGATTCATGAACAATAATAATCATTGATTGAGAACTAATACAGTGTAACTTTTTAGGTGCCACTAAATTCAATATTAGATGTCCCACCATCATATAGGCTCATAGCAAATTTCAACGATAGTGTCCATCATTTTAAGTTGTATACATGTGTGGAATTGAAGATTTTAACATTTTGTCTATAGAGCCCTATTTTTATTTTCAGAATTTCACCAAATTACTGATATAAATAGCAAAGCATGATTATAATGACAAAGGATGTAAATAATAAAAAAAAAATCAAAAACCTGGTATTCGATGAAAATATGGGTTGATTAGTTAGTGTAACTTATAGAAAAAAAAAAAACAAAAAATTTAGTAAGCATAAGATACATAAACAATTTCTTTAAATTCTGAACTAAAAAACAAAAACAGTAATAAGGGTGAAAATTCAAAAAGGCAACCAGAAAGTGGTTTAGTTCAATAGTAGTTTTCTGGTTTAAGACAAGACAACCTTTGAAAATTGAAAGATCCTACTACACACAAGGTTTCAAAGGTTTCGGATCTTGCCAGTGTAGATTTCAAACTGATAAGGGGACCCCTCAATCCCAGTCTTATGAATTTGGAACCATGTTTCTTATTTTCAACAATTCCTATATCTTTAAAGTTGACCCATAGCCATAGCATAGTCTTGGACTCGAAATTTCTCTAGTATTTTCGGTGTTTACTATACAGCTACATAAATTGCATGGCTATTAGTTTTTTTTATTTTTTATGTAATCTAGAGAATACTTTTAATATAAAATATTATATTTTTAAAATTTAATTAAATTTTTAGTTGTTTAACCTAGTTATTAGTTTTATTTTAAATCTTATAATTAAGTTTTTTTAATTTAATTTTGTTAATTTTATAATTTAGTTAATTCTTTCTATTACTCTATTTCTCTTAAAATAAGTGTTATATTTGACACTTTCGCATAAATTTAAAAAAAAAGTAATAAATGAAATAAAAATAAACGTAATTTTATCAAATTATCTTTATCAATATTTTTTTTTATCATTAACGTAAAGTGAAAGAATAATAAATATAAAGTATTATTTTTTTAAAGTAAAATATGGGATTAAAACAAAAAGAGAATACAAAAGAGAGAGGTGGGACCGGACCAAACTCTCTCAAGGATTAGAAAATCTAAAACTAGAAAAAC